>NW_024499239.1:16246553-16556285 GCF_017590055.1 Onychostruthus taczanowskii | reverse complement strand
CTCATGGCACGGACAAACGGTTGTTTTTTTTTTTTTTTTTTTTTTTTTTTTTTTTTTTTTTTTTTTGTCCAGTTCAACTTTTTGTCTGGGTTGTGAGATCTTGGCTGAGTAGAAGAAAGGTGGCCACCTCTGCATGAAAATGAGTGGGTTTGCTGATCACTGAAATGTCGACTTTGTTCAGGAATGCGAGAGTTTACATTTCCTAGGTAATGGGCACCAAAATCCCTGAAAACTGGGATAAAATTATATGCAACTTTTATGGTGCAGGCCTATGAAGCCATTTATAAAAATAAGCTAGGTTTTATATGATTGGTAACAAAAATACATAAAAATGTTGTTTGCCCCATATATTGGGAAATATCCTGTCTTGGCACTCTGCAGCTGGTGAGTCATAATTTTACAGTTTTTACTAAAATAAAAATGAAATTAAAAAGTCCACATTTTCAAAGAAGTACAGAAACATAATATTTATAGAAGATCATAAACAAGTACTCTGTTAATAGCTGTTGAACTTTGTTTAAAGAATAACAGACTAACATTTCCAAAGTACTCTTTGCTGAGATTGAACAGGATTTTATTCAAACTGTTGCGGTAACTAATGAAAAACAAATGAGATTTCCAAACAGTTTTGACTGTTAGGGGTGTGATGGCAATATCATTGCTTTTTGCACTTACAGCTGCTGCTTACACTGAAACTACCTATTTAAAACATAGTGTCATTTTATACTTGAACTCTTGATCTGCAATACTGAAGGGCCAGGCATATTGAAGCCAGACTGGAATCAGTCTGATGCAACCCCAATTTTTCCTTGTTCATGAAGGCTCTTTGGCTTCCAAATTTACTTAAACCTACTGCCAGTTCCGGCATAAAAAGTATCATGATGTTCTTGGGAGGCTGATGCACACAGCAAATATAGTCAGTGTGCTTCTTGTGCCTGTCTTGTGCTGGATGAGGATCTGGGCGCAAACTGTGCAACGCCCCAAGTACCAAAAGCCACTGGTGTCTCATGGACAGCAGAAGAGGCCTGATTCACCAGAGAGGAAAAGATACCAGCAGCTGAACTGAACGTCTTGTAAGGCATTTCCCTAATATACCTGAACAGAAATTAAAATGAAACTGAAAATGTTTTAAAGGTCAAAATTTTCATTTTGCTCTTGAAGTCAGAAATTTTCACAAAATCTCCACATTCTACCTATTGTTACCTTCAGTATTTTCAGAATTGTCACATTCAAACAGAGCTTAGCAATTTCCACATATAAATATATTTTATATAACTCAATATTAAAAAATAGTGAATATATCTTCAAACAAATATTAAAAAATTCAGGTGGAAAACACCTGTAGCTGATACCACATCATCTGTATTATGAAACGTACACAGAGAATAGTGTAAATATTGATGAGCTGAAGAAACTGATCTCATTTTGTTATCTCTGTATTATTAAATTCCTGGGTAGTTTATTTTTCATGAAGACATGAGAAGAGTCCATCTGTTAAGAGTCCAGATTTTTTTTTACTCAAATGGATGTAACAGAAAATGACTTCATGAATTATAGACTATTATAATTGTTGGTCTCCATTTTACAGCTCAAACGGCATTCAGAATTCAAATTATTCTGAGTCCTGAATTTCAGACACTTCAGATCCACTATTCAAAAGCAGACAAGCCACTGCTTAAGAAGAGTTTAATTCTTTGATATTTAATTCAGTAGAACTTTATCACTCACATTAATGAAGCCAAATTTCACCGATGAGTTTGTTTCCTTTTTAAAAAAAGAACAACCAACACACCAGCATGAAAAGAAATGTTAAGAAAAACAAACACACAAAAACTAAAAAAGGAGCAGAAGTGGAAAACAAATACCAAACTCAACTCATGTAAGACACTTTAAATGTTTTAGATAAAGGTCAGGGGACAAACATCAAAGGTTGTTGGAAAGACTACTGATCCCTGAGATTAACAGGGCTAATGCATTCTGGCTGTGTCCATTAAAGTTGCAGCAGGAAATTACCAAGCTCGTACAATATTCTTCACATATTATTCTGCAAATTAAGGCACGTTTAGATTTCATTTGTTCCATTGCAGATGCCACTTGATCCTTCCAGGTTCTCAAGTCCATCCCTGCCTTAATTTATATTTCCCATAAATATTTTGAAGTAGGACAGATGTGACCACACCGACCCTCACTATTATTTAGATGGGGGCTACATCTACTGCTGGAGACTGATGTTCTCAATAGGAAAATAATCTCAGTCGTGTTAGTGTACTAAACTTTGACATACTCCAAAGCTTTTTAAAACACCTGTTCTGCATAGCTCTGAGCAAACCTATATTAAAAAAAAAAAAAGGAAATCATGAAGAGGAAAGGCTAAAAGACAGTAGCTTTACTCTTCCTCGGATACTAACAGTGAGGAGAGTGTTTAGCAGAACATGAAGTATATTCATAACTCAAGTTTTTAAGCATGTTTTTCCTCCATGTTGCATCTGAATTTCCATTTAACCATTCAGAATGAAGAAATAATGATAACTTAGAAGAATTAGAGGATGCAATTAGCCTGTCCTGCTACAGCCAGCTGAATATTTTGATGATAGAGTGTTAATACCAATTGAATAGTGTATTTGTATGTAAGGGAGCTAAACTGAAAGCCTAGTCCAAATTATAGCCAGGGTTATTACTTGAGTTATACTTGTGGACATGCTGCATACAGAAACGACTCTGTGAAACACCCAAGGCAAAGAAATCCTGCTTTATAGTGCACATAATCGGGAAAGTAAGGAAAGAAAATTTAAACTGTTATTTAAACAACTCTCATTCCAATTACTACTTTCCTCTCTGTCAGGGCCAATTATTCTCACTTGAGACATGACCAGCATTTCTAGAGAGTTTTTTTTTTATTTGGTTTTTTTTTACAATGTATAGAGTGCCACAGAGTCACTTTGAAAAGCCTGAAAAATAAATTAAAGTACACAGGAAAAGGAGACTTACTAAACTTAAAGTTATCCTCTTATTTTGTCATACTGAGGCACATTAAAATACAGAAGAGCTTTACAAGAAGTAAAGTGTTTTGGACATGCGTTTACGTTTGCCCTTTAAAGTAACAGAGAGAAAATTGAAAACCAGAGCATTTCTTCCCTAGCGAGTATGCCAGACAAGAAAGCAAGTCCAAGAATATTTCCTTTCTTGTTCAGAGCAAAAAAAAAGTTAAAATAGAGATACTCATTATGAAATGAATATGACATGTTAATTATAGTGTCAGACTACTGACACTCTAGAAAGCTGCATTACTCTTGCCACAAACAAATATAAGGAAAACAAACAAAAAGAGGTAAGCATTCAAAACTTGGGACTGTATTTTTGACCTGATTTATATGAGAACAGGTTAATTTTTTCTTAACAACATAAAACAATAAAAATTTTCATTGATTCAAGACTTACCAGGGAGGAGAGGATTTGCCTCTTGGATAGCAGATCAGGAACTGCTCAGGTTGTCCATAGCTTTCTCATTTGCTTGGTACTGATTCTAAACAAGTAGAATAGAAAATTTCCAAAACCATATGTACCTGGAGATCTTGTTTTGCTGTAAGTCTCCCACTTGTCTGACTCACACAGACCAGGGCTGCATAAATGAACCTGTGTTCCAAAGGACTCCTTCATCACACTCCATCCTGCAGGCAAGAAACACAGCAGGAAGGGAGATTTAATATATTTTATTTTAATGAATAAAAAGCACTGACTTGATACTTATTACAGTTTTGCTTGAAGGCCTCATAAATATTTTTCTCATATCTTATTCGTTTGCATTATTAATGGAAGCACTTTCACACATGAACTGTATGTCTGCTTTTATATCTACCCTCATGGATATAGAAAAGGTGTGCAATTGATAGAATTTCATGCAAAATATTGATTTTATTTCTTGAATAGTCTTTTCCTTCCTTTTCCTAAATATTCCCACCTCCTTTACTACTTTCTCCAGTATCTGTGCCAATACAAGTCGAGGTGCCATCTCTGTCAATCAGTCAGATCAGGCAGAATGCTCCCGAGGGTTTCAGGAAAATTCTGACTGTGAAAAGCTGACAGCTTGGAGGTGACTTTCTCTGCAAAGTGTGCCCTCATTTATACACTTCAGCCATTGTATTTTTATTATAATAGCTCAGGAAAATTACAACTAGTTATGACCATACTTTGTCAGATTAAGCTCAGTGCATGTGCCTCAGAGTCTTGACCATGTAAGATTCACTTTAATGTTCTGTGCATTTATTGCCTCAATTTAACTACAAGCCTAAATTTCTAATTTTCCTAGATTTCTCATACATAACATCAGAACTGCTTTCATAGACCTTCATCCATAGATCTAGTCAGAAATAAGAAACCAAGTAAACTGCAAAACTTGGAAAAAAATGTTTTCTTTTGAAATTCATCCCAGACTGAAATTTTAAAAAATAAATAAAACACAGACATAAATAATATGAAAAATGTGGGGTAAGATAAGGAATTGAAAAGTTAATCTTATATTTAGGCATTAAAATTAGTTGGTTTAGGAAGCCAAACTTCCCCATGAGAAAATGAAGTTGCAGGATTATTTCACAAGCAAAGAAACGTGCACTAATTCTGCTACCTTTGGTACAGTGCCAATGTATTTGACCTCATGGCAATACAGTCCCTTCCTGAGGTGGCTGCTTGTCTGTGTACAATTGACCTGAACTGATTTTGTCTTCAATTCCTTTCTTCAGCTGATTTCACCTGTGTATCAGTTTCATGTAAGGGATTCCCACTCATGACAGGTGACACACTTCTTTATGCACCTGATTCCAAAACCCAGCTCATATATATGTCCCTATTACCTTTCACTGAGGTCCAGATGTGAAGGTATTAGTGATTTTCCTTCTCACTTTTCATATCTACAGAGTTCCAGATTCCTACAGAGGTTCAGATTCCACACACTGGGGGAAGGATTTTGTCCTTTCCAAAGGAAAGGCTCAGCTCTCTTGGCTCATCTTGGCTGCTGCAGAACCCATGGTTTGGCATTCCTCCCGCTTCTCAGTCTGGCGGGTGCTTGGATTGCAGAGTTAAAACTAATGACAGGTTTATCTCCATGACAGAGGTAAGGAAAGCAGAGTGTACAAGTGCATAATTCAATTTCTAGAAAGAATTGTATCAAAATTGCAATACGGTTCTTATAATTTCCACTAAAAGACAGATATCTGTAAGTGTGCTTTGTTAACCTTACAGCTATTTTTGGAAGGGAGAATATACATTTAGAGTTAGGTAGGTTCAGTTCTCTCTCAGTTTGCTGTCTTTTGGATAACATAGATTGTCATTCTTCTGTCACTCCTATCTTTGCCTTTATTGTGTGGTTTTTCCTCAGTAGAAAATAAATCCAAATAAAAATGAAGCCAGAATGAAATTATGTATTCTGATATCTTTGTAACTTGGGATGGCTACAAAACTGGGAATACATAACTAGACTAAAGATTAAAGAGAAAAAATCCATCAGCAACAGCAAAAGGTAAAGATAGGGTAAACTGTAGGTCACATCCATAAGAAAAACCTGACTGTGTTATGATGGCTTGATCTGCACTGTGCAGATGTACACAGCCACACACAACAATCTGACAGGTACAATTTAGACTTGTGCAGAATCTTACACGAAAAAAGGAAAAATGTAAGAGACCCGGGATTTATTTTTTTTTTAAATAGGAAATACTTGCAGATAAAGCACAAGACATTCTACCAGGAGTTTCCTTAAACAATAAGGACTTTATTGACACTTTAACAAGGGGAAGCATTTCTCTGAATTACAGCCTTATTTAAACATTACCCAACAGACATAGTGTAAAGTGGGTAAGAGGGTTTCTGATGTTCTTATAGGATTATCAAGGTCTAAAGTCAATTAGAGCACTTCTTCTAATTGAAGTAATGAAATTATATTTTTGCTGCCTTGCACTGTGTGTCCTGCTTTTACAACAAGTATTTATAGGATAAATCATTCTGTTAGGAAAAGGCATGATTCATTCTGCCCTAGGCAGACATCGGTGTAATTGTAAATGTGAAATTCACAGTTACTAGCACTGGTAAATATTTGCACAGAACCATTTCCTGTTCACTAACTACAAAAGTCAAGTTTTGCTCAAGACCCAGTTAGTACTGAAACCAAAGCTTTCTCACAATAACCATGCTGATAAACTGCTGAAATTAGGAGGGAATTTGTATGACTGAGATGAACAGAATTTGACTGATAATCAGAAAAATATAGCTGTTCTACCCCCAGCTTCCTTTCTATGTCCTTGTTTCCTGGTAGTTTCTCCAGTTTAAGAATTTGAAGGAATTTCAAATTTGGGCCCAAATGTTCTTCTACATTTTCTGTTTATGTAAGTGTTTTTTTGGTGCTGCTGAGTATAATTGTTTAGGGACAGATCTCAGTGTAAACTGGCAGAGAGCATGCCCTTGATAGCCAGGGCTTTGCAGAACAGCAAATCCAGGACATTCAGACAGAAGGTCAGATGTCATAACCTCCATTTAATGGATTCACACACAGACCTGTTTCATGGCTTCTTCTGTTCTGCTCCACCGTCTTCAAGAATGCTGTGCCAGCTGCACAATAATGCAGCTGCTGACATTTTTGTCCCTTTTCTGCAGAATAATGGTAAAATTTGCACATCAGTGTTTACCTTTCTGTCAAGCACAGTATCTTCAAGGTTATAGGATTTACAACCAAGTTGAGAAATAGAGAAAAATGCAGAGATAAAACTTTTATTTTCAGTACCATCTGATCTACTCATTCCTGTTTATTTCTGCCTGATGGAACTGACAGCAAGGGATTTATATTGTTATTTCTTATGCTGGTTACTGAGGGAACAGGCTGACTGTGCCCTGGGTTCTGCCCCCAGCTTCCTTTCTATGTCCTTGTTTCCTGGTAGTTTCTCCAGTTTAAGAATTTGAAGGAATTTCAAATTTGGGCCCAAATGTTCTTCTACATTTTCTGTTTATGTAAGTGTTTTTTTGGTGCTGCTGAGTATAATTGTTTAGGGACAGATCTCAGTGTAAACTGGCAGAGAGCCTCCAAGTGCTGCATAGCTGTGCCAATTTACACAGCAGAGAATCTGATACGATCTCAGTGAATGAAGCACAATGCTACGTGGAAGAGAAATTCAAAAGTCAGAGAGGGACAGACTGGCAAAAAGCTCAAGAAAATGACAGAGGGAAAAAGAAAAGCATATCAGAAAATCTTGTTTAATAGCTCTGCAAGGGGCCAGCTGTAGGTAGTAGGGGAAAGACAATGAAGTGTAACAGGCTGAGCTAGTCTGCCCCTTTGTGTGTGTGTGGTTGGAGAGAGTGCATATGATTCAGCTTCCTTGCTAATGCTGTGAGACAATTAAACAAGGTATTAGTCATTGTCTCATGTACTGTGAATATAAAGGCACTCCTGCCAAGCAATTCTATTATGCCAAGTGTGAATTTATTTTACAGTATAAGTAGGAAAATAATGCAATGAAAGACTCAGCATGCCATGACTACACATAAATTCAAAGGCACCACGAACCACATTCAGTAACACTTGGATTAGATTAGCAGATCATTACCAACCTGGAGATCACTTGAATCTGGTTTATACCTGCCATGTGTCCACACAGTCTATTCTTAAATATTTACAGAGCAAAGCAACTGTGGCCTTTTCTGATTTGCCATATTTCTATAAGCAAAGCTAATAAAACTGTGGCGTGAGAAAAAAAAAAAAAGGAAACTCCCCCTATTGTAGCTGGTGGGGATCATCAAATGTCTGTGAAGGGAAAATCCTCGTTAATGAGCCCAGCATCTCCATCCTCACCACCAAACTGCAGACTGGAACACAAATATGTAGTTCCAGCTCTTATTGGAAGTTGTCAGGTGAGCCAAACTATAAGCGCAAAACCTGGCAGTCCTCAGTGAAATAAGGGAATGGAAGAGAAGTAACAAATGTTTTGCCCACCTGAAAACTTGCCACTACAGAAGCTGAGCCAGAAACATAGGGTGTGCCAGTCAGAAGAATCTGAGTACCCTATAATAATTAAACAACTCCTGATCACTCTAATTTGCAGAATAAGTAAGATTCTGGGAAAAAGATGAACTATTCAAGCTATTTTTAAAATACAACATTCCAGTCTTCAGTCTTCACCAGGACATTTGGTCAGATAGTAAATACTGGAAATCCAGTGACACATAAGGAGGCAGATAGAAATTAATCCTCCCCCCTGCCCAGATTCTGTCCTGGCTGCAAATATGACATTTCCGTCCATGAAACACCAAGTAACCACAGTACAAACATTATCAGTAATGGCTCTCCACTCTATTCTGCAAGGCAATAGCAAGCTGTACTGCCCATCTCTATCATTTCACTTGCCTGGTACTGACTGCACCACAAAAAATCAGTATTTTTGTGATGCACCAGTCATATCTTCATAAATACATTGGAAATGCAGTGTAGGATAGACAAATAAATTCGACAAAATTGTGGAGAGGAAGCCACATTTATCAAATGCATGTGCTTTTGAGAACAGATTACAGAAATTAATCTTTCATGTACAGGTGCAATATGGAAATGACATCTACACAGGAAATGTCATCTACGTTATTTGGACCAGAGTCCCTATCAGTGTGTAATTATATTAATCTATCTGTAGAAAGATATACATACCTCTGAATGTAGCTTCTCTTTTCCCACTTTTGAGGAAAGCAGGCTTTCAATAATAATGATTTTATCTCTCTGATGCCTGAGGTATTTACAAAATAAGCATCCACTACCAAAGGCCGCTGAAATCCCTCCTAAAGTTCTATCAGAGAGAAGTCATAATGTTCCTCATATTTCAAATATAAGAAATGGTACAAAGCATTGGTTCATACCACCAGATCTCTCTTCCATGGCTGAACATCACTTCATATCAAAGGGACTTCTGGGCCATAAACAGGATTGCCAGGGAATGAATGATAAACTATAGAAAGAAAAATGTGAAACTATGTTTCTGTTACATTTAGTCATCAGGGTGTTTATACCATCACAAAAAGACTTTAGAAAAGCTTGCCAATTTAATTTGAAAGTCAGTGGTATAATGGCACTGGAATTATGTCCACACATTTGAAAATCCCAAGAGCTCATCCCTCTGGTAATAAATGAAGCCCTGTGACAAGTATTACACAGTCTACACTGTTTGCCACGACAGTCCAATTTAATTTTAAATCTAGCAAAATAGTTTTAAAAGACATTACAGTGTTGAAACTACTGTTCAGTGTTTTGTCTCACATCTAGAAATTTTAAAATTCAACCATCAAATTATCCGAATAACACTCTAATTGTGACCCTTAATAATGGAGTAATAAAACTTCCCTGGAGAAAATGGGTTACATCCTCCCTTAGTCACATAATCCCCACTGTTTCTGGGTGTAGTCAATCAAACATCACTTTGCTGACATGTTGCACATCAGAGGCTGAAGGAATGACATCAGATAAAGTCTAGCAGAAATATCAAGGCCAAGTTGGATGAGGCCATGGGCAACCTGATCTAGTGGGTGGAATCTCTGCCCGTGGCAGGGGGATTGGAACTAGAAGATCCTTAAAGTCTTTTCCAACCCAAATCTTTCTATGATTCTGTGATTCCTTGATTTTTCATGCAAGAAATTGGTAGTCAAACTGTCTCAAGAGAGCTCTATGCCATCTTCTACTAGCAAACATGCCACAGGCTTGCAACTTCATCCTTTTAATGGGAAAGCTCCACCCAATTTCTTGCAGCCCTCCTGAAGGCACCCTTTGTGCCCATCCCCATAAACCCTGGGCTGCCTTAACCAAGAGGAGTGGGAAACAGGCAAGTGGCGAGAAAAAGGACAAACCTGCATGAAAAGATAAAATCACCTGAGTTTTGTGTGTTTACAGAAAATAAGCTTGAGATTCACTTAATTTGTCTTAGAAGATAGCACACGTTTAGAGCAAGTGGCTCCCTATAGACCCCGTGCTCTACTACCAATCATGGAAGTATATTTACTAAAATGAAGATATAAGCTTTTTTGAAAAGTTTAGTTTTTAGTATTCAAAAACATTTAATTGAACATACGTAGGTTGGTACAATTTTGTTAAAAACTGTTCATTTTGATACAAGATGGCACTTTTTAAATTTAGAAATTACATAAATAATTCTCATATTTCCAGAATGCATGCCTTTTAAAAACTTCTATCGTGTGAAAAACAAATGGCATTTATCTATCCTCATTTGGTGTGGAAAAACACTACTGTATTTATGTTAGTATTTCTAGTGTACAATGAAACATTTGAAAATGAACAGTAGCTTTCTTTTTTGAGCAGAACTTGAAATCAAATGGGGGGCAGAATTTTTGTATTAATAAGTGTCAATGAAAAGTTACTGCTGTAAAACAAAACAAAATGCATATATTTTAAATTATCACCAGTACTGGAATATCAAACACTGTTAAAATGCAGCCTTTATTGCTCTTTAAATTTTCCTAAATAAAAAAACAAATTCCATCCCAAAGACATTCAAGGATTAACTAGAGCTTTCCTGTAAGAAATAGTTTTGTGGGTTTATCTGAAATTATGATGGTTAAAATGCAGGACCTTTATGACCTGCTCAATGGCAGGTTTACATTGAAACTGTTATAAATTATTACAGAGGTGAAGCCAATCTAAACAGTCCAACATAAATATATCTGCAGACATACTGGCTACTACATATTCTAAACACTGTCTGTATATGAATAAACAGAGCTTTCTAAATCATTTAAGAAAATGTATTTATTCATAAAATCAATAATATTTATTTTTGTGTTTGACAAAAAAGGTCTATTATACCTAACTTATTGGAGCTTGAAAACTTTTTTATGGATTCTTATGTGGTTTTCCTATATCTGATAATGGCTGAGAATTTTAATTTTTAATTATGTGAATGTTTCTAATAGTTTTTGTATCTGACTAATACTTATCTGTTTAAATTGTTATTTTATTAAATTTCACAAGTTAAATATTTAAGTAAATATGTTGTACAGAGCTCCATTTATTCAGTGCTCTGTCAGCCAAAACTTTTATCAGTCTGTAAAACAGACATAGGTAATATTGGGAAACAAACCCATATTTGTGTGTTTCTACTTTAATGACAGCAATAAAAATACATATTTCAGTTCATACTATTATAATAAGCAGCATTTGTGGCAGGAAAGGAAATGTGAGATGTTAACACATGACCAGACCCAGGGTATTCCATTTATATGCATGAAACCATACAGGAAAAATTGCAGACTCAAAACAAGTTATGTATAATAACACTGCTGTATTGCTTCCTAATTTCATACAATATTTAAAATATTATATCACATTAAAATTCCTCCTCCTAGCTTCCCAAGAAGACCTACAAAGTGCTTTGCAAGAGGGAAACTGTTCCACATTAAAGAAAAAAAAACATGTAATTGCATATGCAACATAAAGTCTTGGAAAATTATGAAACAATAGAAAATGGGAAGTGAGAAAAGCAATCCTAAGATCTGCTACACTATGCCTTGCAATTTGTTTTAGAGGAACCTGGCAGAAGTACAAAGGCAGGTGTGAAATAATCTAATGCCAATCACTTCCCATTTACAAAGGGAGTTAAATTCAGAAGCCTGAGATTTAATATAGTCTTTGAAATTCCTGTTGTTTTGGGGTTTTTTTCCATTATTGCAAATTTTTGTTTTTCTTTACTATATAAATACCCTGTATCCAATAATCATAGCTGTGATATTTCTATGACACTTTACTATTTATCTCCAGAAAATCCTTTGGAAAATTCTGCCTTGTATCTGCCGTACTATATGAAACGAATAAATAAAAATAAAACAACCTTTTTATTCTGAAAATAACATAACCATAGATTTCAATCCTTCATGTCCCATATATTTCCAAGTTCTCAGCTATACTCATCTGCTTTACCATGAGGTGCTTGGTAGAGCCATGCATTTTCAGAGTGCTAACAGGAACTGGAAGCTCTGTTCTTGCAGCTTTCAAATATTCCCATTGGGGAACTCCCCATCGATGCTGTTGAATGTTTGGGGAGAAAAGAGTTTTATTCAGTCTCAAAAGAGATAACTAGGGAATTTTCTGCATTCTGCTGGATAGCCAGGAAAGGTCTGAAGGTAATAGCTCTTTTGGGTCAAAGCTGCAATCCCTGAAGAACTGCTGGATAAAGTATGTTTGGGGTCAGATTTCCTTTGATAAAGTTGAGCAGTTACAGGTAATGTGAAAAACTGAGAGAGAAGTAAAGAACAGTTTTAAACAGGAAAGGATCCCTCCCCTCCAGTCCCATGCTGCAGTCTGGATCCTGCTCTGCACATCCTCCCTGCAGAAGTCTTGTATTTCTACCCAGGTCCCTCAGCTGGGGTGGTCGGCCTGGGAGAGCCCCAAAACAGACACAGCGGCAGAGCTGGCACCACCACTTCCCAAACTTTCTGCTCCACCGGGAACTGCCTCAGGCAGCCCTTGACTCTGATAAAATGATTAAATAAAATTGTGAATATAGTGGATCTTTGCCAACCCACAATCTCTGGAAGAGTAGCAAACCAGGACACTTGGCCATTTCACACATTTAACGGGAGGCAGCTCGTTCTGGCTCCAGACAACACCTGTGCGAGGGGACGCAGCAGCTTTCCCGGGAGGGATGGCCTCCAGGGAGGGATGGCCCTACTTCGGGCAGCTTTGATAAGTGGGGTGCTGAGCCATGAGCCACTGCTGCCTTCCCTCGCTACTGTAAGCACGGCCTCTCCAGGAAGCTGCCTCCTGAGATAGCCCTGGCCATAGAATAAACAACTGACAGATCCTGCAGCTCTCACCCACTACTTCATTCCCGCTGACGGGAAAAGGAGAGCAAGCGGAGCTGCTGCGGAATAAAGATTCGTTTTAATCCAAGCTAACACAAGAAAAGAGTAAAGAAGGTGAAAGATGGGAAATAAAAAGATAAAGCTAATAAGTAGCCACTCATACTGAAGATCTTGCATTTAAATATAAAATCCACAGATTGGTGTTTAATTTAAAGGGTAGTCAAAATTCATTGAAATAAAAAGGAAGCAATATTAAAGGAATTTTGTTTCTTAGTAAATACTCTCCAATTGTGTAATGAGTTTATTTTGTGGATGCAAAATATAAAAATTTCACCTCAAGGGAGGAAGAAATTATTTTATAAAAGAGAAATAGCAAGAAAAACAAACAAAAAGAAACAAAATAAAATTTCAGAGGGAATAAATAATCTTCTGTAAAGAAAGAAGTGGTAAATAAATAGAGAAAATTTAAGCAAAAGTACAACTCTGGCTATATCTGCTTGCTAAGGTTTTAAAAAGAGTACATTGCAAACAGCATTTGTTCTTAAATTGCTTGTGATGTTAATTTAGGGATTAACATCCTGCTCATAGGCCACAGATACTCTGAGTGTGTTCTCCACTCTGTGGCAAAAGCTGTGGTGTTCCCACAGCTGGGCAACTGTAATTTTATCATATTTCCAAGAACAGATAATATGTGTAATATAATCATAATGCTGTTGGTGTTGAATTATGCAAATTATAAGATAGGCAGGAAATCATATGTGTTGTAAGTGATAAAAAAAAAGTTCAGATTTCTGTAGCTGCTGTTCTGGTTGGTAGTTTTTGCCTTCTGCTATCCTTTAAAATCAGCTCAGAGACCAGCCATCAGCTACAGAAATACGTTAACAAACTTCAAAGGTGTCCAGAGCTACAGCGGCAGGAGCAGGATTTCAACAAGCCCCACTTTTCACTGACTGAAATTATTTTTTTCCTCTCAGTGAAATGTTGCGTAATTTAAATGTTCTCTGATAGGGGAAAAAATGTCAAAAAAATAAGTCTGAATGTGAAGACTGGCAGGGAACTGTCTGACAGTGTAAATGCTCATTTGTCATCTCAGGGGAGTGTTAACTCCAGCATCTGGTTACAGCAATTTAAATGTCATCAAGGTTGTTCTGTCATAGATGGTTTAAGGCTAATTGAAGTCAATTGTTAAACATTTCAGGTTTCATTTTGCACTGGAAATTTCTCAAAATACAGATTTTTATGTAAGATTTATTTGCCACAGGATTTTTGGTTGAATGTTTTTGCAAAATAAAACACTTCCAAGTTTTGGTTGCTACATCACTTTTTCTCTTTTTTCTCCCTTTCTTTTCATTATTCCGGTCAAATTCTCTGCAATGACTAGTGTTGTTTGATTTTTTAAACCATCCCTACAGAGACCAACATTGTATCACTGTCCATCATAGTGTTTCTTGTTTAACAAACATACAAAAAAGAGAAATCTAAAACCCCTTTTTTTTTTTTTTTAATATGGTCCAGAATGGAAATCACATGTTAATGAAAAAAACCACCAAAATACTGGGGGAAATAGCAAATATTTTTGCAGTAATATTCCTGTTGATACAGACATAAGACCAGTTGAAGGCAAAAGGAATAATATTTCTTACACCTGGAATATTAGCAGGAATGATTCTACTTAAATAGATCAAAATGTGTTTCAGTTACATAATTAACAGTTAACCAACACTGCTGTTGAATACACATCCTTTTCTCCTCCATACAAATGACATGATAATATTTAATCACTCTACACAAATAAAAATTAAATTATTTATTAAAAAATCTCTGCCAGTTCCATCAGTGAGAATACCTCCTTCCCCTAACCCTTAAGCAGGTTGTTTCCAAGGTAACATTTCCAAAGAAAAGGTGAGCAATTACCCAGCAAACTATCAGTGTTAGCTAATGTGATACATCCCTGTGTCAGATGGTACTTACAGGGGATGTTTGTGTGACTTCAGACTAGACTGCCTGATTGCAGCTCTACTGCATCATCATGACCTTGAAAACAGAATAAAATTTGGTCATCCAAGAATTATTGCATCCAGGCTGCATTTATTCTTTGTTGGGAGGAGGAACCAAGTAGGTGGTCTCAGCAACAAGGGATAAATCTCTGCTTTCCTTGGCTAGAGAATTTGGCAATTTGAAGTCTACAATATCTAATTTGCTTTATGGAAAAACAAAGTTTTAGCTCTTCTGGAATGAGTGAGATTATACTGGCTGTGGGCTTTCTCATTTTATGGGTTTTTTTCTGTATCCAGGAGCAACAGACATCACTGCACCTGCTGTGCATGTGCACATTCCCATCAAAGGCCAATTATACCTTATATTCCTTACAGTCAATCTATAGACCTCATTCCCAGCTGACTTTTCCAAACCAGAACTTCAGTTCAATTAATTGGTTGCCTACAGTCATGCAGTTAAAAGTATAAATGAAAGATGGAAGAGACCAACCAATCTACTCTTCCAAAGACATTCCTGAGACAATAGCCTTATGTAAAATTAAGCATGGATATTTTACCCTTTGTTTTCTATATAATATTACTATTTGAATTTTCAGTCTATACTTGGCAAAAGAACTGATTTTACAATAAAAATAAAATAAATAAAACCAAAAAAAACCTCCAAACAAACAAAAACAAACAAAAGAACACCAGAAATCTTGAATTTTTTTTTTCTTTCCAGAATGATCTGAAAATTAGAAGAATTATTCTTCATGCAAACAAACAAAAACAAACAAAAGAACACCAGAAATTTTGATTTTTTTTTTTTTCTTTCCAGAATGACCTGAAAATTAGAAGAATTATTCTTCATATGCTCTTCAGTTAATGGTGAATTCTAAAAATCATGGAGTCCAAATGATTGAAAGGTTTGTCTAACTGAGCTAACAAAATCAGCATGGGTCACAGTGTATTCATCTGACTATATCTAGGTTTACAAAGGTTCCTCCCTACCTGAGGTGGTCAACAGGTTGTGTAGATTTCTAACATAAAATGTGTATACTCTGTGTTTCATGGAAGTATATGACATCATCAGGCAATTTTCTTTTTCTTCACATACCAGTAAATCATTCTGTCTAATTCACTATCAATCTGTACCAGTAAGTTAAGGACAAAGAAGTTACACTGGAACTATCAGGATGCACCACCACCTTTGCTTTAATGCAAAAGGGATTGTCAAAAATTTCTACACCTATTACTATAAAATCAATACTGTTATTTTATGAAGAGAACAAAGAAATTAGAGAAGGTAAGAATAATAGAAGTGGAAATTATTTAGAAAGCTCATCACTAATCAAACTGTATGACACTCAGAAGGCAATCTCTAAACCACAAACATGAATATTTGTAGACAGTGCCATGAAGGCAGATGCTGATGTGGAAAATACTACATTTTTCCATAATTCAGTATCTGAGGACTGTAATTATCATCCAAAGGAGTGGTCTGGTTTTGAGAAGCAAATGACACTCAGCTAGACAAATGTGTCTAGCATTTCTGATTAATTCATTAAAAATATATTCAAAAAGTAAATCTATTCATGTGTACATGTGAACACATAAACACACAGAGGTTGGCACTGAATTAAAGGTGAGACAGACTTTTCCAAATAAAAATGCATAAAACCAAACTTTTCAGTTGAAATGTGGATTCATATGTTAAATTTTATTTTATTTATATAAAAATTTCCCCTCAGTACCTTCTCAAATAGTGGCAAGGCCAAACATGCATAAGACATGTTCATCTTCAAGCATGCAGAGTCTCGTTTATTTCAGGTGCTTCTTTTCTTTAAAAAACATGTGTACTCAAATGCTTTGCTCACCTGTGAAAAAGAATTAAACATCATCCAAGAGTGAAGTCTTAAATGGACAAGTGTTAAGAAAGACACCTTCTACAGACAATGCCAAATGCTCAGTGTTATACAAGAATTTTAGTGAACTTATTGAGAGGAATAAAATATAATGGGAATCATGTAGCCAAATAAATTTCCATTCTTCCAACATACAATTTATTTATTTCAAGATATCTAAATCGTCCATCACTAAAATGGCGAATCTGTAATTACCATAACCTCAGCCATATTTTCATTGTTTCCTTTTGTTAATCAAATAAAGACCTGTGGAAAAAATCAAAAATCCAAAAAAGAAAATCAATATCTGTAATCCAAGGATGTTTCTTTCCTATGAAGAAAGTATTTTCAGAATGCATGTATGTACATTTCTTTTAAGATTTGTAGGGTGGGAGGGATTGTCCAACTCAGTCCTGCCACAGCAAACTGTTCTGGTAGTAGTCTTCATTAGAGGAAGTTACATTCAATGCCTGGGATCTGTAGGATGAGTTGAAGGAACTTTAACAAGCTTTAGTGTTTTGATTGAAGTATATGCTGGTGCTTAATTAATTAGGTGTCATATTATCTCTTTGATGGAACAAGTAGTATTTATTGGAACATTGTTTTCTCCTCTCTGTACACTACAAAATTATATATATTTGTATATATTACATATATGCTTGTGGATCATGCTTATACTACATATAACACGTATTATATACATAGATAAATAAATATATGGAAGTTATTGATATATTCTTAGTCTTGATATTCTAATACTGCTTTAATGGACCTGTAATAAAAACCTTATAGATCTGCCAGGGAACTTAATTCACACCATCTGGGAAAATTTTGAACCTAACCCAGCAGCTCTTATTGATGAGGCAGGATCTTTAATTTAGTGAGGTATTAAAATAAAGTAAGTTGGCTTACATTTGTCCCCCCATACATTTGTACAGGACCCAATTTACATCAAGTTGTAAAGAGTTCTGGGATGGGTTCCTCTACTTTTCCTATAACACTGCAGTTCTACTCTTTCAGGACATCATTGTGGATGGAAGAGAACAGAGAAAATCAGACTGTGATGGCCAAAAGATCACTGAAGAGGAGAAACACATTTTCCTTCTATTTTAGTAGAGTTCTACATATATGTAATTATGGCACAGTACAAGAATAGGGATGGAAAAATGTAGCAAGTAGTCATGCAAGAGAGACCAGGGATTACCTGACATCCAACCCCACATGAAATTTCTGATTCACATCTTCCTTAGAGGCCATACTGCATGTTGCCCTTTCACTTCACTATCAGTTCAACCAGAATTCTAGAAAGGCTACCTCTGTCCCATTTTCATCACCACAACAGTACTAAAATGGCATATTAATCTGGACCACTGTAGAAGGCACTTTACTGAGTTAATCTGCAATTACCCCTGAGAATTTTTCACATTTTCTGTAGCTCCATTGGAAAAATTATTATCAATATCTACTATTGCAAAGTCTATTGCAGATTTGTCTGAAGCTCTAATCAAATTTTTGTACATATAAAAGCATAATAGAAGTTCTATTTTATTCCATAATCAAGGTTATTCAGTTACATTAAAATAGTAATTTAGAGCAGCAAGATATTTGGCTTTAATAATGGTGATTGGGATTTTATATATAAGTAAAAAAGCAGTTTCCTTATACAGACCTGAGAAGGAATGGTGTTCTTCACAAATAACTTTTTCACTTAAAGTAATGCTGCATTTTTTGCTCTTTTTGAAAGAAATAAGTTTTCTACTTAATCTGCAAAGTTTTTTGATGGTCAAAATATGTGCATATTTGGAGCAGAAACAATTGTCAGGTTTATACTGGTTAAAAATCTGACCAACATCCCAAAGTGACATTCTGGGAAATATGCAAACGATTTTTCAAGTTATTTTAGAAATAATGGTATTTGACTCAGGAAGTTTATATTAAATACAATCTACAGTGGAGTTACAGTGAGAACTTCACTTTGGCTGATGGATGATAAGAATAAAGTGCTCCTCAAATGAATTGAGCTTTATATATGCCACAAGCTATGCAGGACAGCTTATTTCACATAAAATTCCTACATAATGCATGGTTTCATCTAACATCAATCCCAATCCAGTTGGATTCTAGATTATCAGGTTGGACTTTTCAGCTGGAAAAATACAGTGCTGATATTTGTTAACATGGTCTTCAGTTCAGGCTCTTGGAATTTGAATGTTTGACAGTACACAGAGATAATGTGGGAGGTAGAGCTTCTTTCTTGAAACTTCAGAGTTGGGTATTTCTGCAGAGTACTTGACATTTTTTTAAATATTAGTTTACATCAGAATGGGCCAATGCTGTTCACAAAGTGAGCATTGGTATTTATGAAACAGAAAACACCTAAGAAGAGTTATCCTCCAGAGTGGCAAAACCCAAATATGGTGGCATCAACTGTAAAGTATTTCATTTCAGGTCTCAAAGCACCCCTGAGTGAGGGATGTTTTCACCCCAAGAAAAGTTTCAAATTATTAAAATTCTTCTTCTATGATTTTTATAATTTAAATTAATGTTGTAGTGAAGCTACTGTGAAACCTGAACCAAAGAATAAAACATACATTGAAAGCAGTTTTAAGTATTTTTGAATGACATGCTTGCTTTGAGCTTCATCAGAGAAGCATGACTTCCTCTCCTAAGTTCTGCCATAATATAAGTGAAAAAAATATTCATATGGGAAGTGATATTGTCCTTTTCCTGTGCTGTGAGTCCATCTATATTCTTCTACTGAATTCTGTTTATTCTTCTACTGAAATCTTGCCTATGATTATATCAAACAAAATATACATCTTCACTTAGAAAGATTTTTCAAGCTTTTCCCTATATGATTTTTCATAGCTATTTGTTATGTTTTCCAGCAAATATATTCACACTATCTCCTTTGGTATCCCATACTTTTCATAAGTGTGAATACAGCTATGGAAGTGCTCTTTCACTATGTGAAATCTGAAAGAACTCGGCAATGTTCTGATTTTCATGCACCGAAGCTGCTCTGATGCTAACCAGTATTGTGTCACTGTTGCCTTGTACATCTTCCTTGTTCCACCAGTCTTTTGTCTTGGACAATGTTACCAGAATGGACAGTGATTATTGGATTGTCACATTTGAGTGACATAGCACGGACCCACCACTCACAGGTATTAGTAAAAATTAATATATATAATAATGCTAAAAATAATCTGATGACTTCTAACACTGGCCATTAGAACTCATTTTTTTGGACTTTGCCAGAGCATTCCATTTTTTTTGTGATTAGTTTTTAGTTTCCCAAACTAGGCTTTTAAAGTTCTGTATAAATTATATGTAATGTTTTTTATAAGAGAAAACTATTTAAGAACTATTGGTTTTAAAAAGTAACATGTGGGAAACTTAGTTCTTACAAGCTTATTATTCATCACAGGCTTATAATTTTTAAAAAAACAAATATGTATACATTCATATTCAATAACTCTAAAGTACATTTTTGCTTTCCTGTTCAATTTTTGTCCCTTAACAACAGAAATACATGTTTTATTGTGAGAAAAAATGCCAGCAATGGTTGCTTTCATGGATCAATCTTTCTGTAGTACTGTGTTAGAAGGAGCAAGTAGACAAAAAAAATCAGCATGATGGATTGGAAGAGCAACCACAGACAATTTCTTGTTCTTCTTAAAGCATGAAAATCTTAAAATTCAAATTGTGGTAACTCAAAAAGGGTCTTGGATTCCCCAAAATACCACTTAGCATCATGTGAATACCTGTGGTCTTTTGTTGGTTTGTCAGCTTTGTAGTCAGCCAGAAAAAATGGCTGGCAGGGGAAGGGGAAGTGCAAGCAGGGACACTCACTTGGGATAAACCCCAAGCAAAATACCACTTTAAAATTTCAATTTTAAGCTTAAAATTTTGCCTTGTTTGATTCAAGGGAGACTCTTATCTACATTTCCTTCTCAGTTTCTGGAGGAGAGTACTGGGGGCCCTCACTGTGTCCCACTGCAGGAGTTTGGCTCTGATGATGGCTGTGACCTCAGGGGAGAAGAGCCAGTCCTGCCCCACTCCCTGCTGGAGCTGTGGGACAAGGCTTGCTTGGTTCCTGGCTTCATCGAAAAACAAACAGCATTTGCAATTCTTCCTGTTCAGAGGTGAAAACACAAATGTTTTAGGCTTTTGTAAGAAATTATTTTCAGCTATCTGCTGAACCACCTTGCTGACATAAAAGAGTTCACAAAAGTGTTTTCTGGGCTAGTGTCAGCTTAAACAAGTCCTTCTCCCCATGTCCATTATTGTTTCCTGCCTCATTTGAGACAGCATAACTGTTTGCATTGTGACATAGCAAAAATAATTGAAACACTGAACTCCAAAATAAAATTCTCCTAAGCCAATAACATAGTCAGAATGGTCACATAAAGCATTTCCACCAGCCCAAGCACTGGGGTGATGTGGGAAATGAGCCACTTCCTATGGCACTGATTTTTTTTTTTTTTTGGTTATAATAAGGTCATTTCTAAACTTGCAGTATTCATTTAGTTCCAGAAATAAGGACTTTCACCTTTTACTTTGAGACAAGTTTTTGAAACCTTGGCCATAATGCAAATTCAGTGAATAATTTAGAATAATACCAAACCACTAATTTTCTAGAACAATTTAACTAAACAATAGACTAAAGAGGGACATGAAGAGTATTTCTTATAAGATACTCTATATTTGAATTAATGCTCTGTGTGGGAGAGTGCTTAATATATTCATTTATTATATCTCTTAACAGCCATGTGTTGTCTAAAAACAAACTGTGGCATAGAATTTCAAAAGCAAGGGCTGCTGTTGGAATTTCTATGTAGTGGTTCTGAGTTGTTGAGTATAATTTTTAAAGGATTAGTAATATGAAAATATTTTGTTAAAGAGGACCATTATACAAAAAAATGTTACCTGTGAAGGAGCCCCAGGAAGACAGCTACCAGGCTTGCTGCTCAGCTGGTGAGCTTTGTACCTTGGCTGTGAGGGATGGAAGAGCTCGAGTCATCCATGCGTATTCACAGAAGAGTTTTTTTAGTAATAGTGTTGCCTTTCTAAATATCACATCTGGGCCTAGAGATGAATGATGTTTGTCACTGCAGGGATAGACCTTAAACAGTTGTTTTCTCCCTGTTCAGTTTAAAAGATTGTCTTAATAGAACATTTAAATGTACATTTCCTTCTGCCATGAGGCCTGAGGGCTGGGATCTAGTGGTGTTTGTTCAATTTATCAGTAGACAGTGACATTTTTTATTAAGACCAACATAAGGAACTCATCTGCAATTTATGACCACATAATGGAACTTGTGAATGACTCTCTTGCCTCTTAGTAAATGGAATATGTGGCACAAATATAGCTTTCATTTCTCATTTCATGTTTATTTACAGTTGAGTGAGGACAGGAAAAAGTCATTCAGAATTTGGTTTTTATTCTTTTTATGTTTCTGTTTGTTTGGGTTTTTTAATTTATTCCTTTTATTTAAAAACAGTATTTCTGCTTAGCTGCATTTTGTAAGAGAATAGAGAATGTTCTTAAAGAAAATGTCTTAGCTTGTTTCTCTATTAGTACCTGCTTATAGAACAGCTATTTCTGAGTTTCTATAGCAGGGATGGTACTCAAACTGAAAGAGCTGCAGGGAAAAGATGGTGGCATAATATTGGAAGGATAATCTTTTTATTGCTTCCCTGTATGAGTGGACTGCATGCAGTATTGTCACAGAAATAGAATGCATGCAGTAATTAGGGTATTCACATTGCATTGCCCCCTCCTTGGCCTTTTTACATTTGTCTTTTACTCATTTTCTCTTTGATAGCTGCTACTGTTCATTAATTTCCATGCCCTCTGTCTTTGTCCATCACCTTCCCTTACTTTCAGTATTTCCTGCATTGTAAAAATCAGGTGAGATCTCACCCCAGAAACAGTCCCTCCATCATATTGGCTGTAAATGCAGTGTGAAGTTTCAAGGAAGTTAAGAAATGAGGAAAACCAAAAAGTTTCCAAACCTAAAGTTTCATTTCAAAAATGGAATGCTTCCATTTTACAAGGGAAAAAAAAAAAAAAAAAAAAAAAAAAAAAGAAGAGATGCAAGGGTAAGAAGAGATAGTCTGATAAAACAGAAAAACAGAACACTGAATGGCGCAGAAACTGCAGAAAAACTGCTGTTATTTTTTTTTTTTTTTTTTTGGGGGGGGATTTTTTCAAATTAAATGCAGAATGGCAATTGCAAAACTGGAACAAACCACACAGAATAACAGAAATTCCTTTTCAAGAAATCCACAATTGTATAATTTGATTGCCAGAAAATAACACTGAGGACATTGGCTTACCAAGGTTAAAATATATGAATAATAAGGATATTAAATTATAGTGTTCAACTGGAAACAAGAGCAAATACACATTGAAACATCCACAGAAATTTCCTGAAGAAAACAATAGAAGTGTCTTCTTTCCAAAATTTTCTACTTTTCTGAAGAAAATTTAAAACCTCTAAACTGAAAAAGATTAGCAAACATTTTCAGGATATTTTTAGTGTTATTATTGTGATTTTAATGGAGGCGGACGTTTCATTACAGAAAACACATTCTGTCTGCAGAATACCAAGTTTCCCATGGTAAAGCAGGAGTCAGGCACTGTGTGGCAGCAGGACAGATTTTATGTGTGTCTGTTACAGCCTCCTCTGCAGCAGCTGAACGCCGTCAGAAAGGAGACCGTGTGGGCCACTCACCCAGGCGGAGCCGTGCAGGTCCCGTGCTCTGCATGCAGAAAGGTTCCTGTGATTTAAACGTGCTCTGACTTCTGTGCACAACGTCCAAACCATGGCACGCATTTTCCTAACATACAAGTTTTGTTTTACACTGAAGCAAATTTTCACTCTCTACCAAAATATCTGTCCTCTGTCACCATTTACAGGAACAGACATTCACTTCCACCAGTACGTACATAAATGAAATTGACAAAATCCTACACAGATTTATCCTATACATTATACATTTGTGGAATCTTATAGCTCTTTCCTCCATTGCTCATCTATTCCTTTATATACTTCCTAATCAGTGCATAAGAATAGTATTTTTCTCAGTTTTGTGACCAAAACTCATTTCACACACATTTAAATCAATAATTTGACAGAAAAAAAATTAAGGGTTTTTTTTTGTAAAAATGTAAATTTATAAGGTTTTGCAGCTGAGCTTACTATGCTCATGAGGATTAGAACATAATTTTATACAAGAGAAAAAAAATCTGAGGTTTGGGGAGAGCAATATTTTCCATATTATTGGGTACAGTGGGACTAGGAAAATCAGGAAATTCATGTTTTATGAGTTTAAACAAAAATCATAGTTACATAGTGATGCTAAACATCACTCTCTGTTTACTGGGGTGCTTCTAGTAAAAGGGTCTAAAATGTTTAACTATAACTTTGAACTTTGTGTTTCTTTAAACTGTTATATACTAAGTACCTGATTTGGGGAGAATAAGTGGTTACAACTTTGTGCAACTTTGTGCGAGAGTCTTTAAATTGTTTTTCCTTTAGACTTTTTATAGTCAAGTGCTTTATATACTGGGGAAAAAAATCTATGCCCTATGTATTTACTGTTTTTTCTGAAAACTAAAATCCAGTTCAGTGAGCTAGGGAAATAATTTATTAATTTCATGGTTTTTACTGAATGAAAAAAGTGAATATGTAAGCTTTCAAATGACTACTTAAATGATTTAAATAGTTTTCTCTTACATAAATGTTAAAAGATTTTTGAAGTGGGAGCATGATTCAAAGCTTCTACTGTTGTCAGAGGAGTCCTCCTTTCTATTGAAGTCTCAAGCCCTATCATCTCAGATTCCTTAGAAAAAATCTGCTCTGATATATATTTTTACTCGAGAAGAAATGTGCATTTTCCTGAGTAAGTTTTCTTAGATGAAATGCAGTTCAGAATGCACAGGAGATATAAGTTGTGATTTTTTTGATGGCAATCAGTTCTGACACAATTTGGTTAATAGCAAGTATTTAATAATTCACAGTGTACCTTAGCAGCATACAGAAATTCTAGCTTTGACTAGTAGTGGCTTGAGAGAACATAAGAAATTGAAAAGCTGTTTCTTGCTTAATTGAAATATAGCTCTAATGTTATATTATCTTAATAACATTATTTTGTATTAATATAGTTTTTTATATTTCTAAAAATCTGAGATGCCCATGTGTAGCTGGTGACTATACTATTTTCTTGCATACATTACTGATGAAAACTTTGGAAAAAAATCCTTACTTGATCTGTAAGAGTTAATATATGCTTGTTCATTTATTTTCTTCTACTCTCTTTAAAATTTACCTTTGGATCTCAAGAAATCTCTATTAAATTAAAACCAACCACTTTAATAAGTAAATTAATGATTCAGAAGCCACAAACAACACTGGCAGAATTTTAGCAAATATTTTGATATCACTTAAAACAAGAGAGGAGAATATTTCTTTTTGTCTACAAGGACTAATAAAAGTGATGTATAGAAACAAATATCTAAAAACATCAAAACAATGAAAAGTTTCTGCAGGAAAAATCTATTGCAAACTGACAGTCAACTCCACTAAAATTACCAGGCACAGGTTTGTCGAGGGAGTTTAGACTAAATAGACTAGGGAACAAATTAGAGCTAAAAACGTATTAAGTATATATGTTCTTGTATTTCTTTAAATCCTTTAGTACAGCTGGTCTCAAGATGACCTAACCTAGACATTTAGAAACAAAATATTGTGACACTTAGACATAAATGGAAAAACAGCACAATCCTTTTGGGGCTGGGAAGCAACCACAAACTTCATATGAACATCCTCATTAAATAGGCCCAGTGTCGTTATCAACTTCAGCTCCAGAGCAAAGCTGCAAAGATGAAGGATACACGTTCTCCTCCTTCTCTTGATCAATTATTTTACATATTGAAAAAAATGAAAATCCATTAAGATAAAACTTTTAGGTTTTTTCAGCCAGTATTTCTCTAGCTGCTTTACTTGAACTTTTTTATTATGACATACCACATGCTAGAGGGCACAAGAGACCGTTTTGATTGTGCAGTTAAAGGAACCTATTAGAAATATGAAATCATTATTTCTGGAGTATTTGAGACTTTTTTTATTTTCCTGTGGACAGCTGCTGGCTATAGAACTGAGAGAAATTTAATTCAGGAAAATATCCTAAGTAATGGAGCCAGAGAGGCTAAATCAGAGTGGTAAATATTGCTAAGCCATCATTACTTGCTAAATAGATATTAGTCATCTTTATTTTTTACTGCATGCTGAAAGTTCTAAAGAGTCATTGCTTGTGATACCTTCTTAAACAAAACAGAAAAATCCATCCTCTAAAACCAGAGAAGTCTGCCAAGGTAGCCTTGAGGGTCTAGTTTAAACCCCTGAAGTAAAGAATTCCACATTTCAAGGATTTAAGTGGAAATAAAATAAAATCCAGCCTCAGATTTTCCTCCAAGACTACATTGGTGAAGAAACAGATAAGTATGAAGAGAGACGGAAGGGCTCATTGTAGACAGGATATTATGAGAACAATATTTACAGTGAGTAAAAACCCAATTAAAAATCTAACCATCCAGCCATAAATGATTCACAACTGAGAACTTCTTACACTTGTAGAGTTTATGTCTGTGTAGGATTTAGTCCAGGGCATGGCTGTCTGTCTATACACATAGAATATGGGATATTCTAATGATCATTGTAATTTTGACATGTAACAACCAGAGGTTTGTCAGCCTGCAGTTCTGATAAAATCCAGATTATCTATACAGTGTGCTGCACATTAAAAAATGAGTTCTCACAAAGACCAGGAGCAAAAATTATTGGAATTTATATGCAAGCATATGAGTTAGAATAAAATGAATAGGTAACAGAAGAAAGTTTTCTTTTATACATATGTATATGAATAAGAGCAGAAATGGAAATTTGATGAATATACATGTACTGATGAGTTTCATACATTTTTAATGTTTCAGATCCAGTTCAGAGTATATATATATCTATTAAAGAAATACTTGAGAGCAGTGCACTAGTATGGTATTCTCTGTGTGGAGCTGAATGATTCTAATAAATCTGCAAGCCTTTAAAATCTATAATTTAGATTTATCCTGCATAGTGTTTTTTGGGTACAAGGTTTTTTCATCTTAAAGAAAGCAGACTAAATACATGCCACTATATGCATTATTGTACCTGGTCAGGAAGTGCTCAAAAAAAGAACACTGTAATGTCCTTGATTACTCAGACTGACATCTCTGCCACCTGAACTCAGGAGAGGTAGAGTTACCCACTTAGATGAGAATCCAGGCTGCAAGCTCATAACCAATCCGACATATTGTGGAAATCCAGTAACACAGAAACAACGTGTTGTAATGACCTATTTACTTAGAGTTCATTATTCAGCTGCCAGACCTCCCTGCACTGTCTTGATAGAGCTCCAGATGGAATGTGTATCCCAGCCAAGAGGCAAACTGAGCTGTGACTTCAGCTGTTAACAGGACGTTTTCGTTTGTGAAAGAATTGTTTTTCTCTGTCATTAAAAGGCACCTAAACAAAGAGGCTGTGATTCCATAAGTGGTGATGTAATGTGGTGTGAGAAGTACTTCTGACACAGTGACTTTTCTGATTATAATGACATGCTGAATTGTTACTTCATCATCTTTTGTCTTTAACCAGCAAAACTGAAAAAAAAAAAAACCTTCCAAAAGTAGTTTTTAAAAACTGTCCCTTTTTGTGTTTAACAACCTATTCAAAAAAGAAAAGCACCACCATAAAGTTCCCTTGGTTCATGCCAGGAACGAAGATGAAGAACTTCTGTTAGTAACCAATTGCAGAGAAATTAATTTATAGTAAAGAAATTATTTCATTGTGTTTGATATATTTTAAGCATGGAAGGGCTACTTATAGTACCCATGGCCTGGAATCATTATATCAAATAATACCCTAGGCAAGTTCGAGCTCTGTCATCTTTCTGGGAAGAGCACCCTGAAGCTACAGTTGCTAGAGTCACCTCTAGGCAGTGCAGAACGCACATTTCAAATTCTATCTGATGACAAAGAAGACAGCTGGGGTGACACAACACTCAAATTAAAAACCAAATGAACAATCAAGAATCTGCAGCAACATTTGAGAGAATGATTAAAAAATTGCAATCCATGAAGTAAAGGAACAGAACAAATCAACAGAGCAAAATGAGAGCTGTTCATTCTTGTATGATTGCCGCGCTGCAAACACAAATATTTTGCAATAGTCTGACGAAACTTAGGTGGATAGCTTTTTCTGTGGACCTAATGAGACTCTTTCTCCAGTGTATCTATTTCCTGACTGTATCTGAAAAGACGCTATCTTCCCACTTCTTCCTCTTGCAACATATTTGTAACCAAGGAACGTGGGATTCCTTTCTGTTAATATTCTTCAAGCAGGTCGTCTACACCAGCATGCCGTGGTGAACTGGTATTTCCTAGCCCAAAAGATGTAAACACTAAAGCAGCTGAAGAACCACTTAAGGTAAATACCATCCCATGGAAATAAAGAAAGAAAAGTTATTAACCAGCTCATTTAAGCTGGAAAATAAAAGACAGACTCTACATGTCAGCAGAGGATCTGGATGAGTGTTAAAACACAGACAGCACTTGCAGTAAAAATTTTTCTTTTTTAAGATGTTTAACCAATTCAGAAGTGGGACTTTTATGGTTACTTAGCATACAGGGGACTGGATGCTTGATGTCCAAGTCAGCCTTCTGTTTTGTAAGTCTGTGTTGTACTTAACATTTTTTTCTCAGCCTTGAAATTGTTTTCCTCTTAAAGATGGAAATATCCAGCAGAACTCTCATAATATTTATAACGAGCTGTTATGTATCAAAAGGTCTGGAAATCCTAAACAGACTCAAACTTGAAATGTAACTTGAAATAAAATGCAGCTCAAGTTTATTAGCCAACATGTTAAATTACTCATGTGAAGTAACATATGATTCTCAACTAAGTAAAGTTTGAGCATGTCTCTTTTAAAGGTCAAAAGAAGGTTACATGGTCTCTTCAAAGAGACCCTTATTAACAGGGTTGGATTGACATTGAGGATAACCATGTGCTCCAAGTATTTGTACTCTTTATTTATCTGTTTACACTTTTTTTCCCTACTGGTACATTTAACATTCTCTCAGCATATTACATCCATTAAAAGCATATATTTTAAACAAAACACATCAAAAGGACCCTGAAAAAGACAGGCCTCTTAAAAAAATCTCCTAAAATACATTGGACATCATAAAAAGTGTGAAAGAAAATTATATGATTCCAGGAAAAATATTTTATTTCCCTGGGAAAGTGAAATCTTCTATTACCTGTTGCTTATGTTGCTGAAGCACTGAACAGTATTCTCAATTTTAATTATAATAAATAACATTATTTACACATTTACATTGCTCTTATCTTCTTTCCAGGATTCTAATGGCTCTGGTTATGCTTATGGCAAATGTTCAGGTGACTTCAGAGGGACCAGTATAAAAGCCCATGGTCACTGGCACTTCCTTCATTTGTACATGAACCTCGGGAAGATTGTAATGCTCCAATGTCAGTGTGATATGACAGTGTACAACTCCATACCCAGTAACCACATTCAGGAGTCTGGAATCATATTTTGGAACGTGTATGTGGGGGTGTGGAGGGGGGTGTATGTGTGCAGAGGGTGAGGAATCACCTATCACAATGCTCAGTGCAAATTAAACCAGCTGCATATAAACTGTGACATTTCAGCCAGGTCCTTCATGTTTAATAATATTTCTTTCACAAGTTGATAGTGGTGGAACTTCAGGGGAAAATTAGTTCAAGCAATGTATAAGAAGAATAAGAAACACACAAGAGTTTGTTACGTAAAGCCCAAGCGGGATACTAGCCTGGACTTCAGAGCCACAAATGGAAACACATACCAAATAAAATATGAAATAATATTTGAGTATCATGTTTAAAAATCCCAGACTGGACTGTCTTTCAGTAACCAAGTCTGTGGGGAAATATACAGTTACATTTCATTACAATGCTAGTCAGTAGGGCTATGTCTCCAAAGAAGGATTAAGTCCTCTCTCCCTCTCACACACCAAGTCATGGCTAATGAACACGTAAAGTGAGTCATTACAAGATGTTACTGTTATTCTGTGGCCTGGCTACCTCAAGATCTTCATGGGTTTTTCTGTTCATGGTAATGGGCAAAATTCTCTAAACCAAAAAGAATATAGAATTTTTCTTCACTGAGACCATATTTCACCCACAGATTCAGATACTTGCAGTGTTTCCACATATAGTTCTGACCATCCCATTCCTTTCCCCAAGGCAAAACAAGTCCAGACTTTACTAGCTTAAGAGCAAATGTAAAACATTCCTCTTCATAAAAATTTTCCCATTTAGGCAATATGCTGGGGGGGAAAAAAAAGCAGGACTACTGAAAATTTGGGTGTGGAAACCATCATAGCAAGGGAAACAGAAATATGAGAATTGTAATCACATTGATCTTTATGCTTGGGAGAAATCCTATGAAATGAGAAATAAAGTAATTCAGAATATTATATCAAAAATACCCATATCACTAGAAGTGGAAGGAGTTATAGGTTTTGTGAGAACCATTCAATTTTAAAGTGCATAAATTAAGACAGGATGAACTAAAAAAATGGGAGTTTGTTTGGTGTTGTTGAAATAGAAAGAAACCATGGTTATTGCTCACTGTTCTTGCATGGTTTCCTTGCATATTACAGTATCTAAAATCTTTAAGATTCAACCAAAGCAAAATCCTCCCACTAGATGCAACAAATGTGCAGCTACTGTATAATTAAATCTTTCTGCTTCCCTCTTTGATGCTCTGGTTTCCCTGTAAATGATAGTTTGCTTTTCTTACTTAAGCAATAAAGGAATCCTGCATACTTAATGCATTCTGTGAAACCTCCCATGTGGATCTGTGTTTTTGTGGCTAGACGATGAAAAGGTAGCCTGGAACATATTATGAATTTATCAGAAACCCAGAGGGGTAATATGAAAACAAAAGGATGGAATCCAAGGCAGGTGCAAGTGCAATGAACACTGGTTTGCTTTCCAGATAGTTACTTGTTCTTTGTTTAAAACCACAGAACTTGGAAAGGAGTCAAAGAAAATCAGGAGGTGTATTATAGGAAGTTGAAAATAATCTTGACTTCAGTTTGCCTTTTAATCATCAGCAAGAAAGTGGAGAGGGACTTCAGATCTTCTCCTTATCTTGCCTTCATGTGCAATAATCTTTTCTAAAAACCAAACCTTATATTTCTCCAGAACATACTGTATGCATTACAAAACCATGGATGAATGTTTCCATAGAGTGCACTAGCACTGGGCCAGGATACTGGCAGTAGGCACTCAGCTGAGTGAATAAACACCTTTAGCATTGTTCGACTTTCTTTGAGCTGTGGTTTTGGCTGTGATCAGAAGGGCAAGCTCTGCACTTCTAGCAGTGCAGCAGGATGCTGTAGGAGAGATTGCTTGTCAGTAAATGAGCCCTGAATCCATATCCATCTTAGTGCCTAAACAGAACAAATTCATTGCATATGATAAACCTGCTTATTTCCCCCATCACCAAAAAGCCATTTCACTCAAAATTTGTCCTTCTGTCTGCTCCTGATCATGCCCACCCTCTCTCAGGCACATTAAAGTACTGTTTGGGACATGAATAAATAGAAGACATACTGATTCACAATTTCCCTGCTTGTCAGAAGAGTCTGGACAATAACTTACAGACACAATGCAAGAGCATTAACAAGATGTAGTACTCACTAAGACCCACTCCAGTGTGTATCATTAAAACTAACTTATGTCATTTTCTGACACACCTAAACAATGACAATGAATTCTACCATAAAACGACACCCCAAAGAAAATTAATTTAAATTATTCCTTCCCTATATTTTTTTTAATCTGACATGAGATTTTTACATGATAATGTTTCTTTCACTTATTCTGGGAGTGCCTTGGTAATGCACTCAATTACATTGTCTCTGTGTGCAATCACTGTACTTCAGTTGCCTCTTTTCTAGCATAAGGGGTTCTTGTCTACTTAATTATTCTTGACATAGAATCTATTCCTTATTTTTCAATATCTGTTTTATCATTCTCCCTATCTTTAACCTTCTTTCTACAGCCTCACTGGAGAGACCAGGGATGCACATGGACAAAAGGAGAGTTCCTCTTTGCATCTCTATATTTTCTATATTTTTATCAGTAATTTGTTTGTTTTTCCTATTACTGCTGAATATGGAGCTTTCTCATACACTTTTAACTCCATAATCTTTTCCTTCTTTTAAACACTTAATTCAAATCCCACTCCTGTAAATGTAGAATAGAGGCAGTTTCTTCTCATGTGACTCTTCCCATTGTTTGTGTTAATTTTTGTTTCCTGAGCTTCCTACACTTGTTCTCAGTATCAAGGGAGCTTCTCTCACCCCATGGTCAACTTTTGCTTTTAATTCTTATGTTTAGCTCTATCAGCAAACTTTGCCATATCCCTGCACTACCTCTGTTCACTAGCTCTTTAACTCAGCCTGCCTCGGCCATAAATTCTCAATCTACAACTGTATCCTGGGGGGAAGAATAACTAAAGAGGAAGACCTTAAAATCACCATGGATAACAGTGAAAGAATTTAATGTATCAGGGTTGGGAAAGAAAGAAGATGGGAGCCAAAGAACTTAAGAAAGGGTAACACCTGGTCACTGACAGTAACTAGGAACTAAAAAGCTGCAAAATGTAACTGCATTTTAACTTTGGGATTCCTCATATGAGAATAAATATACATTTATATTATATTATACAAATATATGTATGTATGTATAAATTATTTATAAATGAAGCCACTAATCCTCAGAGGAATTCACCACCCAGCTATCAAATGGTGACAATTTTTACAATCGCCTTAAAATTATTCTCTTATGACACTATTGCTGCTATTAAAAATTGAACTGAAGTTTAACTGAAGTTTTCTTATTAAACATCTTTTGAAATAGAGGTAAAGATGTAAAACTTAAATGCTTTCTCATAAAATTGTTGAAATGTATTTTAAATTTGCCTTCTGACATTATATTAATGTAAGCATTCTGAAGAAAGAAAACCAGACTGTTACTTTGGAAACCAACATAGAGTTATCACTGGGTGTTCAATTCAATACCTATTAGTGCTTATACATATGGTATTAATTCTGCATTAATTCTGTCAAAAATGATATCATACTCTGAATGTCCAAATTATGACATCACTAAAACAACTTTGCTCTTCGTGGGTTTGGAGCTCAGCTGTGCCAGAATTGACTAGAATTTATTCATGCAGCTGATTCTGACAAGTTCTTTTTAATTAGTTCATGGCCTCATAATGAACAAGAGTCCATGTTTTTGAAGATTTGCCAGAATAGTTTCTATTCTCTTCAACTTAAGTGCCAAATGCCTGCACTTCTTTATACTATTTATACCTTTGCCTATAATTACTGTTCCCTAAGGTGTGATTGTCCTATTTCATAAGAGTTTGTGCAGCTGCCAACATGAAGAAGTAAATAAATTGTAATACCGTTGCTATGAGGTGTAAAAATCCCACAGCTCATATCCAGACCCTTGTATATTAAACTCAAGTAAACATTCCATTTCCTGTTAGCAATTGTGGTTTGTGACTAGATTTTAGAAAGCGGTGCAGTAAGTCGTCACTCTTTTACTGCTTTGCTGAAAACAAAGTCATGAAAGCATGAAGCAAAAAACCAGCTACATGCAAACATCTATTTTTATGAAGGAGAAATATCTGGATGCAAATCCAAATACTTCATTGTTATCTGATAATTTTAGGAAGCTGGTCTCATTTCTATTTGCTAAGAAAAATTCTGAGATGCTGCTGAGTTGCTAAAGGCAGGGGCCAAAGACATTAACGTGTTCTGAAGGTCACCTGCATTAAGGTGTTCTGAAGGTCACTTCCTCCCTGTTTTGAGCTTGCTGCAACCATTGCAGAGATGATCTCAACTCTCTGTGTTTTTAAGATTGTGTAGTTTTGCACATTATGATTTTGACACCATGCCCAGAGGTGCACACAGCAAAAATTTGTTTAAATCCACCTTTCCAAAGCAGTGAAAGGCCACAGAGCAGGAGGCCTTCCTTTCGTGCCATATCCTCCTATCATACATGGGGGATCCTGTCATAGGCCAGTCAAGCCGTTTTCTCCCTTGCTTTAATGAGGAAAACACCCATGCTGTACTGAAGAATATGGTTTGATAGTTTTCTCTGAACTTTTAGTGATTAAACAACCATTTTGATCCTCTTTTCTTGTGATGGGTTATGTTCTGCTCTCTGTCCTCTAAACCACCTTGTACCTGAAATGTAGACATATCATTTGGTAGAGATTATTTACACCATGGCAGGTGCATCTCAGTAGGAGGCACCAATTCAATACTAGTGGCAGGTACATTGTGAAGATTAAATTAAAAAACATACCAGCACTGATATCTTTTCAACAGAGCAAATAAATGAAATATTGGGTGCTGGTGGGAGTAAGATGAGCACACAAGACACATATGTCTGACTTCATGAGTTGAGTTGACTATGGAGCAGCAGTAAAATCTTCAGGCCATTTCACACCAGCAGGTGTTTTACATCATGACACAAATAAGCTGTTTTACCCATGCTGCAGGCTTTTTCAGCTCTTTGCTGGAGTCACTTTTCTCAGTGCCTATAAAGCCATATTGCCTAAAGATCACAAATTCACATGCCCCAGCTTCAACTGGAAAATGCAGTTAAAACCACTATTTTTAGCTGGGGTGTTGAGGCTTTCATGAGGCTTGGACAGCAGATCAGGAACTGGGTGATGGCATTGAATAGCAGCTTGGTACTAGCCATTTTCACGACTATAGTTAACTCAATTTCACCAACTCCCTTCTCTTCTTTCCCTCTTTTGAGCAGGAAGTGCCCATGGTGAGGAACATCTGTGACCACATGCTTCTGCAAGAGCTCTTCACTGGGGCCTCAGCTGTAGTTGCAGCTGTAGGCAGCAGCCCAATACAAAATATTTTAAAACATTAACCAGCACCTACATAACTTTAACTTTTAAACTCTGGGATTTTATATACTAGCAAGTCTAGCAGAGATAAAAAAAGGCCATATCCTGTTGGAAAAGAGGGAATCCCATCTCTACCATGGTATAATATATTTCTGGTCCTAACGAACTGTGGGTTATTGAAATTTAAACCAGTCATTAGCCCAGGACTGAACATTACATGTCCTGGGAATCAGTCCAATGTAATTTGGGGGTGGGAGGGTGGCTCAGAATTCCAGGTTTGTGAGGAAAGCAAGAAATATTTTCCTGGCAGGTTTGTTTAAAAAAAAAATGGCAGCTGTTCTTAATTGCTGGGAGGGTCAGATTGTTAAAAACAGTCCCAGTGGAAATGGATTAGTGCATGGGAGGATGTCAAGGTGCAAGATAAATGAATTTAGTCTCTAGTCTGATGGTTTATTATCTGGATAGTAACTCCATGTACTGCGTGTATGCACACGCAAAGCACCCGATGTGATGGGCTGGTGTAGAGGCATTGCTGTTGACATGACTTTGGAATGACAGCATTATTCATGAGAACTAAAGCTCTAAGTGAATTATGCAAGTTACAGAAAGTGAGTGCGTGTAAGCTCTTTCCATCAACACCACAGGCTCTATGTTTCCTTTAGGACATAATATTTTTCATGAAAATTATTCTGCAAATGCATAAGCTATTTAAAATGGCCATGTGTTTTCTCTCTAGTTTATGTTCCTCTCTCTGGAAAGTCAGATTTTCTCTCAAAGTATATAACGAATCTGTATCCTTCAGAAGCCAGAATGATAAAAGACTCACTCTTATATACTAGCTATCTAAAAAAATTCAACATATAAAATACAGGACCTAGAGTTTTTTCACACTGGAATATCATTATATCCTTCCAGAAGACACTTCAATTAATGTTGTTTCCATTATCAGACTTATAAAACAAGGCCTGGGTGTACATCACAATCACCTTTTAATTCAGATTTCAGTATCAGCTCTGTTGAAAGAGGTCAGGCTACTGCAGTGTACAAGTGACTGAAGTGACTACAAAAAAGACTATAATTGTTTTGAAATAGGAACAGTATTTACATAATGTAACTGAGGCCTCACCACGATGACATTCAGTTTTTGGGTCACCTTATGCATAAGGACCATCAGGCACAATCAGAGTTGTCTCTGTCAGACAGAGATAAGTCCTGTTTAAATGGTGAGTGCTACCAGGAGGTTAATACATGTGACCAGTGTGATGTCTGCATTTGGAGCCAGAACCAGAGCCTGCTGGTGAGATCCTGATGCATTCAAGTACATGTTAAATCACTCACCAGCCTCGCTGGGGTAAGGGGAAAGGGGAATCTTCAGCCTGATGCTGCTGGACCTGCACTTCATCCAGAGCCAGGCAGCAGCTCCTGCCTCTTCTGCCACATTCGTCTCCATTTCTTCTCTGTGCTCATGCCATGTTGGCCTTAGGCAGGGCTTCCTTCCTTCTCATGAGGTGTTTGTTTCTGCTTAAAGTAAAGCAAAAAAAATTAGGAACGCAGCTTTATAATTTTTACTACTGATTAATCTAATTAATTCTTCCACTTAAAGCCACCTGCAATTCTCTAAGTGACTCAATTACTTTTTAAACATTTGCTGCTGTTCCACATTTCAGCTTAGAATCACAAATCATACGAAATTTTACTTTCCTACTAACAGTTCCACTACCACTTTTTTCCATCTGATTCCTTAGAAGGCCTTGTGTACTGATGCTTTCCAGTTTATCAGTTTATTGACAGTGAATTCCTTTGATTATTTTATTTCAGATCTCCCAGCCTCATTGACGATTCCTAAGACAAACATTGTTTAAAATTTTTCTCTAATATCCATATTATCCATAACTTCCCAAGGATGAGAAAATGATTCATCCAATTTTCTGACACAGTTCCCAACTGAGACACATGCAAATATACTGTTAGTATTTTCAGAGGTATTCATGACTTTTCATCTTATACCTTATCTTTTACCTCCAGAATTCCTAATTTCCCTAATATCTGGTCCTTTCATTGAATTGGACTCTATTTCAGTTTTCTGAAAGCTACCATATTGTCTTAAATAACATCTTGAACCTTGCAATCTACCTGTACTAGCTTTTAAATGGCTTTCTATTTTATATTTTGTTAAGATGCATTCATTCCTCTGTGACTCCTGGGATGCCTAAGAAGCCTCCATGCTGAGTGTAAGGATTTTAATTTCCTCACTTTTGACTTCTGAGTTTACTAACTTTCCCCTTGAAAAAAAATTTCATTATCAAAAGTTTAGTGTCACAGTCCCACATTTGATTCAATCACTCCCTTGAGAATGTTGAACTTAATTATGCTGTGGTCACCATTAATTAGTGGCTCACCGATAGTTACTTTATGAACCAACACTTGTATATTACATAGGACCGAGTAACATTCCCTCATGTGTGCTGTAGAACCAACTGCTATAAAAATTATAGTCTGAGAGGTCAAGAAGTTCTCTCTCTAAATCGTCCAGTGGAAAGGATAAATTTCTATGCAGATAATTGAAATGCCCCGTTACAACCATTTCTCACTCTTGGTTGCCCTACTTGCGCCTGCTGACACTTCACACCTCAGCATTAATAATATGTTTTTGAAAAGTAGGAAATTCTGTCATAGGTTATTAAAACTGCAACCTGTGCTTTCATACTGAATAGAATTCTAATATCAGAATTCTCTGCAGGGGAAAGGGTTTGAAAATGTTGGAAAAAAGTGTAATATTGTGAATTTCTCAAGCAACATTGTTTAATATTATTTTTATTATTGGACCATTAATAGCTTAAGAACTGCAATAATATTCTAATAAACAGAAATATTTTGCTGCATCAAGTTTATTAATTCTCCCTGTGCTGACTTCTGTGTTCACTGAATTCTTGTATTATTGTGATATATTTCTATTTCTTCATCATTATATTAGTCTCCCTACAGCTGACAGATATCCTCATATTCTGTAAGAACTTGCTATTCTATACTAATGTCAAAAGAAAGTTCATTCACAGATGTTCAAAATAAAGACATTTTGTATTAAACTTTCCAGATAGTCTTTTTAACTTCGCATTCTATTTATTGAAAATATGTCTACTTTTTCTAACTACTATCTCAGATTGTTGTGTTGACAGGGGAAAAAAAAGAAAACCTCAGAGTTTTTTACTGTACATTTACAACTGTAATTACATTTTAATTGTTTCCTGGAGTTAAAGAGATTGAATTGTTTAGAATCATTTCTGTGCTGATAAGTTTCTGTTTTGAAGCATCTGATTTCAGATGCTCTGATGCATCTGATTTCAGTGGGTTTAGATATCCAGTGAGATTGTGGCCATGATCCTACTAGCAAACAGCCAGATGCTCACAAAAAACAGCAAAGATACCATTTTCAAAAGAGGTAGCTGAAAGATCAAACACTTAAAGGAGATAGACTTCAACCAGACACATCCAGTGTGCTGATACACCAACATTCATAATTTAGAGATTTAGAGGATTCTGCTGCTTCTGGTACGCAGTGTCTTTCCTGTCAAATTCAGCCCTGCGATTTCACAAAGCCCAGCAGATGTGTTAAGTCAGGGCCTTTCACCCCTCAGACATAATTAACATATTCCACACCCCAGCAGAATCTATTTAAATCAAAGAAATCAGGGCAATGGGATAGAAATGGCTTTAATGATGTCAGGACAATGTGGCTGACTTATATTCTTATCTCTAGCGGTCTGCAATGCTCTGTGTGGTACATTTTTCTGCTTTCTTTAAAATTCTCCATGTATGGCAAGTCATATATGTAAAATTACAAGCATAAAACCTTATAGTGAGATTTAACTGCAGGAATTTGCCTCTTTATGGGTACTGCTTGATACCTAGTAAGTGAGAAAGTACAGCGCTGCCTTCTAGATTCCGATAACAAATGTTTTGTTTTGGGAATGTTTATATTTAAAAGGCTCATCCAGCCCAGGATATAGATAGCTATGATTTAAATTTCAGACTGTGAAATTCCTTCCCAGAGTAAAATATACACACACCTCCCAAAAAGGGAAAAAAAGAAAAAAAGAGAAGAGGCAGAGGTTTGGATATTAACATTGGATTTTAACAAGATATCTTCCAAAGACAGAAAAGGAAAAGAAGTCCAGTGACGGTGGAAATTCCAATGTCTCAGGTGAAAAAATGCTAATACAGCTTTTGGATACGGTTTTAAGCTTTGCCAAGGAGGAAATGGAAAATTAAGAAGTTCTTGGAAAATGAAGAGGTTTTGACAGAAGATCAAGACACTGACTCAAAAGAGCCTGAAATTCTACAAAAGATATTGCCAGCTTGCGTCAGTGAGAACAAGTGGAAACAAACCAAAGAAATTTATCTAGTTACATTGGCAGCTAAACTTAAGAGAGAAAGAAAAATGTGTTAATTCTTAAATTTTGTAATTACAATGCCTCAGCAGCATTTTTCTTTCATTGATTTTCCATTCCCTTAAAATATTTTTATTCTGTTTTCATTTTCTTTCGCTTAGTTTTTGCATTATCCAAGAAGCCCCAAAAGCCTTTTTGTTTTAATTTTTGTAACAAAGGGGTTAATATTCCTGATGTTTTCTCTGCTGAGATGCCAAACAGGGTCACCAGATGTGATTCATAAGTTGTTCTTGCATGTGGCTTAGCAAAAGCACAGCTGTGGTTGCACACTGGGGGTGGAGGGAAAGGGGAAGAGATCCTGACCCCTTTGGAGTCAACGGGAGTTTTACTATTTGCTTCCACGAGACCAGAATTTCACCCCATGTACTATGTGGGTCTTGTTGTTTGTTTTTATTTTTTCAAAAGGATCCTTACTGTCACTAGTCCTAGATTTCAGAGAGATTAGATGTGAATCAATAATAGATTTAATTATTATCATAACCACCAATCTACAATATTGGATGACAAGTTAAATAAAAAGCTTTGCCTCATGATGAAACCTTGTTTTGTTAGAGAAAATTGGGGAGGTTCATCCTTTTTTTCTCAAAGTATTTATTTTACTGAAAAAAATATTTGCATTTGAATATGATCAACAGGGAAAAACAATTTATTCTAGTTTAAGTCTTCACACACCCCCAACAGCTCTGTTTTCTGCTTCACCATTTTACAGTATTTTGAAAATATAATCTAGCTTTTTGACTGGCAGGAGCAATGATTTAGTTTTTTCTAACTATATGCAGAACCTTCACTTGACTTGGTTTCATATATGTTTCTGAAATATGAAAAACTAAAAATATAACACAACCAAAGACTTAACAGAATCTACTTTAACCAATGTTTTCACTCTAAGATGATTCTATGTACATTTTTATTAGCTAAGCACCAAAAATTAACTTAACTAGAATTGTGGCTAAAGTAGCTTCCGAAAATATTATAAATACGTGCATATGTTAGTAACATAATTTCAGTTGAGAAAATCAGAACTAAGGTTATGTTAAGAAGAAACTTAGGTTTTTAAAAGGATCTTTCAACAATCAATTTCTACCGCTTTCTTCTTATGTGTAAACTAGTCTATGATGGGCATTTCCTGTGGTCTTAGCCCTTCCTACTCTTCTGTCTACAAAAGGTAAAGCTTTGATATGAGATCATCTAATCCCCAGTGGAATTGGGTGCTCTAAGATCTCTGTAAATACTGGACAGGCACACAGGTGAGACTGGAAGTGTGATTGCATAGGGACATTCTCAGCTGGGATTCCTAGCTGAATTCTTGTACTTGAATTCAGCTATGAGAACTCAGACTGCAAAGCAGCAGATGTTCATCTGCTTTACAGAGTTTGTAAACTAAGTTACGTTTCTTCTACTTCTGTTGTCTTGGCTTTAATAGGAACGAATAAAATTCATTGACAGCAAAGAAAATCTTTTCTCAATAATCAACATTTTCTGTCCAAAGTTTACAGGCTGATAGGAAAAATAGAATCCACCTTGGAATGCTTTCATAAATGTTAGCAAGCGTCAGTGTCTTTTATATTGACTAATATACGATCACTAATTTAAGTCATTAACATGCAACCATCAGTACAACTTTTTCACGTCAGTACTCAGGATGGTTCTATTTTCAAACACGGACACAAATTCAATCAACACTCATTAAGCAATTGCTGAAGGGCAATCATCTTGTATTTCTCAACCACATCACAGGTAACAGCAATGACCTGAAAGCAGCTGCTGGTTCTTTCACCAAAAAATGTGAAAACTCAAATATTTGCTTCAAATGTTGGATTTTCTAAGATCATTGAAGAAATATGCATGTTTTATGCATATGAGGTCTTCACTAGTATATTAAACATACATATAGCTGTTCTGACTCAATACCACTAAACTTTCTAGCTTTTGAAAAAGAAATTACCCAATTCAAACTCCCTGCTAATCCTGCTTCTTAGTTGAAGTCCAGGTTGAACATAGAAACTGCTGGAGAAAAGTGAATGTTGACCAGGGCCCATTTAACAATATAGATGTCTGAGTTCCAGTATACAGGAAGTTCCTTGGCTCTGTTTAATTTCATAATAAAGCTGGAACTGGCATTTGCTTATGTCCGTGCACCTTTTCTATGACATAATAATGTATCAATTTCTATATTTCAGTAATATTCTGCAGCACAGTGAACACCAGACCCTTCCCGACAAACTACATAAAACTTACTTCACAATGACCCAAAATCAAGTCACTACTTAACCAGATGGGATATTTTTCATGTTCTGAAGTTCAATGCATAAAATAATCTTTGGCTGTTACAGAGGACAAATCATCCAAGCATTTCAAGAAACTTGGAGGCACTAAACAAGGAAAAAGTTTCCTTTGAGAGCAGCTGGAAGACTGTAAAGAAAGCAGTTCAAATCATTATAAAAGTTATTAACAACTAGGACAAAACCTGCTTCCAACAGAACTGTTAGGCTCTGATGTGTTTCATTCTTGTTACTACACTAGTTTTGCTGGTAAGTAACAATTCACACTTCCTTCTTTATAATAAGCATTTTGTCATCATGCAGGCAAATCATAGTAACAACATCTTAGTTGTTACTTTGCACTCTGAAAATTTATTGAACAACGACAAGAGGACAGTGTAAAAGCCTTTGACATGTTGTACCTCAGTCTGGTATCTGAGTTCACCATGGAGACCTGGAGAACAGAAATACTTCCCTGTCCACTCATCTGGGGAAGATGAATCTGTTACAGTGCCCAGAAGAGGGATTTTGAAAGGTATTTATATATATGTTCTGATGTAACGTTTTATTGCTAAAACATTTGATTTTAGCTCTGGACACTGTCAGCCTCCAGTTCAGTCTGATATTTTGTGGCAGGAAGGACCATGCTAAGATCCTGTCCAGGAGGGCCGAGTTTCCAGTGCCTGGTCGTTGGCATCAGGGACTGCCTGGATGCGTCATCCCTGAAGGAGTTATTGCCTGGTGGTGGGTGGAGGAGCAGGTAATCTCTGAGGACAGGAGGGAAGGTGGCAAATAAGCAGCAGTGGCACATTGCATCAACCAAGGCAGACTTTTGACTCCACTCCCAGTGAGGTCATGCCAGTGGATAAGTGGAATGAGCCTCAACCCAAGCAGCAGAAGCCAGATTTTATTTTCCATTGAAGCTTTTACCTCACAAATCCATAGCAAGTCATCTCCTCACCAGGAATTTTTCCAAGTGGAGGAGCAGAGGGCTGGTTCTCAGTTTAACAAATGCATGTGTCTGGACAACTCCTGTTTGCGTGTCCAGTTTTTCTTTATTCCCTCTTGCTGTTCTGTAGCAGTGTCACATTCTGTGTGTGCACATGCAGTTATTGTGTACAAACCCTCACTTTTGAAGATAGAGGCTCTGTCTTCTGCAGCTACCCAAAGCCAGGAGCACACAGGCACTCACTGCACATGCAGTTACCTGCACAGCACAGAGAGATGCTCCAACTCAGCTTGAACCAGGCAGCTTGGATGGCCTGTGTGTTCTGGCCTGACAGAAAGAAAAATTAATAAATTGCAAATGTGTAATCACACCCTACCTACCTAAAATTCTCCGTTATTTCATTTAAGGCAATTATGTTTTACTGGCTTTCAACACAGCATTTTCTCTTTCCATCTTGAACAGCTTTGTAAGACTGTTCAAGAGGCAGCTGGTTTCTACCTTTCCAATGGCAGAAATGAATAAGGTAAAGCAAATTCTACCAGTGCAGGTTATAAAAAACCCAAAAATTTTAGTAGTTTGAATGAGATTTCTGGGAGAAAAAAAAAATAAAATTATGTAATATATAAAAATACCTTTAATGTAATGTACATTTAAAATATAATTTAAATTAATTTTATGTTATTAATAAGAAACCCTAACAAAAATGCAGTCTATGATTTCAAGTTTCATTTGACTTTCAGCAAAATGTATAGTCCATGTTTAATCTTTCTTTTGTCCTGTTTTCGTCATCTATTACTCCTTCAAATGTATGACACTGTTAATCAGTATTAAAGATTCTGGAGTGATTTCCATTTTGATTCTCTCCATTTAAAAACTTATCTATATAACTATATAAACTGTTTATTACAACATGCATTTCCCAGGCTTGTTTTGTGCCCAGATTTTACAATAATTTTATGCTCAAATATTCACCTTTTTTTTTTTCTTTTTGTAAGATAAGAACAAAATAGATGAACATTATGACATGTACAGCAACACACAAAGTAGGCCACAACCAGCAACACTTTAGGTATCAAGTTTTAAATAATAAAGAACTAAACTGTGGAAATTTTGAACACAGGGCAGTGTGAAGACCAAAGATTAAAAATTAGATAAAGGACTCAGGTAATCTCTGAGAGGATCTATTTCTTGGGTAATCACAAGCTGACAAGATCTAGGACTGGATCAATTCATTTTCACTTCTTCCCTTGTGGATTTGCTAGTGGCTTCTGTCAGCATCAGTATAACTTTAGCTGAAAGGATTGTTTGGAAGTGTTACATTTGGCTTGAAAAGAGCCATCATTGGATAATATGACTGTATAAGATAACTTCCATGGCTAAAAATAGATGTTCTTGAGAGAGTAACTATGAAATATGATTAATAATGGCAGGGTAATGGAATACATTCTAGAAACAGTCTTCATAAGTCAAGGATAAAGTTAAACAGGATAAAATTTTATAGCAACCAACAAGCCTTTAAATGGCCTAAATACTTATGAATCATTCAAAATATCTGTGGCCAAGCAAGAGGGTTCATTTTTAAGCTCTGAAACATCCAGTAATTTTGTATGAAATTTCATAATCTATAATCAAGCTTGCTGAGTCCAACAGGTGTGTGCTCAGTACAGTGGTTTCTCCATTACACACTTTAGGAAACCCTATAAATATCAGTTCAGATGACTGACAAAATAACCTGGATTCACTTAGATTAAATTGGGCATACTGAGTAAGGGTATATAAAGGCCATTAATTATTGTTAGGCTGTGTCATAACCACACCCCTCTCCTAGGATGACCAAGGACTCCTCTGCAATTTCCAAAAAGCATGTGGGGACTTTTATCCCATAAGATTTCTCCATGATGGTAGGAGATATTAATGTGCACTGTGTGACACAGAAGTTTTCATGGATGGCCTTTTGAGCAGGCTAACATCAGAGATATTGGGATAGGAAAGGACAGATGTTTGTAATGCTGCATTTTCCAACCTGTTAACCAGTATTTCAACCTGAGTGGCACCATTAAATTTTTTTCCACATCTAGTGTGTACTGCCATTCTGAAATTCAGGCCTGCTTATTTAGGGAATCCTGTCATATTTACTGATGTACTTACAGGGAAAGAAGCAGAAAAGACAGAAAGGTCCCATAAAATATCAAAGTCAATTTCAAATGAGTGTAGTGACTGAGAAAAATATAGGACTTAAATAAAAAGATAAAAAGTAACATATCTGCCAATAGCTGGAAAAGAAAACACATTTTGTGTGATACGCTGGTGGTGGTGGTGGTGATGGTTGTTCCCCACTCAGGCAGAAGGTTAAGTATGATAAACTAATTCCTAAGAGGTGATCACACAGCACGTACCCAAAACAGCCCCAGTTATTGCCGTCAGCTATTGCTCCCTGGTTTTGGAGATGTGGTTTAGTGGTGAACATGGTGGGGGAGCTAGAGTGATGGTTGGACTTGATGATCCTGAAGGTCTTTTCCAAGCTTGACTATTCTATGTTTAATGATTCTGTTACCTTGAGAGAGTGAAGCCTTAGTTGTTTTTTCAATTGCATTTGTCTATGTTTTCTCAGCTTGTTGTAAACTTTAATTCTTATTAGAGTTATCAATCACAAGAGTGATATGAAAGTGGATCAACATAGAAGTATCTGAGCCGTGCAAAAAAGAGGAGTGGAGAGTAGGAAGAAAATATTATTTTTTTCTTTGGCCACATTACATGAAAAAATCATAATCTATATTATATATAATACACATAGTGACTGGCCATAACAAATATATGGAGTTTAAACCTGAATAGAAAAAATTCCCTGATCTCAGAAATCTTCAAAGAATTACAAAATTTTCCTGTTCTAACAGGTATGATAGACTGGAAAAATATGGTACAAAAATGGACTAGCATTTTATTTCTCCCTGTGAAAACATACAAATATTTGTCCATTCATACAGCAATATCATTTAGCTTCAAGCAGCTATGTGAATACAAGTATTCTTGAATGGGAAATCTTGGATTCAAGTCACTGCTTTTAACTATTTTTATTGGTGGATTGTTCTCAGTGACTCTTGCCGCAGAAAACTGGAGAAAATTTAATAACCCCTGCACTGGGAAACAGAACCTTGCTTTGTTCCTTTCTATGTGAGTGCAAGTTGGTTATTTTTCTACAGTTGGTAAGGCTCCATCTGATCTTGACACAAATGTAATCAAAACTAAAAACTTTGCAAAATTTGATTGTTTTCCCTTGCACTTGTTTTTTTTCTTATAGAGTGAAAAATTTATTTAAACAATACTTTTACAATAGCCCCAGCAAATTCTAACCAAATTGGCTCTAAAAATGAACAAATACATCTTAGTAGAGTTGAACCACAGCCATAGACAGAAAAGACAATATCAATAAATATGTTGGCCTTGCAAATAATGCAGTTGTTAAAATAAATAATCTTCAGAGATCCTGGACAAGATAGAAAAATATAAGGAACTAACAAAGAGTAGAGAGAACAAGGAGGAGGAGGAGAAGGAGGAGAAGGTGACTTACATGAAGCTGAGGAAACATTTTCTGTATGTCTGAAATAGGTGAGAAAAAAAGTAGGGAGTTTCCTACTTATGCCTTAAGTGAATGCAATAATATAGTAGAGCAGCACTGAGGCTGAGAACTTCATTTTCACTTCAGGTCTAGAAGAGAGTTACTTTGGAGTGTTATTATTCCCAAATCTCTCAGGAGGGCTGTGGCAGACAGGACTGGGCCTACAATCTTGAATGCCATTATTTGAATCTGTCTTTTCTGTGTCACACTAGTTTGAGTGTATATAGTATACTACCTTTAATTAATTGAGTGTTTATGTGTTAAAAAGTTATTCACTTGTGCAGAGAGTGATTTGCTGGGATTTATGATGGGAACATTTTATAACAGCAGCATGTGTTTCCCTACAATTTGTATAGGTTCATTCATTATAATTTTTCCTGATGTTTTGCCTACCATATTATTAACTTCCTCAAAGCAATGAAATAGCAGCTTGTCTTCTCACAGCAAAGAAACGAGAGGAATAATTATGAATGTGGAAATCCCAGTGAAAACATGCTTCTATTGAAAGGGCCTAGTGGTCCAAATAGAGGCCTGCTGGATTTATGAAGTCTTTAAAAAAAGCAAACACACAGAAAAACAGATGCTTTTTTGCTTCCAAAAATCTTGGAAGTCCTACCTTAGGAAAAAAGGGGGGAAGGGAACAGGAGAGAATGTTGCATTTATCATAGAATCATAGAATCGTTTAGGTTGGAAAAGACCTCTAAGATCATCAAGTCTGTTAACCCAGCCCTGCCAAGTCCAGCACTAAACCATGTCCCTAATATGGTTCGTGCCACTATTAACAAAAATTTATATTCTACTATAGGCTACAAAGTCTGAATAAATCATCAAACTTCAGGTCTTTGCCATGCATAAATGTTTAATCATTTGCAAGTGTTCTTTTCAAAATTTAAGAGTTTGTGAGCATAGCATTTGATTTGTTACTCCTTCAGTAGCAAAATCACCTTTGTTTCAAAGGGATTGCTCTTTAGGACTCTTTGCCTGCAAGAATTTACAATAATGGGAAAATTAATAGCATTCACTGATGGTGGTAGGGGAAATTTTTTTCCAGGCTGTCAGTGAGGATGTAGAGGGAAAGCCTGTGAAATCAATTCCAGAAAATGTTGTGGATCACTGGTTATTTTACAAAGATCCAAAGCTGACAGGACCACCACAGTCATTTGTGTTTATTGTTCAAGAGGGTGCTTTTTTGGACCATCCTTACCAAAACCAATCTCGTTTAAGAAAAAAGTAAAGGGGGGTTAAGGGGACCAAAAAAGCAGGAGGCAGAGTAAGCAATGAGCACTCTCCAAGCCCCGCTTGAGGATAGCCTTCCCCAGCACTGCCCCAGCCCTACCCTTCACTTAGGCACTTTGTATTATTACATGTGCACTCTTCATTGTTTTTTCTCACAACAACCCGGTCTGCTTCTGCACTCTGTCGTCCGGGTGGCCACTCATAAAAAATGTGATTTACATTCTTGTTTCACTCTCACCACCTTTTCACTTCCTGTTGCTTCTGCAGCCCATGCTTTACTTGCCTTTTCTGTTCTTTCAATCTAAAAACCGAATTTATGTACATTTTATGTTTATTACTATTACATGTTTGTGCATGCGGCAGGGGAAAAAATTGAACTATGTCATCAGAATTGCCTTAGTTTGTTTTTTATTTAATAATGTATAGATAAAAAGTTATTCAAACAATGAAAAAGAAAAGATATGACTGATGAAGGTGACAAAGTAAGTCAAAATAAAAGCAAAGAATTTTATCTCAGTTGCTTTCCTTTACATTCCAAAATTTTCATACCTAAAAATAATTACACCCAGAAGATTATTACACTTAGGCTACAACAGCATCCTTTGTAACAGGTAGAAACCTGTTTCAATATCATTGAAAAGCAATGTAAGAAATCTAAAGACTGGAGGTGCCACAGGGTGACAGTGGGTTTGACAGATGAAGTCATGGGGCTTGAAAATATGTGCTCAACTTTTGGCAGGACCAAAGCTCAAACAGACAAATTCAAGTCCTTTGAAAGAGTTAAGACAATCTACCCCTACTGAGGAGCTGCCTCCATGAGTATAAATCCATGCTATAGCAGAATAAAAGGGTCATTTTGTGCTAATTCGGTCCCACTCATCAGCACAGCCTGAGCAGAAAGATCTGTCATCAAGTGGAAGCTCTCTGACTGGCTGTACACTTTTTGCTGTAAATCTCACAGACTCTCCTAAAAGCAGGCCCGTCCTGAGTTCTCGCTGGAGACTAGAAGTAACCCTTAGCGTTTGTAGAAATAGGAAGCAGATATGGCTGTTTGTTCTTTATTCCCCTGCCTGCCTTCAATTCAGATCCTGTTTTCTCTATTAGGGCTAAGGAAAGAAAAGTGAATAACTGGAAGAACATATGAACTAGTGAAGAGATTCAGAGTTCAAGTATGCACAAAATATTTGTCTGCTCCCCTGGAATTTATTTAAATTGACCTGATTTTTTTTTCCAGAAGTAAAGAATGACACACCATGCCCACAATCTTCCAGCAGGTTAAGCAATCCTCTTCTCCTCTCCAGTCCCCAGAGGCAGTCTGCTCTCTCACCTGAATATTTCTCTTTAAAGGGTAAATAATTCCAACACCATCAGTCTTACAGGCACACACCTTTTTAGCTGCACTGCGCTTTTCATCTGCCCTTGGTACAGCTGAAAGGGAGCACAGCCCCTGCAGCTTCAGGTCTCTGAAAAGATTCAGAAAGGTGCCAGTGCCAGATCTGCTCCACACATACCAGAAAAATGTTTCAATATTCTCACCTGAACATTACTTCTCTGCAAGATGATGAAAAGCCTATGCCTATTTCCATGTATGGAATTGGGACTTTACCTTAGGAGCCATGAGCTCAGGGCTCGCAGTCAGCAACTTCTGGCTTCTCATCCCAGTTCTGACAAGGGTGTACAGGATGGCACTGGGATAGTCATTCTGTGAGCATCTGCCCTGCATTCCTTAACTGTAAGATAGGGTTCTTTGTTTTTCACCACTCTTTTTGGAATTAGTTACTTACTGCAGGGGAATTATACAGGTTATAACAGTTATTCATTTATAATAGGCAGAAATAGGGAATAATAAACCATTTTTAGTATAACAGTAACAATACCACTTATGTGACTTAACATCAAGGCAAATAAAAGATATTTTTTAATCAGTTCCTATGCTTATTTTGTAAAGTAGTGACTAAAAATTCTTTCTTAAACCTACATAATAAATTGGTCACTACAATGAAGAGATTAAATTAATCCCCAGGCAGCATAGCAAACATGGTGGATATGTTCATTTACATTACATCAAGTGATTTGTTAGACTTTAGCTTCTACTTGATTTGAGGTACAGAAACAACATGAAGTAATAGAGGTGAAAAAGTCTGTCAGTGGAAACCAGGGAAAGGGAAGAAGAGGTTTAAATGTGCTCAGACAGAGTACATGACAAAGTTTTAAACTGAACAGGTTTCCCTACCCCCTGCCCAATCTTCTTAGCTCCAGAACAGGCTTGGTAGAAAATGTTAGTACTGCTAAATTACTAGGCTAAAGCTTTAGCTAGTATATTTTTGTGAAGTTACACTTCTACAAAACAGGGAGTGTCATTTAAAGGACATTTTTGCAAATCAAACTACAGCAAGAACATACTTTTACAACCATAAGCCAGGGAACAAGGGCTCTCACTCATGGTTAATGGCTCTAGTCACTGGGTTGCAAAGCAGAGAAAAGTAAGTAAAGTCTTCAGAGGGATACTGTAAGATTTATAAAATCATGTAGGAAAGAAAGGAAAAACATTCAGAATCTCTCCATGGACAAAAAGAAAAAAAAAAAAAGAAAAGAAAAAATAATCAGAAGCAGCAAATTCAGTGGTTATCAGGACTAAAATGAACTTTTTCTTCTCTACTTTGAAAAACCTTCAAATGTAACAAATATTCCTCAGACTGAAACCTCTTTGATTTTAAATGTTTCCCAGTGTCTTTCTTAAGTGTTTTGTTTTAAATGATGAAGTTTTAATAAATAGTGGACACATAATAACCTTCTGTGGGATTTGGACTTTATCCCACAAGTGAGAGGAAGACCTCATAACTCAAAGAGTGATGAAGCCGCAAGAGACTTATGAAGGTTTTTCCGCACTAGTGGGATTAATTCCATATTCCACAGATGCCCATTATATAGAGGTTCTCTGTTTATACTGCAAGGAGGTAAAAAGATTTTTTTTTTATTAGATTAAAATGTCAGGGCTGAATATAAATGTCTTAGTCAGAAGAGTAAAAGAACAGCTGCTTTGTGCTGTCACAAAACATCCAGAAAACAGCGACTGGGTCAGCAGAGAGACATGCATTGGAAATGGTTTGTGTAGCAAGGAGGCATCACTGCAGATCACTTGCTCCCTCTAACAGTAAGGAAAGGAGCCCCTTATCTTTTGAAGAGGATCTGTGCATTACTTTTCTTCATCACTTCCAGCATTCAAGCCCCTGTTTCTACTGCTCTTGGGCTTTGCTGCTTCATAACATTGACAGCTCTCCCCACTACATCAAGCTCACTGACAAAAGAAAATGTGAACTTACAGAATAATGAGCTACTCCACTTTGACTAAAATTAACCTTTAGTTCAACACCTTGCAACTCTAGAAAACCACTGAAAATAAGCTGACTATGTCCTGGTAACAAGGAGTGTATTCCACATGAATTAGTTATGCATTTGCTCAAAAAAAACCCCAAACACTGCCTGCACAGAGCTAAAAAAAAAATAACAAAAACAAAAACACTGCACTGTTTTTATCTTGGACTACTGCCTTGCTGTATCATGCCATTATTTTTATATGGCAATTCTCCTCACTGTTCTGAAGTATTTCAAGACTGGATAAAACCCTCAGCATAAGAAAAAAAAAACCAGACTCATGTATTTACATAATTTGTTTTCTTGGAGTATTTGTCTTTTAATGAAACACTGTTTATCTTCAAAACAGGAAGGCTCTAAAGCACAAATTTTAAAACCAGATTCTGGCTTTGATTTTAAGACCATAAGCTTTCATTAAGAGACTGAGTTCTCTGCAATACTAATTTTTAAATTAAAACCCACATTTTTTACTGTTATTGTAGAATCCTCTGTATTTTTCATTACATTAGGCAAAATATTTTGATTTATGTGGGGCATAAACATTCAAAGTCTTCTGACTGTCTGTGCATTGCAATGGGTAAGCCCCAAAGCAATGGATCTCTCTGGATTTCATTCAGCATGGAGCAAGCTGCCTGTAAACACTATCATTTAAAAGCCCAGCTTTTAAATATATGGGAAAATCTGTCCTCATTTATTAAACCTAGATGCTGCTTATGGGTTCAACTGAAACCTGCAGCTTGAAATATCCAAATGAGAGGGCAATGCCTGAATTTCAAAAACCAAGCAGCTATTTTGGAATGAAGTTTTGCCATAACCACAGAGCACAGACCTGCAATGAAGACTGGAGTCAGGGGCCATCTGGCACAGGGCTGCAGAAATCTGGATCATCCTGCTGGTTAGTATTGATATGCTGGGCAGCTGTGAGAACACACCCTTCTTTAATACTCTGTCTGATGCTCCTTTCAGAAGAGCCTGCTGAGGTGCCCAAGCCGTGGTCTGGTTCCTGTTGCTCCATGGAGAAATGGAGAACTGGTGAGCCACAGAGGGCTGGCTCCCTCCTTGCTGCAAAGGCAATTAAAAAAAAAAAAAAGAAACAAAAAAAGGAAAAAAAATCAAACCCACAACAAAACAAAATGAGAAAAGTTGAAAGGGCATAAATAAAGGCAAGAGAATAAGCTGATAGCAGGATTCATGCTTTTCAAGAGAGGAACATGGTTCTGTGCAAGTAAAATTGAATTCTTTAGCCATTATTAGCAATTTTGCTAATATTGCACAAAAATATGATTCCTGCCATAGCCACAACTGTGTAAGAGGCAATGTTCACAACAGCCTCTCCTGTGCATGGGTTGTGGCTCAGCCTCTGTCAACTGTACTATCTCACTAAGAACAGATTGGAAATCCCCATGCTGTGCTGGGAGCTTCAACACCTGTGCCAAGCGTACTAGAAACCTGAAAAATATCTGGGCCTTCCTATGGTGCCATCTCAGGTGGCAGCTCAGTCTACATCTGCCTCAACCACAAGTCCATAAATCTGAGGCTCTGCTCTGGGAAGGATGCAAGGAAAAGATCCTTTTAAAGATCCTTTTACCCTCTGCTTCTCATGGATTGGTATTTTGAGGTCAAGTATTTTTAAATATGTATTTTTAGTACATTAGCATATCTGCTTGCCTACTTAAAATAGCTTAAGAAATATTTAGGACACAAAAACACAAATACATCTTTAAGGAAGTTCTGGAGTTACCTCCCCATCAATGACAGCAGTGTGGAGAGGTGCTGTGGTAAGTTTCTTACAGGACCCATGTCAAAAGTTAAAAATAGCAGAACTTGAAAGTGAGACAAAGAAAAGAACACTAGAACATCAATAAATTTCTTCCAATTATCTGTAAAAATTTTATCTTGACTTTGAAGTGTAAGTTTTAGTCGTCTGTCTGAAGGAAGTTAACACCAAGTTTAGTCAAGATTTCCTTAACAGGGTCTGCATGTGATGGAAAAAACTGATTAGGAACCCAATCAGAAATTTAAAAATTGATTGTGTTCTAACAACTGCATTTTATAAATCACCTTCTGCACTCTGGACCTGGTCTCTTCTGGCATACATTTTTTGCATGACTGGTAATTTCACAGCTTCCTTATTGATTGGTTCCAAGTCTACACTAACACTGTGGAAGCCTCTACTAATATTTCTTCATGATTTCCTACTAGGTTGAGACAGGGAGTAGAAAGTTAGGTGCAAAGAAATCCACCACAATGAAACCATCCCCTCCCAGTATGGAAAGATTTCTACAGCTAACTCATCCTATCCAATTTGCCCTACACAGAAAAAACACATTGTACCCCTTTTCTGAAATCTCCTTCACTTCAATGGCACTATGCCTTCACAGGGAAGCGGGGAAGAGCGTGCAGGAAGATGACATCTTGGAGACTGCAGTATCCTCCCCTTGATTGATGTAAGAGCTCCACTGGGGGTATGACTTCAATTCCTTCCTTGAAACATGAATCAAATGAGGCCACAGGCAAACATATTTCCCTGTCAAACATTTCACTTCCTGGAGACAGTTAAGAGCTGATGTGACATACTGTGCATGGTTTGTTTTTGCTTTTGGGCCAGCAAATTGCTGTACTGTTTTCCAGGCCCTTAAGCTTGGTTTGTGTTTGCTGAAAGAAGCATTGCAGACACACTGGCTGTGAGTCCAGTAGGATTTCTAGCACACTGACTGATCCTAAGCATTCAGCTGAGGAAATGAAAGATCAGTAAACCAAATTCAGGTCAGTGGTGCATGTTCTCCTCTTTGCTTAAGACCTCAAAAGATCAGACCATAGTATTTCTTTCATGTCTTCATATTTGTTGCATCATCCAGTCTGCCTTTTAACAAAACTAACAACTAATGGAATTGCCTGGCTTGTACATACTGAAAATAGAAACCCAGAGAACACTCCTGATCTGCCTTTTTTTTTTTTTTTTTGTTCCCTGGCCAACAGGCATTTAAAACCTTTGCAAATTCAAGCATCAGAATAATTTCTTGTTGAGAAGAGCAGGAAAGCAAGCAGTAAGTCTGGCTCACAGACACAGTGGTAATAAATGGCAAAGCTAGGACTAGATCAAGCTCTATAGACCTGGCTGTTCATTCATTGAAGTAAATGAAGCCTAAACTTCATTGTATGAATTTTATCCTAAGTTCCCTGTGGTATAGAAAGGGAGAAACAGATGCTGCAGAATCATCAGCGATTTTGTTGATTTGTGGGACAGAGATCATCACCCAACTAATAACAATTTAAAGCAGCTTTTCTTTTATCTGCATGTATCCATTGAACCAACAGGGTAGAATAGTAATAATATAAAATAACAGGACAAAGTTGTTGAATGGCTGAACACCCTGTCAGGTTACCTGGATGTTGTAAGAAGCAGTCCTCTGTCTGATAGTGGCTGTGGTTATTGTAGGGCATACTGCTGGCATGACAACATTAAAGAAACACTGGGATCTTCCTACTGTTGTGACATTATTTTCTTTTTTAATAGGTGCCACCTCCACTATTGATTTCTGTGATACTAAATGTAGCAAAATTAACAGAATACACATTTTTGCAGCATTGAGGTACAACTACAATACAGCAAAATATTTTTGAGCACTATAATAGAGAACAAAATACAGATTTCAGAGGTAAAATAAAAATTGAATATTATGTTTTTCTCTAACACCTATGTATTGAAAACAAAGGCTGATATAAAACAGACCAAGAACCATTTGGTCTGGCTTTAGTTTTTGAGCAGCATCTCCAGATCAGGAACTGCTAGGTAGTCACATTGCCTTGTGCAAGAGATATGTATTTCTGAATTTTGCCTTCAGTAAATTTTTAGCAAAAATTCTCATATGTAAAAATAGATAATTCAGAACATGCAGACATAAAGAACAAGACTTCATAGAAGGTAGTGAAAATATTACTGCTTATACCAGTGCTGAGGTGGTTCAGTACCCCTGAAGATCTTCAAGAACTTTGCAAACAGCTCCTCTCTCATTCAGGCAAGAGTTTGAATGCTTAACTAAGTCAGACACCCCATAGCAATGCCATTGCTTCTTGGTAATGCCAATGCAAATTTTCCAACATAGGAATGCCAACATGCTTCAGACTTCACCTGGGCAGAAGAGGAAGTAATTTGGTCTCGACAGTGGTGCAGCCCTGGGCATCTTTGCAGACTACATGTCATACCAGCTGAGGTAGTAGTGGTATTTGTGAAGTGGAAAACTGCTTGACAGAGAAAAATATTTCACTGGTGACATTTCCCTCCTCTCTACCTTCCTGAAGTGCAGAGAAGGAGAAATGTCAGAAGCATTTTGGTATAAGAAACTGCCTGTTTGGCTACTTTGCCTCTTTGTGTTTGACTATTTTTTTCCTCCCAGTCCACTCTGTGTTTCTTTCCACTCCCATGTGTTGTTTCAACACAGATGTCCCTAGGTGCTTAGCTGCCTTCAGCTGGTAGCTGTCTAGTTGGAGGAAAAAATAAACTAGAATACAATTTTCTGAATCAATGTTATAACTGTCACATTGCTAATGTTGACCTCCTTGTTGTTTTTGGTGTCAGTACCAAAAACAGAGTGCTTTAGAAAAATCTCTTTATTGCCTGAAAATACATAGTTTGATTGCTAAGTGCTTCTTAGTAAATCTGACTTCTGATTTCTCCCTTTGCTTCCATATCTTTCACTGTTTTCCCCTCTTCTAGGGACAATGATCATTATTTTAATCTTAATCATTTATATGATCATTCATTTGTAATCTAACAGTGGCCAAAAATATCACTCACCCCTGCATCCACATATTGCTGGGTGAGCTAAACATAGATGCACACTGCTCCTGTCCTAAAGGATATTGTAATCTAAAGCATGAAGGGGGGTTGATATCAGAGTCTGTATTTTAAATTTCATTGCCGCCCAGGATAATATAATGGCTGGACCAGCACCAGTACATGTATCTGCACATCTAACTTGCAAATAATATATTTAGGTATATTTTCCTGAATATAATTATAGACACATTTGTACATGTTTAATAACTTCAGATAAGACTGTTTCATAACAGCCTTACCTTTTAATCCTAAATACATACCTCCAGGTGAATATTTTTTTTGATATTTGTAAATTATGATTTAGTAACTATTTATGTAAGAGTAGCAAGGAGAAATTTAGAAAGCCAACAGGGTATAAACTGTGCCACTAACAGAACAGTGCTCCTGACGTCTCTACAATATAATGGGGAAGTACACATAAAACCAAATTAACCTGTTTGAATTTTCATGAGCAGAAAAGGATTTAATTAAGGAAGTCAAGGTTCCCTTCCAGTTCCTCCTTCCAACAAAATCTGGAAAAAATTTGATCTTCGACCTTTATTCGTAAAATGAATTCTACATCATATTTCTGCATATAGCTCTCTAAGGAGAATCAAGTTTACACTTCCCTCCCAATCCAAACCATAACAGTGCTTAATTAGGTGATAATTTATGTAGTACTTAGCATGAACGTTTGACACTTGCTGAAATAGGCTGCATGAGTGTACATATGTTATCACCTGACTACATCAAGCAACAGAGCCTATGCACTGGTCAGGTATCTTGGGCTTTATAAGGTATCAAGTAACATTTATAATCCTGTTGTGCCTAAATTTCTACTAGGCTAGACCTGTCTCCAGTGTCCATTAATATATACGTCTGTATGTAGTTAAAGCACTGATTATAAGCTCTTCAAAGCAACAGCAGATAAGGGTAACAGATGAGAAGACAACCTGCAGCAAGTCTGTCCAGAACCATGTCACTCTGCTCAGACTTAAGTGCACAGCTGACAAGTATTTCTTTTTTGTCCACCCAATATGACTGAGAACATGGAACTGAGATCTTCTACAAAGTTACACCTTGAATAATTATAACTATACTAATCCAACTTATTTTAAAAAGTGTACAGAGCATTTTCATAAAAGGCTTTTTTCTCTAACCCTGCAGTCATAATGTTATTTTAGGTTGAATAGCAACATTTTGACACAGCTGCTGTTTTTCTAAATGGTAGATTACTTTGAACACAGTTGTCTTACTTTGCTTTGGGCAGTCAAAGCCTGACTCCCAAATTGTGCAAGATTTGATAAGAGAACAGACATTAATTCCTAATTTTTTACGTTGAGCAGTGCTAGTAAACAACAAGTAATCTTACATCCTTAGTTTGGACTCAAGGATGCTGAGTTACCTTGAACATGTCTAAATAGAGATTTGTACCCACTTTTCTAATTATACTTTCCTTCTCTCTGCCTATTAGCAATTAATGGTATCTCACTCAGTTCAGTGAAAATAAACTCAGAATTTATGTGAAAACATTCATCATGTTATGCAAGCATGTGTCATAAAGAGATAAATTAACATGTGCTGATTAATCATATTCTACTTTGGCTCACATTTATTTATTACGTTTCTTACATTAGTTTTGATATCCCTATTTACGTTTACTAATAGTCCCATTATTTATGAGAATAATAGAGGCAGTGTAACCCTTTGTACCATTTTTTATGAATTTCAAATTTCTTTACAATATGAAGAAAACTCAACAACGATTATACTTCTGTGCTCTGCTAAGTTGTACCAGAGTGGTTGCAGTCTGGTTAACAATTTTGTTGACTTTTTTTTTTTTTTTCAAAGAAGCTATAGGTCAGCCTCTAAAAAACTGCTGTCACCATGAAAAGAATCTGAAATATAGTGGAAAAAAAATGAAACCAAGATGTTTAGTGAATCAAATTAACATGATGGTGTATTTTTGAATAGCTTTAAGTGTGGTTTAAAACAACAGAACTCCCCCAATACTCACTAGCAAAATAGTAAGTGTACAAAAGTATTAAAAACTGCTTGTATGTAATAAAAAGTAAATAATTCAATTTTCTTGTCAAAAATATCAGTTGAAATGTACTTTAGAATTTTTTACCAGTCTTTGCTAGCCATCTATTTATGGTTAAGCTCCCTGTAGCATTTTAAGACGTATGATACTTAAGCACCTGTATTTTTGGTAGCTTAATTCCAAATGTACTCCAAATGCAAATTAGGTTAATGTAAATTGTATTGCTGTGTCATAGTTTCACCCCAGCCAGCAGCCAAGCCCCACACAGCCACTCACACACTCCCTCCAGCAGGATCAGGGAGAGAAACAGAAGGGTAAAGCTGGAAAATTCATGGGTTGAGATAAAGACAGTTCAATGGGGAAAAGAAAAGCTGCACATGCAAGCAAAGCAAAGCAAAGAATTAATTCACTGCTCCCTGTGGGCAGGAGAGTGATCAGCCATCTCCAGGAGAGCAGGGCCACATCACACATGAGCAAAATTCTCAGGTGACCTGAGAAAAATTCCACCACTCCAAGTGTCCTCCTCTTCTTCTTTCTTCCCCCTTCTTTATATATTGAGCACAATTTCACATGGTCTGGAATATCCCTTTGGTCAGTTTGGGTCACCTATCCCACCTGAGCCTCCTCCCAAATTCCCAGGCACCCCCAAATTCTTGGTCAGTGTGGCAGCACACAACAGAAAAGGCCTTAGCTCTGTGTAAGCCCTGCTAAGCAATAACATCTTTCTTATCACTGAGTTCAGCACAAATCCAAAACACAGCCCTGTGCCAGCCACTGCAAAGAGAATCAACTCTATCCCAACCACAACCAGCACATACAAGTTTATTTCATTAACCAACAGTGATTTTGATTATGAAATAATTGAACTCACCAGCCATTTTAACAAAGGCAGGAAATACTTAATGAATTTGCTGATTTTTGTCACAAAGTTAAACATTTCAAAATAAATCATCTGTGTTTGAAGAAAGAAAACTATTAATTGAACCTTGTTTTTGTTCTTCTTCCTTGTAGACTTCACTGACCTGTCTTTCACCAACAAACAGTGCAGAATGAATGGGAGATAACCTTGAATGTAGTGACCTTGTGACTAACAGACACCTGAACTTGATTCTGAAATTCTTGCAACTCCAGCTCTGCTCCAAACTGTCCCTAGCAGGTTCTGGTTCTCCAACACCTTGCAGACAGCATCATTTTTCACACTGTGCAATATGATGCCATTCTGTTTTGACTACAAAACAGACCCTTGTTCCACTAGGCTAAATAATTTTAAAATATACAGGGCAACATTTAATTAATCCCAGCATGTGTCCTTGGATATCCTCTTCTTGACAAATCACAAATTACTGAGAGGACTAGCAAGCCAGAGTTGTAGCACACCACCAAGGCACTGTCAAGAAGCCTCCCGGACCACTTTGGTTTGCTCTTCTCAGTTACTAGCCAAAAGGCAAAAGAGAAATGCAGCTACTGATGCAATTCAAGACAAAGTAGACATTCCCTGGTTTTTTGGATTTTTTGAAAATAGTAATTCTTGAAACAGATTCTAATTTTGTAGAGTATCTGTGAATAGGGAAAGACAGAGGTTTAACTTTTTTCACCACATATCAGTCTTGTTTGCATGTCTTCCCCGTACAGACAAGAGAAGCTGGGTTATTCCTGGGTCTAGACAAAGGGCCTGAATCTTATACTGAACTTCACCATGTTAAAAATAAAATAAAATGCAATGAATTTTTTAAAACCAGCTACTGGGAAGAGTGATGAGAAGCAATGGCCCATTTATATTCTGTCTACAACTTAGCATAAGACCACAAAGCATATAATTCCAGGACACTGAATTCAAAGCAAAATGTTTAAGCTTCTGCACTGAAGAACTTTATGCATGGCCAGAGAAAACAGAGAACAACAACTTTCCACAGTGTTTAGCTGCTTTGCTTGCTGCTGTGCTTCCATGATACAGAGGCCAAACATACAGTAATTTTAACTGAATCAAGTCCAAGACTTGTCTAAGTGTATCCACTGAAAATGAAACCGACCTTGGGGAGAAAGAAGCAATGGCAGAGCATTGAAAACATCTTGTGCCTTAAGGACAAGCATAGAGAAAGTAGCAGCAGCTCATGCTCCTCTCAAAATAATAACTAGGGTTATTATTTACCAGACAGAAATGACCTTTCTCCTTGCACAGTAAGTCTTTGATGCCAGCAAAGGCAGAGAAGGTAACTAAATAAGGATTCTGAAAGAGAATACTGTAAGTGAGTACCCAGGATGCTAGTATGACAGGAAACAAGAGCAAGAGATTCTCTTGCTCCTTCTGAAATGGAAAGGATAATTTATCATAGGCAACTATATAAGAAAAACAGTGTATGTCAACAGAGAGCAATTGGTAGAACTTCTGGCAAGAGTAGGGATATTGAATTAATAATGATGGTAATGGCTTTATTTTAGGTCCTAAAATTATCCTTGCTGTCCTCAAAGTATCATTTATATAAAAATCATAAAATAGTATTAAGAATCTGTCATCAAAATTCCCCTCAAGCCTACTTGTCCATTCCCAAATTAAAAAATAACTACAAAGCAACCTTTAGAACACTCTTATTTTCCAACATTTGTCTAACAAGTGGACAGACTGTATTACTCATCCAAAGAATCACCTTCCATGTCTCTTTCCACTTCACTTCTGTTTTTCTTTTTTTTTTTTTTTTTTTTTAAAGTGGATAAATCTTAAAGGTATCCTACATTTTCCTTTTTTCTTCTCCTTTGTCAACCCCTTTTGCTCTTTGCCAAATATCTGCTCTCCTTTCTCTTGCAGGAGGTTCGTGTAACTGGCAGTTCAGCTCTTCTCTCCCCTCAAGAGAAGGAAAAAGGGGAAAGGAGAGAAAAAAACTTCCTATATTACCTCCTTTCCCTCTTGTCCTAGATTCATTGGCTTGGCTGGTAAGGGGGCAGGAGCATGTGTCATGAGCTACCAAACTGTTCACACATTTTGATACCTGAGAGCATGGAAGTGTCCAGTCCTGCCACAGTGTGCCACAGCAGTCAAACTCAGCTGTTAATAAAGGTTCTGATCTGCTGCAAAATTCTGAACACTTGAACAAATACAAATATGCTTCATTTTCACAGGTTTTTCTTTAGTGATTAAATTTTTCCTGTGTCCTTTCTCCTAATTATATTTTTTCTAAGCACTCCAAACAGTAATTCTGCATGACAGTTTTATCACCTGCATAACATTTCAAATGAAATGTTTTATTGCATTTGATGTTGTTTAAACACTTCCCGTATACTCTTCAGCCCTACCATTTTCAATGTGTTCTGCCTATATCAAAAAAATATTTAGCAGACAGTTGGGGTGTGTGCAGGTTTTTTCCATTTTTAAGTGTTTAAGTGGTAATAACTATATATGTTTCAAATACATTTCATATATATATATATATATATATATATAGTTCATATGTTGTTAAGAATAAATTTTTTGCATTGCCATAGTTAAGCTTGTCACATTTTCCATTGCAAACTTAATTTCAGGGTTTCTAACTTCTCCATAAAATATGTCCTTCAGTAGGAAATGTGACATTTAATTCCCCAGCTGAAAAAAAAAGAGGTAAAGAGGTGGGGTTTTTCCTTACAAAAACCAGATTAATAAAATAATAGTTTTGCAATCATTTATAGTAGTCAGAAATGAAGTGACAAGAAAGGCTTTGCAGCTTGGATTCCTTGTCATTCCTTAGACTGCTAAAAAGACTTAATATAAAATAAGTCCAATTCTGAACTGGAATATAAACACAGCATTTTTTAAATTCTACCAAAAAAAAAGAGCTTTCCAATATAAAGTCCTTCTGATTTGAATTTGAAGCACTTTTTAACTCCACCACAAAGAAAATGAAATAGTATTGGTTCATTGTCTGTATAGGTCACTAATAATTTCAGCAGGCAAACATAATAGCCCAGACTAATTAAAACTTTTTGATCTTACTAAATTAGAGCACAAGAATGATAATCCATCCCTGATTGTATGCTTTAAGTTTTATTTCTTATACCTTTTCGATAGTCTAAAATCCATGATAAAAAAGGATTTTTTCCTCGCCTCTACAAATGTTGTAATAAAAACAAACTGCTTGACACTGTTTCTGTTTCTAAAAAGGACAATAAAATAGAGTATGAGAAAAAACATACAAGATAAAAGCATAGATGAAATTAAAAACTGATGGTTTCTTGATAATTTATAAATATATTTTTCATAAAGCAAGAATAGTATGTGAGTGAGTCATGTATCAGAATTCTAAGCTTATTGCAACTTTCAGGTTCAGGCCTATGCATGATAACTGCTATTTTTATAAAAATTATATAGCCTTGCTTTCAATTTCTCACATACTTACTGCCAGCAGTTTTCCTCATCTACAATGCTTTCCACATTAATCTATCTCTTCATTGCTAAATTTTATGACCTTTGTTTCAAGTCCCCCAACAAGTGTTTTCTCAAAGTTCTTTTTTTTCCTGAGCAGTAAGATTCTTGGCTTTCATTCTTTCCAAACATAACAGTATAGTTCACAACTTGATTTTTTAAAAAATGTTCAGAAATGCCTTGATTTTTACTCTTTAAAAGACAAAACAGGTCCTATATTTATTATATCAAAAAATTGCCCAAACTCATGACATTCTAAACTTGATTGATGATTTGTGAATGCTTTCAGGTTAGCAATGCTTTACTATGTGTTCCTCAAATTCCTGTCTGACCACTACATCCACCAGCTACTTGGTCTTTGATCTTTCTTCCACAAATTTCACCCAATATTTTCAGGTTTAAAACTGAAATGAAATAGTTTTTTCTTTGACTCAGGACTTTGTTGTACCTTTATTCTAGCTAAACTTTAAAATGGCTTCCAAAATCTATGGCTGCTCCACTTCACATGGATTATTAAGCAGGAGCTGTGATTTTGTCTCTGTGTTTTGTCTTGTGCTTTTTGTTATTTTTATATTACAAATAAATAATACATAAATTAACAGAGTTAGAGATGTGTTTTGCTCGTGTAGATGTGCCCAGTTTTACTATTTTGTTAGAATCATGTTTTTCTTTAGTTTCTCCCTGTGTGACATTACTTCCAACTCATACAATGTGCTTACATTCATTGTTTTTCCTTCTGGCCTCTAACACCAATAAATTATTTATTAATTTGCTAACAGAAGCACAGGTGTGAAAATATGTATTAAGAAAATAAAACACTTTATAGAAAGACAAGATTTGTCCATAGTTTAATTTTACATTGTTGGAGGTCATCCTCACATGGAATGTTGAATTTTTAATGAGACCTGACAGACATGAAGTAGAACACCAGAAGAGATTTAGCCTACCAATTACACATCACAAGCCCCTGATTTCCTGATTTTCCATTATATGCTCATGGAGCATGTTTCATTTCTAACCAGCCATAGTAAGTCTATATCATTCCTGATTTAAAGTCAAATTTCTGAGTGCTGCCAAAGTTGCAGTTCAAACTAGCCATGTGGTCAATAAACAGCATCTTGTTTTAGTATTCTAAAAATTCTTTAGGGAAGCAATTGTGTGGGGGGGAAAAAAAAAAGGCAAAAAGCAACATCTTATGATGGAAATGTCTGAAGGAACATATCTGGCCATGGGCAAACACCAAAACAAATGCCATATCACTACTTGTAGATAATCTGTGTCCTTAATAAATACAGACTAAAACCAGAATTAACACTTCTTACTTTGCACATGAAATTTAGTCACTCAAACAGCTATATATTAGGCTTTGCTTCACATGAATATTGTTAGGGCTGCTTCAAGTTACATGACCAAGATCCCTTAGTTGTGGATGATAAATAGGTGCTTCTAGGGGTTGGGATCAAATCACCATCCAGCCCCCACTTCTTGGACTATACCTTAAATAAACTGCTATTAAAAGAAATACAAGCTAAGGGGGAATTAGCAGCAACATTTTTTTCCACTTCTCTTAAACTCTTGAAATACATACTTTTGTCTGTATAGTAGAAGTCTACCACTCTAAGCCATAAGTCCTGATCACATGTGCCTCTGCAAAGGCGTCTACAAAAAAATGGAGATATTTTAGGTACTTCTAGGTGATAGTTAGTGTTTGAAAGTAGGAAGTTCAAACTGCTGGCCTGGTGTCAGAATCTCCCAGACACTTCTTGGGAAATGCTTAGAGAATAGCATTGACCAGAGTTTTTTTCCCAATGGGGCAATCTCCTTTTCAACAGAGAAAGGAGAAAGTTTGGCCTAAACCATTTTTTAAACTGCCTCTCTCCACATAGACACAAGCTCTGAAACTAGGAGTGGAAAAACAGCTGAGAAATAGGCTTTTTGGCTTTGAAATACCACATGCCAAATCAACACTGTGGAAAATCAGAAAGAAATAACTTAATTAAAAAGAAAACAAAATTGTCAACAATGGAACCACATTGGTTTCCACCAAGTAAAAGAAGGTATCTGTGACATGATATTATACAACCATGACGAGAAAGCTTACTATTATTAAATTTCTTACTGTATTATACACTTAAAAGAGGTATGAAGTATTTACACAGCATGACTGCACTTTTATGTCTTCAAGGGATTAATTTAACACAATCCAAACAGCTAAGCATTAAGGCTGATCTATCACTAATTCTTTACAAACCACAGATTTAGCTTTAAGAATGAGAAGACAATTTAGTCCCATTCCCTACACAAAAGCAATTCTTTGGCTTTTAAAGACTGATGATTAATATATGGAAGTATTTGTTCCCTCCTTGTCTCTTTCTTCCCAGCACTATCATCTATCACAACTATGATGAATTTAGACTAAGGCAAGTCTAAATGAAGTGAGAGGAAGGGTAGAACTTCTTGAAAAATAATTAGTTCTAAATTCACCAGGAAAGTGAATCTAGGTTTTGTTTCTCATGAAAAGTGTTCAAAGAACTTGTGGACATATGGTAGGATGTGAACTGTAATAAATTATACTCTTAACTCTGCTATTTGTCTTCTTTAATATTCCATTAGTGAAGAAATGATTCGTTTTTCCCTTTGGAGAGCTACAAACTACAGAACTTACCACTATTTAACAAGAAATAACACTAAGAAGAAAGGGAAATACCAGAGTTATTCCACCTTCCCAAATAAAATTTTTATCCAAATATCATTCTTATTTTCAGACCAAAAAAAAAAAAAAAAGAAGAAGAAAATGCTGAAGTACTTTTGGGGTGCCTCTGTAGTTTTCAGTCTTGTAAATTCCCACTGACTCAAGTGGAAGTTTCCCTGTAAGAGGACTGGAGGAGAACAGAGGGAGGACCTCTCCTTTAGACTTCAAAAATGTTGGTCTTGCACATTCTTCTCCAAAAATGTAATGTGCAATACATTTATTTATATTAGTAACCAAGAAACAATATTTATTTTGGAAGACACTGGGTTTCATTACTGTGAGCAGAAATGTGGTATTCACCCACAGCTCTGGGCTGGGCACAGAGGGAAGGTAGTTTCAGGGCATTCTGAACTGGCATTTCCCCATGGAGTTGTCTGCAGTGTCACAACGCGGAGGCAAGACAGCAACCCCTCTGCATTGCCACAGTCACCTTGTCAGGCAAGCCCTGTCCCACCAGAAGAGATGAGAAATATGGGTCCTCCTCCTTTTTTCCTTAGGAAAAAACTGTATCAAAAGGTCTTGTATGGAGAGGGAACCCTCATTTTTTCCCCTCCTTCCATGCCTTGTAGCCTCTTGACCTACAAATTTCTAGATGGAAAATGTTATGTTTTTCTGAAGTTGAATTTTGATACAAAACATATTAGTACAATATTGCCAATCCCAAGCATTCAGAAATCATGAGTCAGACACCAAAAGTTATGAGACTGGCTGGCACTTCAAATTTAAGAAGAAAGTGTCTTTTGTTTTGTTATTCTTAGTCTACAGTATGGTCACATTTTTAAGCTTCTGTTGGCAACCATGAAAGCAGACACTGAACCAATGCATTGTTTTATTATTTTGAATGCAATTACATTGTTATGTAATACTTGATTTTAGCAGCTCAGGCACTAAGAAAACTAGATGTTGCATGACTAGTCATAAAAATCACCCAATTTGGCAACAGTTATTAGTTGTGCAGTTATGGTCTGAACATTTTGGCACCCATGACTTGGAACTGATTTCAAAATGCCTACTGATATGAGTTATAAAGACATCACACTATGCTCCTGTTCCTGGGGACATGAAAAGAGTTAATAGTGTGTATCCCAAAAATGACAGCAAATCACACCTTTTACTCTTTGAAATGATCCAAAACCACATATCAAGTCAATATTCATGAGTATTTTTGAGCGGTTTCAACTGCAAGTCTTATGCCAAGAATACCCTTGTGATTTGGATTCTAGATTGAGTGAAAAATGCCTCACTCAGATCCAAACAAAATCTCAGAGAAATGTTCCCATCAGACTTGTAATCTTGTGATTTGTGCAAGAATGCTGGGGGTTTGGGTCATAAACCTAGGAAAGACAAGTTTATAGATTTCTGTTGTACAATCAAAATCCTAAACAGAAATCCTTAACTAGTTTTAGACACAAATCTGCAATATGTAATTTTTATATTACGTATATAAATTACTGGTCTTCTTCTGAACCACTCACTACAGAGAAATATTTCATGATTCAGAACCAATCTTGAGAGTCAGATGACTGTATTCTCTCCATTTATATGTCTGAGAAGGCTCACTTTTCCAATCTCATGACATTCCCGTAAGGGAGTGGGAGGCTGCCCAGACATGATCAATCTTATTTTCAGAGCTGGGTAAGTGAGAATGCCATCTGAATGGTGATTTTACTGTTGCTGTTGATAGGTACAACATGGACAGTAGGAGTACATCACCATAAGTGATGTGATTCAAACTGGCTCTACTGCTGTTTCCTGTGGGCACTGGGCTCCACGAGGGGAGCACTGCTAGAGCAGCGCCACACTGGGCTGCTTACAGAACTGGAATCCATTATATGCTGCTGTTAGAAAAATACTGAATTTTGCAAAAGTGGGAAGCTGCCATGCACAGTGACCATCTGACATTTGTAGCAATTTCCATGGGACTACCAAGGTCTAGCTAAAAGACCTGTAAGAAACACTCATAGAGCCCAAGAAGTAGATCTAGTAATAGTTGGATCTTGTGTTCATTCAGTGCTGATGGCAATGTCATGCTACTACTAGCTGGAAGAAAAATAACATGTCATTTCTACTTTTTAATAGCATAGATAATGCAAATTTACTTATTACTTTAAATTTTATTTAACCTTTTTTTTTTTCAGCTTATAAACACTGAAGCTCAGAGTTAATCAGGCATTAAGCTATGGTCAGGACTTCATAATTGTCCTTTGGTCTTTCTTTATTTTTGCTCCAGCAATTATTTACTGAACTAGTTGCTCTTCATCCTCAAATCAGTCAGGATCTCTCATTTGTTGGCACACCTCCTATATACCTTCCCCCAGGCTCCTAGAGGTTGTCATCTCTTATGTCAGGCAGGTAAGACAAATGAGGAAGAGGCATACCTTATCCATGAGTCTGAGCCTCTGTGGGAGATGAGGCTCGCAGGGATTCTGACAGACAGTGAGTCCTGGCCTCTCCCCACCTCATCTCATCCTTTCTGTGACTGACCCAGCTCTTCTGCCCAACACAGTTCTCATAGTTCCTTTAACCAAAACCTTCCCAACTCTTCTCTCCATTAGTCTCTTCCTTTGACCTCTGATTTCATGTCCTGGTCTGACCACTTTTTTATGTTTATTTTCCAGCATCCATTTGTCGTTTCAGTGTTCCTTTACCCCATTATTTTCTCCCCCAACCCCTTTAATTAGGTCTCCCCTTACCATACATACCCAAATGTAGCCTGGTATCACCCTGACAGCCATCTAGACACACCTTTTATGATGGATACTAGAGGAGGAAAAACTGAAAGAACAGAGGGTTCACAAATAGCATTTCCTCATGGCAATCACTACTCCCAGCTCTCTACAGTGGCAGCTGCTGCCCCTGCTCTCCCTACTCTGCCTTCTCTCTCCCATACAAAGCAGGCAGATCTTCCTGCCTGTTGGAGCCTGTGGGACCAAGTTCATTCAGTGCATCAGGAGAAAGTAAATCTTCTAGCCTCTCTGTTTCTCAATGGAATTCAGGTTACTCTACTTAAAAGTCAATATAATTACTTAACATTTTGTTTTAAATTGGATTTTGATATTTTGATCTGACTATAGGCTCCTCAAGGCCTTTCTAGTTAAGTAATTAACAGGATAACATTCCCCACTTAAAGTCTTTGTAGCTGCAGTTTTATTCCTTGCTATGAAAAATTACTTTTGGATCAGACTCTAGACAATCTTTTTTGATTATTTATCTAAAACTAAAAGCAGGAAATGATTCATTTGATTTCTGCCAATACTGGAGTGTTGCCACTTTTAGCTCAGGAAGAGTAGGCTTCCTTTGGCAGCCTTTGCTTGCATGATGATGAATGAAGTTCTATGTTTAGTGCTTGCTAAAATTTTATAGAGTCTAAAAAAGCAATCTAAACATGTTATAGGGGGTGGGTGAGTTTTTCAGATAACTATACCATAAGCTCTCATGCTGTGTCACAGTAATACCTTCAATATACACATAGAGGAGGGACTCTTTCCAAAAAAAGATTTTTAAATACTTGAAAATGCACTATTTGTCATAATAAGCAAATCATTCCCCCAAAGTGAATACACATTAGCAGTTACATTACATAGAGGAAAGCATAAATGTCTCTCCTTGTCTTAATGATATAGCACCAAAATTGCATGCAGTCATTTGTCACAAAAAAAGCTTAGACCACCATGGAACAGGCAGTTAAACAGCACAATAAAACCTACTGTAGACCTAACCAGCAAATGCTACCTACTGATGAACAGAAGAGTCTTAGAAGTCTTGACAGTATAAATATTTGTCTGTACTAAGAGTTACAATAATTCAATCATGATACCTTAATTGTGGGAAGGGAATTAGGCAGAAATGATGCATTTATATCTGATGAAAGTATCCAAGTATCCTTTAAAAAATAACCATAAATTTTTACATAAATTGGTCTCACTGGATGGTGCTTGTCATTCAGACAAACTTATTTTCAAGGTATGAATGCAAGCAGACATGTTTGACTAATTCAGGATGTTTTTACAAATATTTTGTACTCAAATTCAGTGTCCTCAACTTTGTTCTCACCTGCCTTTGTTCTCTCCTTGCACACTGCTTACCTTTGTGATTTGATGGAGCATTTCTCCCCAGTGTTTCCTTTGATAACTCCCCAACAGAATTCTGGAATGGCATGTTCAAGTGAGCTAGTTTTCATGTGGAGAACAGTCCCCTCATTCATGCACCTTCCCTACCTCCAAGTGTGTTCAGATCTGGACGGGTGCTCTCAGAAGATTTACACTTCTGTGCAGACTGTGACTCCACTTGATGTCCACTGTGCTTGGGATCAGACTTTAGTCAGGAAGATGCTCTTTAACTAAAGGTACTTTTATATATGTATATGATTTTAAGAGTATTGGGCATGTATTAGAATGAGAACAATGTTGTTTTAACTTTTTAACAGAGCTATAGGTAATTGTTTTGTTTGGAGGGCAAATTAACATTATCATTTACACTCTTCCATTCACAGTGAGCAAATAGCTTGCCTCAGGAATATAAATGGTTTAGAATATTAGCCTATTTTTGTTATTTCATGAAAGTAGCCTAAATGTCAATGGTTAGTTAAAGATTTTGCCTTTCCTGACCTCACCTGTGTTTGCTTTCTATGTGAAGATTTACTTTACACTTTGCTTAATGACATACTTTCCAGAATTAAGGTCTCTCCAGAACAAATAATGTACAATAATTTTGCAACTACACCTCACTAAAGGTCATTCTCATGGAAAAAATTGGGGAAAGAGAATGAAAAACACACAAAGAGAATTATAATAATTGCATATTGATAACCCTATCCTACTTCCTTTTAAATTGGCTGTGGAGCCTGGTCAGCTCCTTTGGGTAGGGTATAATTTTTAATAAATGATCCTGTCTTATAAGCTACATCAAAGGCACTTTGTATCATACACATTTGAGACTCCCAGTTCAGAGAGCTTTTGTTATTCTACCTTCTTTTAAACTACTCAGGAAGCATTTGCATTCCTGGAACAAACTGTCACTGGTATCATATTTGAGGTGTGCTTCTGAGAATCATCAAATAAAAAAGAAAAATATACTAATGGAATAGGCCAGGATGAGTAAAAGATGAATCTGTGGGGAGTCAGGATGCAAACATGGGAAAATGGACAGTTCGGCAAGGGCCACAGGCAAGGGTTGTCTGGTGCTTTGGTTTCAACCACAGGCAATACGGGGAAAAAATACAGAGAGTGGATCATCTTCACTACCATTCCATTTCAGTTTTCATTCTGTTCTGCAACAGTCAGGTATAAAGAATCTCAAGGATTTAAATTCCCATTCAAAATGTACATCACCTGCAATTCTATACTTTTACAATTAATACACTTTTTCTATAGCTTTTAAAAATATTGCCTACATGATAGAAAGAACTAGGATCATACAGAAAATACTAGCTTAAGTAAGTTGGCCTATATATTACAGATAACAAGATTTTACTTCCATAGCTGTATTTTAGAGTTTAGGTAAATAATGAAATGGAGACCTAAAAAGTGATGATAACAATGAAAAATATAGAGGAGAGGACCATGTTTTCAATGTGAGGACAGATAGCCTAAAAGGACAATTTAATATTTAAATATCACTCTTTCTTGGATAGTTTCATTTCTGTTTTAGATTTAGGGATTCATGTAAAATCTCTTCAAATATATGAGAGCTTTGCATGTATCATAAAGCAAAATGTAAAGGGGTAAACATTTAATTTTTAAGAAAGCCTTTTGTGTCCACCTTTATGACCCTCAGTCTCTCAGCTCTCCCCCCAATGGAGAAGGCAAGCACTCTCTGCCAATACATATATAAGACATTTACAAGTGAACAGGATCCAAAAGGCTTTGTCCCATTTCCCACTGTGTACATTTTCAGATACTGTGTGGGCTACATGGGATTTCCCTCTGTTCTGTTGCTGAAAAATCAGAAACACTCACCTCTGTGGTATGCAGACTGAAAAATCATGCAGAGTTGACCAAAGCTGCAGGTAGACTTATGGCCATTCCCTACTGATGGAAAAACACAAACAAAATGAATGCAATGAAACCAATTGCTCCCCAAAGACTCTGCTTTCCTCTCACCTCTTAACCCCTTTCTCCTCTCTGGCTGCCAGTCACTTTGAGTTTTCTCCTTCCCAAGTCGAACTGCTGCAGAAGAGAGCCTTAATGGTCTAGCTGTGCATGTTTCTTTCTCATATCTGAAGTCCCCAGACAGGACCAGGATCTTCCTCCCGCTGTGTGCTGTGCATCTGCTGTTACTGTGCCCTCAAAGGAAAAGTCCTTCATAGCTCTGTTTCCATCAGAGACCAGTCCACAGACATCTTCCACCTGAGGAATCAGAACTCAGGTATGATCCCGTTTTTGGGGTTATCTCAGACCAGTTCCACCTCCTGCCAAGGAAATGAGGAATGATCACCAACGCTGTATTCAAACCCAATCTTTTCCTAACTCTCTCAAACACACTTCTTTCTACCTCACAATTTCAGATTTGCTCACTCAAAGGTGTTCCTCTACTCTCTCTTCTCCCAGCTGCCCATCCCCAGTGGCTGTTCATGATAGATCCATTTGTTTCTCAAGAAGAGAGATTGGAAGAAAGGATATATTTTCTTTGTTGTTTTCCTCTTATATCACTGAGGACAAAAGAGGCTACACATATCAAAGCTGCAAGAGGCAAGCCCTGAGAAACACCTTTACTCTTCTTTCTCAAATCCAGCTTTTCAAGACAATCCTTGATGATACAAAGGCATCTACACCAAAGACCTAATCAGGAAGTTCTGTAGCTCTCTGGAACATGAAGAAAGACAGAAAGACAAAATCTGAACTCACCTGAGACATCCTAGTTGCTCACATCAGCTGGTGTAATCACATTTCACTGTCACTTATACTAACATTTAAGTGCAAATGAAATTCTGGGGAAACAATTCATACAGAAATGTTGTGTGCAGAGGTGTGTTAGATAAGGCATTAATTAAAATTAATATCTATCACATCAGGTAAGTAGATTAATAGCAGAGTTTTCACAGATGTATACTAGTATGCATGACTATACTCAATGGGATAGCATAAGATGTATTAGAAGACAGATTCTGTGTGCTCTGTATATCCAGCAGTTAAAGATAGAAACAGGAAATAAAACCATTTTTGGTTTCTTCAGGAATATTTTTGGAGGGTATAAAATATTTTCCAGAATGGAAGCTTAAACTAAGAGAAAAATGGCTAAAACAGCTTATCAGAAACCTCATTTAGCTGCATAGCATTTTGAGAAGCAGCTTCCTTCTACAACCAGCAGCTATAGAAAGATCTTAAAAATAAATAGAAAAAGCATTTTTGCACTGATGACCCTGTCTGAGATTACATCATGTCTCACTTACCCTGAATGCTGGCTACAGCTTTGGTTTCTGTTGCGTCTGCTTGGAGATACATTTCTGTTCTGTATCAATAACATGTCATGTGTGTTTGAGCCAGGGAGGATTTGCTTCTTACTTCCATATTTACTGTCAAACACTGGACCAGGAGCCTGAGTTTCAAAGAGACCATTTCCTATGCTGATGGATCTAGCCCACCAAAACAAGTTTTCTCAGCCTTAACAACAGGACAGGATAAGGGTTAATTCTGTGCTGTAATAGGCTATTTAGACTTGCATAACCACTCCACCCAGGCATAAATGACACCAGCTGTAGGGGCAAAATGTGTCTACAATGTCCTATCTGTACACTGAAGTTACCTTTATAAAAGCACATTCATGTAGTATTTAGATACTTTCAACTACAATACACAATACTTAGCTAGAATAATTATCAAAAGGAACAGTGACTCCTACTTTTTTTGTCTTATACACTTGTAATCTATGCTCTCAAGTTCATTAGGAGTTAGGCAGATACACACAGCAGACTGCTAAATTCTGGATTTCTTATGTTTCCTATCACCTTGCTAATGTATACATTTCCATCAATGGGATGAAAACAAATACTGGGGAAAAGTAGATGTGCAACCCATAAAACCTATTTTGGGAAGATAGTGGCTATGACAACATATTCTTCTGCAGTCAGCAGATGTTTCAGTAGTGTGAAAAATATTTACTGTAGCTGAGATCAGATGGTATTTATTTATTTATTGCCTGCATTAACACTTGGCTACACATGTCTCTTTACATGCAAAACAATTTACATGCAAAACACTGACAAGACTGCAACCTGCCCTGAGAGATTAATGCTTTTAAACCCATACCCTGTATATATATGCTGCCCTTGCACTGAGGAACTTAGACTAGGAAAATGCAGGACAAGGTCAAAATACAAAGGAAAACTTATGTGTGAGAAGAGATAGACATTACCTCCATAAGAGCACTTCATCGGAGGTGAACGGTCTGTTTTGGGAAAATGCTAAAAGACTAAATCATAGACATGGGGCCTGAACCTATTGTTTAACTCTGAGGTTTCCAAATTTCTCAAAGTCTGAAAATCTCTTTACTCTTTCCATTTAAAGTAGTTTCTGATTTTTTTTCTTTTTCAATTTTTTTCCTGACTACAGAAACATTTAGACCGAGGAGAGCAGTAGGGTGATGTAAGGTCAAAGAGCTCTTTTCCAAATTATTGTTCAAAATACTAAATTCACCAAAATACTTTAAGATATTCAGGTTTATTGAAAGCTGTTCTTCTATCTGTAGCTCTAAAACAGAGGATATGGATTCCCAGTAGCAATGCCAGTTGCAGAAGGGAATTTCTCTCTGTCTTTGAAGGGGTATTTTTTCTTCTTTAGTAGGGAGACAAATCTTGTATTCCTCTGTTAATTTCATATCAAATTCTTTATTGTGAATGATTTAACTTTTGTCTTTCTTATACACAGAGTGAATTTTCTTTTTTCATAAATGAGATTTTTACAGATTACATTCTTCAGATTTTTGTATTTTTACATTCTTCCTCCAGAAAAAACTATTATAGACAATTGGTATTACAGTAAACTTTGTCAGGATTCAACACCCCCATTGTGCTCAGGTTTGCTCCAACACAGAATAAAAAAGCCATCCCCTACCACAAAATGAAAGGTGTGTTTTGTAGATTTTTTTTCTTTTCTGTAAAAAGGGAAAGTATACTTCCACCCACATTAAAATTGAAAATTAAGAAATCTTAGTTCTTTGCTGCAATACTTAGCTACAATCCTTGAGCCATCATTTTTATTGGAGGACAATCTGAGAAATTCTGCTTGCGAGGCAGAGTTCCCTTACTCAGATTTAGATGGGTTTATTTATGTAGTCAGGACTAAAAGTAGCACAGCTTCATTTCTCAGATGTTTTCCCTCACTTTCTTTCCAGGAGTGTATTTTTTTTTCTCCCAAAACAGTGCTTCATTCCTACCAACAAGTCTTTCTCAAAAGAGGTTAAAAGGAGGAACTTTGGCAAAAGCTCCCATGCTGAGCATGCACTCTATAGAGAGAAACATTGCTGCACAAACAATAGGAAGGCTACTTTAGCATCAAAATAGGCCTGAATAAAATATTTGGTTTGGGTTCCTCTGCCTGCACAGATATGGATTTCATATATTGTGATAGAAAGATAAAATTGGACAGAAATTCTTTTACAAGCTCCAGCTTGTTCTTTAAATGTAGTTCTGAAGAGTGGGAACATATGGAACTGCTTTGTAGACTCTTCTGGGCTAGACATCTGTTTGCTGGCTGTGATTGCAATGGAGTGGGTGTTCACTTCAAGCACTAGATAATTTAAATAAAAGACAGAAATAAACTACTTTTCTTCAGTCAATATTGACTGTTACAATATCACAATCTCTAGCACTGCAGCCTGTAACTCTCCTCCCCCATTCCCAGCTAAGTTCCTACTTTGTCACAGGCCTGAGTTTTCTTTCCAACGAAAATGTGAAACTACTTATGCATGTTAAAACAGCCCTTCCCTTCTGGGAATTTCAGCAGCTAGCATGGTATCACAGAGGCGATTCATGATTATGGGATTTACTGACTTCAGTGTTTTCAGACATTTCCTTGTGAGGTAGCTTCCTCATAATTAAAAGCCCATATATTTACAAAAAGAGACCAGCAGTAAGCAGAAACACCTGAGATTCTTACAGGCAAAGCTCATCCTATGAAAAACTGTTCTTTAATGGCTGCGTAAGAATCCACATAACTGTATTAAACTTCAATATTGGTCTTATCCTCCTGGTGCTGCTGGCACATGATTATACTTCCTCTACCTCCTTCATCAAGTGTAATCACTGTTCAAGTTACTCTGGAGATATGCTTGGCAGCTCTAGGATCCTGATGTGAAGCTGCATTATATATTTTCCAGCAGTAACACCTAGACTTGTGGGTTGGCTCCTAAAATGAATGTAGTGGCAACAGTTGGTTGTATCTGTTGATAGGTGCCTCAGCAGCTGCCCTGATGTGTGATTACACCCCATACTAGATTGATTCTTGAGTCATTTGGGTTTCTTAATTTTCCTTCTAACTAAAATATGAAAATAGAAATGTGAAACTTAGACTGCATGTTAAAATGGCCCTTCTCAGCTAGAAATTTTAGAGATTAGTAAGATGTTCTAGAAATGTCTGCTCATAATTTGATTTAGGTAATGATCCTCAATCAGTCTGAAAAAGATTACCAGTTGTACTAAAAGCTGACACATTCCATTGTCCAAATAAGATGGATGAATAAACAAATTCACAGGTAATAATTTTCATGCTGAAAATAGCACTAGCTGTCTTTCTAGCAGAATATTGAGAAGTGCTAATATTTCTCTTAAAACTTCAAAGTTAGACTATTTAATCAGATTTCTCTTGATATGTAAATATATGTCTGCATGTCTATCTCCTGCTATGAAAACAATTTCCATTCTAAAGACACTAATTTCACCCAAGATTGTCACATTAGAAATATAATTTATATCAAGCTACCTGATGTTGTTGTAAGAATAAGTGTTACACAAAGAAAAGTTGTGTTGAAATAATATTTTAAAACCTGCAAAATTAAACACTGAACTTAGGCAGAATTAAGGTGATTATATAAATAATGTACTGCCTACATTATCTACAAATAGGCATACCTACAAATCTACTTATTTACTTGAATACTCCTTTTTCAGAGCATCTGAGCTCATTGAGTACATATTTGGACGGTACCCATTGAATGTGTAACTGTTCAAAATTATATTTAATCTTTCTCTTATTTGCTATTCACTTTTCAATCCTAGATCAAAACAGTATACTCATATGCTCAAAATAATATCCAAGAAGATTCTTATTTTGCTAAAATGAATTTTGAATACCTAACTCTACCTTGAGCATGTCTTCAGTATTCCCTGGTTACTCAGGAGCAACTCAGAACAGGGCAATCCTCACACCTGCCTCAGCTGTGAATTCCAAGTGACCTGTACTGGGTGTGGCTGGGGTGGAGGTAACTTCCTTCATAGCAGCCTGCATGGTGCTGTTTAGAAGGGATAAAACAGTGTGGATAACATGCCAGCCTTTTGCCTGCTGTTGAGCAGTGCTGGCACAGAACCAAGGCTTCCTCTTTTCGCACTCCCCATCCAGTAACTGGGTTGCAGGAGCACAGTAGACTGCAAGTTGACACCATCGATGCTGAGTCTAAGTGCACAAATGGAACAATCCAGATTGTGCAATGTCATTCTCAACAGTAAAACTGGGATAGCAGAAGGAGGAGGAGGATTTTGTCTTTCCACTTCCATGGTAGCCATCATCCAGAGAATGTTTGGGCACTGGTCTGTTTGGGGGGCTGGTGAATGATTGTGTTTGTTTCACTTGTGGGGTTTTTCTCTTTCCTTCACTTACTAACCTGTCTTTATCATGACTCACCGGTTTCCTCATTTTTTCTCTACCTATTCTCTAACTCATCCTATTAGGAGGTAGGAACTAAGAGAGCAATTGTGTGGGTGCTTGGCTGCTGGCCAGAGGAAACCCACCACATAAACACATTGGATGACACAAGAGATCTCACAGGACTGTATTTCCACATCTGGCCACGGGAACTATTGCAATACCTAACCTGTATAATATTTCTGCCACAGCATGTCCCTGTTTCCTATTTCTGCTTGACCCCATCAGGGACCCTTGGAGACATCAGTAATCTCCTCTTGGTCACCCTATTGATTTCTCTTTCCATAAAGAACTCAGCTCCTCTAAGTCACAAGGGAACAGGACAGAATTCATTCACCAAGAACTGGAAGCACTCCAGGTTTCACAGTACAGGCTTCAAATTGTCTCAAGCAGTCTGAGTTTCCCTCATTAAACTGAAAGCAAGATATTGTAATTAAAAATCCAGGAAAGTGAATAGGAAGTACTATAAGTGCCTTAAGAAACAATTCAGTTTGAAAGAGTACCTCTTTCAAATTAAAAAAATATTCAAATTCAAGGAGGGGAAAAAAGGCATTTAATTTCTTAGGAACGAAATGAGCCTGAATTTGGGGGCTGAATTCTATTAGCTGAAACCCATATTACTCATGAAATCTCTAAATCCAGATATAGCTATGTCATTCCATTAAATATTGGATTCTAGGTGCATAACATCCACCAAACTTGGCCATGCTCACTACTCTGCAGCACAAACACATGGACCATTAAAGATGTACAGCCAGGTATTCTATATGGCTGATTTCTATCAAAATTTTCTTTTCTTTTTTTTTTTTTTTTTTTTTTTTTTTTTTAACCAAAGCATGAAGTGATTTTTGAGAAAAACTGAAGCTTTTGCTGCTCTCTAGATCTGACTGGAGTATTTGTTATGTGCCACTTCCATATTTTTAATTTTCTTGGATAGCCACAACAAATTTTTACTGACAATTCCAATAGTCTGGTATGTAGCTATTGGATCTGATTCATATCGTAGCAATCATGAAAGAACCCCAGAAATCTAGACATCAATTGCTCCAGTCCATATGAAAGTGGTTTGCAATGTATGGTTTAAAACTTTTCATAAACCTTTCAAAGCAAAGTTCCTTTGTTCCCATCTTTGTTGTTTTAAAATACAGATTAATATGCCAATTTAGTCTAAATTTCTATCCCTGTATAATGATGAAGCTGTAAATCTAAGAGATGTCTAATACAACATGACTAATTTTCCTCCTAAACTACTCCAATAAATGAACAGTTACAAAAACTATGAACTACTGAAAGGAAATATATTGGCGGAAATGCAAAGCCAAATATTTTAAGCACTTTTTCATCATGACTAGCTTACCTGAGTCAATGCTGAGTGAGAGATAACACTGTAAAGACACTTATACAACTACTTTTTCTTTTTTTTTTTAAAGAAGAACTCATATCCATACTCATAGAGGGTTTTTTTTATCTTTTTTATGTTGTAAGTGGAACAGGAACACATAAAAGTGACCTAATGAAGGTTCTTGTCTCTGTCAAAGTATATAATAAAAAGCAAAGCTTGCAGAAGTAGGTGACATCTTTTGTTATGCCAATATTTTGTCTTTTGGTGTCCTTAACTTCCATGGCTACAACAATGTTTATACAACAGAGGAAAGGTTTTGCTTATTGCCTTGATACCTGAGATATGCCAACATTATTGTTGGAGGGAAGGGATAGATTCAGTATATGTACAACTATAAATAAATACTTCAATACAAAATACCCTGTAGATTTCTGCACACGTATTGCCACTAGCACTTTTGTAAATCTGACAAAAGGAAAAAAAAGAACATTCATTGCTAGAAGCAGAGTATAGTAAAGTATTAAAAAATTCCCCATATCCAAACACTCTCTTCTATGAGGGCTTAGTGAGGTCACAGTTGGGAATATGTACAGTTCCTTGGAATTTTGCATGGTATATTAATTAATCTTATAAAGGAAATGGGGCATAGAAAGACCTCCAGATCAGCAGTTTGTTTTTAAAAAAAAAGTTGAATTTCATAGTTCTGGCTCAGAGCACTTACTTAGGAATTGTTGTACAGCAGCAGAGCTGGTTTTGGTAAGTAGACCAGTTATGAAGGAGGAAAAAAGAGAACTGAGAACTCAAGCTGATGCTGAACAGCATGAGTGTGAAAGTTCGGTCAGTGCATACAGTGCTGTTTCTTCATATAAAGAAGAAACCAGCACATGGGGAAACTCTCCTCTTTGCCCATCAAAGCACTTCATACATTCACAGTGTGAATTTACACAAATATTTATGTAATGAAGTACAGCAGAGCAGTAGCAGTTAATATTTGTTACATTCCAACAGTAAAAAGAAAAGAAAAGAAAAGGTAGCATGGATTGAAACCAGTCTCTCATATGTTCTAATCAACTTCTTATCTTATTCCTATTTATTTTATTGTGATAGTTTTCATAATGTCCCAAGAATCTTTAATTTTTGCTTCTCCAGAATAATCAAGGAAAAGAGATACACAAAAAAAAAATCCATGATCTCTGATGAGCAGGTAACTTTGGAATTTTGTTGACTCTTTGGTATTTGTTCATCTTTTTAAAACAGTATGAAAAAAATTATAGAAGGAAAGTGAATGTTCAGAAATGTAAAAAACTTTCACATTAGCTACTAAATCTCTTTGAAATAAGTGCTGTGGGGTTTGTATCCATTAGGAAATTCAACATCTACCATGGACCTGCAGTTCATTTTTCATTATCAAGCAGTATTAGAAATGATTTTATATGAACCTTTAAGAATCACTATTTCCTGTTCATGGTTTTATTTTCAATTTGATTATGAAACACCCATAAAATTTAAAGGTTTATTGAGGAGAGGGGGTTTAGTACTAGCACCTGGCAACTGTATGGAATGCATATTCAACTAATAATTAAAAATTGTCATTCCTGGAATTTTTTTCTTGCTCTGCCATCTGTACATGGGGTCAGGGAGATCAGCCTGTGCACAGGCAGTGGATGTGAGAGTGAGCAGGGAAAGGCTCCAGAGCTGCTGCTTGAGAAACCACCCTAGAGATGGAGGGAGCTGCAGCCAAGGCTTACCACAAACTCCAGCAGTCCTGAGAGCACTCAGGCTGGTACTGCTGAATCCTCTAAAGAAAAATGGAACAATAAGGAAAATATATTCATAATACCTATATTCCAATGGATAAGCATGTTCAGGTTTTAGTTAATTCATCCAAAGCCACATATTCAAAAGCAGCAAGCATTGTTTCCTGTTATCAGCTCCGTCTGTTCTCTCTGTGGCCCTTTGATAGGGAGCAGCTTTTCAGAGCACTGGGACTAGAATAATTTGGAAGTCAGGAGTCCAGAAACAGCTTTGGAAATCCTTGGATTCAGGTCTTTAAGAATGCTGAGTAACGTCATCAATAGAGGATGCCATTCCAGAAGCAGTGAAACATCGAGCTGTGAAAGCTTAAACAAAAATTTATTGTTGTCAGACCATCTATAAAATAAGGTTAGAAGCTATCATGTCTGTGATGGGTTGACAGATGTAATTAAGTTTAGATAGTGCTTGTAAAAATCCAAGTACTTTAATGAAAGTGTAGACTAATATCAATAATACATACCAAAATCCAAGGAAAAGAAAGCTAGAATTTCTGACAGCAATTACAGACAGTTTCTTTTATAAGTTCAGAGACCATTTCTAAATTAGATCCCTACTCACTGACAATTTAAGAGACTAAAAATTGCAAAACCTGTGATATTTCCAGCTTGCCTGTTGTAAATATTAATACACAAATAGATAGATAGATTGCCCAAAAATTTCTGAGAAATAATTACATATATTGAAAGTAATAAGAAACACAAACAGAAATGGGGAATTTTTAAGTTGTTCATAATTTAAAAAATATTTTCTTCTGGAGACACTGTGCAACTCACCTATTTTCCAAGTCCCTAGGATCTCAGATTTATCTTTATCACAAAGAGAAAACTGAGTTGTTTTCAGAAATCAAGGTGTATGCTGACTCCTTCATGCTATATGCCTTTCTACTCCTGTGGTCAAGTACCTTGCAGTTATTATCACTTATTTGTTCAAGTGGTGAGGAAATATTAAATATCACAAGTTCTCAGCAGAGACTGGGCAATAATTATCAACAGATGGCTGGCAGTAGGGTTTTCAGAGAGAGAAAGAAATCACCCTTCCTCCCAAAACAACCCCCTGTGAGAAGCTGTAAGCATCTTATTAGTGACAGTGTTGGTTAAAATCAGATTTAACTACCTGCTTTCTTACCATGTTTTTTGTGTTACTTTTATTCTTTTTTACTTAACTGTGATGAGCAAGCACCAATGCTGCATGTCTTAGATTTCTCATAATGATGATATTTACGTTTGAAAAACCTGACAACTCCTCATAATTTGCTCTCTTATTAACAGCAATACCACTGTTGTGTAATTAGACATGTACAGTTTTACAACAGTGTCTTAAGCTTCCATACTATGCATCCTAAATGCAGGCATCTCCACAGATGATGTGGAAATACATATTGGGACAGATCCTCCACTGAAGCTCTTGACAAAGTTAAGGTAATTTATTCCAGGCTCCCTTTGCATGTGATATGGTTTGTTTTCAGAATAAATATGTGGCTAATCAAACCACTGGACCTTGAGATATTTGCTTCACAAATCAGCCCTTCCCTAAATATTTTTAAAGGATGACTGATTTGCAAATACTGGGAAAAGGTAAAGACAGCCAAAATTACCTTCACCCTTCACACTCTATTTTCTTTTTTCTTGTGTACCTTGAGGGCTCCATCTGGGGATTACATTCCAGGTGCCTCTCTCTGAAATGCTGTAGAAGCCCTAGCAAATTAATCCATGAGGCAAAATCTCCAGGATCTCCACTAAGTTTCTGCAATTTAATAAAAAAAAAAAAAAAGAATAAATAAAGCACAGATGTATCTTCCCTTATTCAATCTGATCTTTGTGGGCTGCTACAGAGAAAAGTGTTTTAGAGGTCATTACAGGAAGCTCTTTATGTTGCTATGTTTTGTATGGAGAACACAAGAACTCCCAAATCATGGTAGCGATTCAGTTGTAGGTATTTAATTATTGAAATAAGCTCTTGAAGCACATTCCTACTGATTCTCAACTGCTTTGCCACACAATACCACACAAAGCTGCCTGGAAGGCTGCTGGAAGGAGGAGGAGCTTGCCCTCACCCAGCCACAGCAGTGTGCTTTATTCCCACCAGCCAGATCCTGCGCTGACAGGCCCTGGTGCCACAGGGGAAGCCTGACTGGAGCAGCTGGGACTTGGTAACACCACGCTCCTAAATGCAAAGCACTTCCATGCCAAAAAAACACTTCCAAAGAAGAGCCTTCAACCCACCCCAAGGTCAGTTGCATCCTCCTCTCCCCCCATCTCTGTGCCTGGGGAAGGTCTGAAGAACCTTTCATCCAAAGCACCCCAGCCTGTCAGCAAGGCAGCTTCTGATTTTCATTCTCTGTCACATTTGCATCACATTTCTGGAATTATACAATGTTTATTCCCTTCTCATCGCAACTGTGACAAAATTGAAAAAAGTGTAAAAACCCAACAAACACTGAGCTGTGAAATTTGTACTTTGTTATTGTGAGCTTATTTCATCAAAAATTGACTTTTTTTTTTTCAGAGTCCTGATAGAGACATAAGCATTCCCCAATTCTTGGACAGAAATTCTGCTTATAGATGACTATCACTTTAAGAGACTATTTTAAATATAATGGCTAGAGGATGTTTTTATTTAAATTCACTTAAAATTAACATCAAAACAATAAAGTTCAGAGTCAAGGTCAAGCCTGTACAGCTGGATAAAACTTTCTCCAATTATTTCTTACTTCTAAAACATGACTTATCAGATTCCCCTTTCTATCTTACTTTATGAGTCACTTAAAACATAAAATCTGCCTTTTCTAGTAAAAACATTTCATGTCATTCTGCAAAACAAATAAAATATCACATCCTAGTTTGCTATCAGGAAACTTTAGGTGTCTCTGAATTTTCATGATGGGACTAATATATCACAGATTGATAAATAAACAAAAAATATTATATCAGCTTATGTACAGGATCATGTATTTTTTTCCTTGAAGATCTCAGTCATTAATATGCTTATAAACAATGGTTATCAAACAACAGTTTGGAGACATTTCTGAAAAAGGTCTACCAATAACATTTTTTGTTAAATTAAATTATTTTAATGTGTCATAGAAACATTTGTTTTTACCTTTTTCTAAGTATCATAAACTCAAATGAAACTTTTTTTTTTTAATCAGCACTTTTACCCTAGCCAATGTAATAAAACTGCTTTCATAATTTCATATAAAACACTCAGTTTTAAAATATCCTTTAATCACTTAGTTTGGCATTTTTATGTGTGTTTCGATAAAAAAGGCCTATCCAATTAACTCCTGTCTAAAAATATCAGTAAGCTTGGAAGTAGAATGTCCTATGACTCAATGAAAGGCTTGTTGGACTAACAGGAGAGAGTGGAACAGAGCATGTCAGGGGCTGCAGATAAAAAGCTGCACATTCTGGACCTCATGGAAGCACCATGCACACATATGCACACATATACATTCAAACATGGATTTGGACTAAAACTTTACAAAATCCCCACCCAACTCTAACCAAGCCAAGCCTGGAAGGCTGTTCTTGTTCACATAAAAGTACTAAAAATGAAGAAAAATACTTGGAAGTCCTCCAACACTTTATACAGCATAATTTCTGTTTCTCTTCCCCACATATACCCGCAGGCTTGCTCCTGCTCTATGGTCCCTGTTCTCCCTGGTTTCTCACCAAGGTAATATATTTGCACCACTCTGAATGAAAAGCAACATTCTGAATTATAAGTGCAAAGCAAATCTGTGCTCCTAAAGCCTTCTTGCCTTTTCTCAGGCTACTACATTTCATCAGCCAAACAAAGATCCCATTCAGCACAGAACCATGATGCCACACACTGGACACGAGGTTTGGAGTTAGGTCACCTTTTTTGACTCCATATTTCCCTCATTGCCTCATGTGATCTTAGACAATTAATTCAGTATCTGGTATCTCAGCTTCTCCTTGTGCTAAAGCCTGGAGGTCACACTTCCACAGCATTAGTTTTTAAGATCAATGAGTAGTTTACACAAAGCAAGAGTTTAGTACCTAAATCCTAAATTGCATCTGAACAGTTTCTACATTCTTCTAGTCCTGGAGATGCCTAAATATTCCAGTTGCACTTCTGTGTAATCTGGAAGATCCCCCAGTGTGTGGATGTCTATCGTAAACACCCTGCAAGCTAAAGAGATGCATGGGTGTTTCCTGCCTCTGCTTGATCAGGCTTCAGGTTCCATCCTCCTGTGCTTCTCAACCAGCACATTCTCCTGGGTGGGATAGAAAACTTGGACTGGTATCCACCAAGGCAGAGAGCACCTGGCAAGTGCCAGTAAGAGAGGATTTCAGGCTACCCTTCACCTCCATGTTTCTTGTTGCATAGCTTTGATGTCCAGTGATGAAATTTCATTTCATTTCATATATTCTCAGTGTCTGAGACTAGTTTAGAGTAGAAAAGATCTTTAAGATCATCAAGTCCCACCATCAACACAGCCTTGCCAATTCCACCACTAACCCATGTCCCTAAGCACCACACCTCCACATCTTTTAAACACCTCCAAAGGTGGTGACTCAACCACTTCCCTGGGCAGCCTGTTCCAGCACTTGACAATATGGAAATATTTTTTTCTAATATCTAATGTAAACCTCCTCTGAAACAACTTGAGACCATTTCTTCTCAATCTATCATTTGTTACCTGGGAGAAAAGACTCAACCCCACCTGGCTACAACCTCCTTTCAGGTAGTTGTGGAGTGACAAGGTCTCCCCTGAGCCTCCTTTTCTCCAGGCTAAACATCCCCTGCTCCCCCAGCAGCTTGCCATAGAACTTGTGCTCCAGACCCTTCCCCAGCTCCATTGCCCTTCTCCGGGCCTCAGTGTCTTTCTTGTCATGAGGGGCCCAAAACTTAACACAGAATTCCATGTGCAGCCTCACCAGTGTCAAATGTGTGACCATTTCCTATAAGATCTTTTTGCCTCAGTTTTATATGTGCAGCTAGAACTTAGCCACAATCATTAGTACAATCATGAGTCATAAATGAGGAGCTAGTGCTTCTTTACCTTGCAGTATTGCCATGCTTGTTGACCTAATGTCTTAAAATAAAATTATTTCCTCAACTGCATGTTGAAAACTAGATAGTGACTGAATATCAAAGGTCCAGCAAACCATTTTAAGAGACACAACATTTAAAAGACAAAACTGAAGATAAATTAGTTCAGGCTGTGGACTAAATATAAATTAGAATTCCTTACAAAATCAAAGTTGACTTAGTCCATACGCAAAGTTGTAAGATAATTTTCACTGTTCTTCCATTACTCCAGTTCTATGCCTGTGATTAACTATTAAAATTAAGGTAATTCACTATGTGTATTAATGTCTTTTGCGAGACAGATTTTCTGTTGATTTGTCTTATTTCCAGATGAGCAGGTACTGATTAGATTGTCCTGTGTAGCTGAAATGTGAAGTGAAGCCAGCTGCATTCTTTAACTTTAGGGACAAAACAACTCCCTTTGAAAACATGACAACCTAAGTGACTATAAATGTGCTACAGTCTCCAGTGCTCTAGAATAAATCTTTGTGTTTAAAATAGAATTAGCTATTCTTCAAACAGCATGCCTTGAAAAATTATTCTCATCTAAGCAGGTACAAATGAACTATTAATGAGGCTTCTGTAGGAAAACAAAAAGAATAAATAATGTGAGAATAAACTTACTGCAACAAAACCGATGTGCTGCTCTGGCTTTAAAATTCTTCTATGAACTTGTGACATACTCTCTTTAGATGCTTACATAAAGAAATATTGAGTGCTGTCCATGATGCTGTTTAACTACCATTAAAAAGCCATTATTCAATAACACAAACAGCGTAGTTTCACCTCCTCTAAGGTTGGGGTTGTTCTTGGTGGGTTGTTTTTCTTTTTTAAGTCTGAAAAGAGGACAAGACACAGCTATACTGTGTGGCTGCTGGACAGGAGGTGCCATTGTGGCTACCAGAGTTTTATTTATTCTTAGCCCTAAGAAGCAGCCCTTTAACCAACAGCCTTCTCTATTGCCTTTCCACTGGAAATTTAGCACTATACTTTGCTCTATTCCCAAGATGGCTTTTAATGGCTGTTTCGTGTTACAGAGAAAAAGCTTCTTCTGAGTCGGGCATGTTTCCAGTGCAACAAGTAACAGCACTTACCAGGAACTTATACTGCAATCTTTTGATTCTCAGAGAAGATCCACTAGTACTGGTAAGTCTTTATGGCAGCTTGCTGGTGTTGCTTACATGAATGACTCATTTCTGAAAGAACCAAGCGGGAAAAGAAGAAAAAAAAGGCAAGCACACATTGGGAAAGAAAAGAGCTTTTGCCACTGGACATAGCTATCTAATCTAATTTCCAATAAATATATACAGTAATAGGTCTAATATGATTAGCAAAGTGTCATAAAGACACAGTTCCTGAGCAGTTGCAAACACACACACACAACACATGTACACTCACACATGCACACAGATCTAGCAATCACAACCTGTGGCTATCAGAATGAAAAGCATTAATCATTTTTAATGGTCAATCTGTTAAAAAGATGTTCTAACTGATTACTGGTGTAAAATAAAATAAACATTATGCATACAAATCTTATTTCCCAAAAACTGAATCACTTTTGTCAGGTATTTAACTTAAACCAGCAAAACAGACCATCAAGAAGGCAGCATTGAAATGGATGCCTGCAGCAATGGCCAGTCAATGGCCTCTTTATTTGTTAAAGATGGATTATTTTAAATAAATTACAGAGCACTTGCACTGAATAAACAGAGTCTCAGTGGCTGTGGCATGCTATACATGCTTAATTGAGCCACAGAAATCCTAAATGACTACTGAGCTGTGTAATCGCCTTTGATTTTGCTGATAGGACCTGATTCTTTAGGTAAAAACCAAGCCATTGAGGACTGAAAAGCAACACTACCTTGAGGAAAATAGAAAGTTTAATCTGGAATATATACTTATAATATTTCGGAAACCACAGAGATGGAGTGTTCCAATAAACTGAACACAAGGCAGCTTCAGAAGTGAACGATCTGCGTGTCATTTTTATTTGAGCTTGATATGTTAAATGTCCCAAATGTTTATGTTGTATAAGCCCACTTAAACATTGCAAAGTGCAACAGATTCATTGGCAAAATAAAAAGTATAGCTTTTTTAGTCTTGCTTGCTGTCTTTTTTGCATTGATACAGCACATTATGCGCACACATCCACCCAGGGGTTTTCTTAAGTAATCGTGTAATTTGACCGCTTTTGGGGAACCTGTTAATGTGATTTACTTGGAGTGTTACCTATGGCTTCTGTAGGCTGAAGTAAAACATCAGGTCAGAAACCAGGAAAAGATGCTGCAACCCCTACTGATAATAGTCTTCATTTTGAGATTGCATATTATTAACTCTTTACATTCCAGTCTTTATGTAACTCAGCCAGAAAAAAAAAATCTGAAATAGGGATTTACTTGGTGCACAAGACTTACAGGATCAGACCCTTCCCTTGACATAAATGAATCCTGACCTAATGACATATGGAATTCATTTTGACAGAAGCTATGACCTTAAATAATATTACTTCCATTTGTCAATATCTCTGGAAAATGGTTTGACATTGAGAAGCAGTTTGAAAACTACCTTGAATAACAGCAATTAAAAGAGAGACTGATACTGTTGGGCACTTAAATAATGATTGCATACTTGGATTTTCTCTAAAAAATTTCAACACCTACCACTTTTTTTAATAAGCAAGTATAAAAATGCTCAGCTGTGAAATACTTCTCTTTCTAATGAAACACAGTGAGCTACATTTGCAGTTTCTACAACTACACTGTATATTTGGGAAAAAAAGATATATGAGTTTAACCATAATGGTAAAGCAAGTGCCTGTCAACATCCAATTAAAACTGATGAGCATTTAAAATTGAAATTTTATCCATACATGACGAAGTTAAATAAATTAAGAATATAGTACTAGATATTCAAAAGTACTATGATGAATGCTACAAAGTTTTTAAAATAAGACCAGGCTGCTCATAGTGTCACTATCTGGTCAACCAAAGGAGCCCATCGAGCTTACAAGCTTTGTCCAAAGCAGCTGAACTGTCCCTGTGTGACTTCAGAAACTCGGGTGAAGAGGCTATAGAGGAATTTGAAGATGTTCTTAGAGCAGTTTGGGTAATTCCCTTGATTTTTCATAACATGTCAGAGAAGATCCTTCTGTCATGAATGTCAGCCCTTCCCGGGGGGAAAAGGTTTGGCCTGCCTCCTGGGCCTGAGCAGCACACAGCAGGGAGGACAGCGAGCAAACACAGCTGCCACGGCTCTGTTTAGCATCATCACACTGTTTTCTCAGGGAAAGGAGAAAACACTTAACGCTACCCCCAGTTAATTTCTTTAGTGGAATTAATGAGGAAAAAAATCTGGAACTTATTATGTTGACTAGTGATCATAACAATAGGGAAAATCCCCCAAATATATGAGAGAAATTTGCAAGGGCAGAAGGCTCTGAATGTCTTTCTCAGGCTGTTCATACCAACCCAGGACATAATTGTATTTATGTTGTCTTTGGCAGTACACTTTTTTCCCTTTAGCCACAGAGACACATTCTCAGGAGGCCACCAGTCATGCAGAAACCATGTGGTAAATTCGGGTATAAAATTCAAGTAGTCTGGTGCCACACAGTCATTCTCTGCTCCAGCCTGGGGATTACAGAGCAATGTGGCAATAGGTATGACCAAGTACATCAACATTTTGTACTTTCAGCCCTATGGGAATAATAGTTGTGCCCACCAACCCCAGAGCTAAGCTAGACACAATTCTGTTTCCTTGGTGGCCTGAAATTAGAATCTCATGCAGGTAATTTGGACTGGCTTCCCATAGGTCCTTTTAAAACTTTTTATTATTATTTTTCTCTTAAATATGGCTCCATGCTAGCCAGAAACCCTTTTGACTGTGCATGCTGCTAACTCACAAGCACATCTGGCTGGGTTCAAACATTCAAGTGCTTTTTATGGTTCCCTTTGGCCAGCAAGCATAACATCTTACAGGGACATTCATCGAGAGGATTCCTCTGCTCTGTCCAAAATCCAGATGAGCTCAAATAATAGAGTCACTGATAACAAATCTGGTAAGGAAAATTTGCAGAAACAGGAGAGGAGCAATTGCATCTCACACAAGTCCAGGCAGACTTAAAGCCTGCACAAAATGGAGACCTGAAACAGTACCTCATCTGTGTATGAAAAAATATGTTATAAATGGTTTACTGAGACTTACCTAAAGCAGGAAACTGGCTTGAGCATTAAAATTCTAAGACACAGTTAATAGAAAAGACTCTATAGGACACAAGGGGAACAGCTGGATGGGTGCGGAACTCTGCTAAGCCCAGGGAAAGAAATACTATAGCCAGTGTGACTGCTGCAGAAAAGGCACAGTGAAAAAATAACAGGAAACTTACAGTCCTGAAGTGATCAGGAACAGAGATCACCAAAGGATTCTGAAGACAATGGTCTGTAGCAAGCTGAAATAAGGGATCATAAGGGTACTTGGGTACCAATTATCTTTTAAGTGAGAGAACATTGGTGGAGTTGCTGCAGAACTTGGGGTGTCCTTGTTCCTGGATATAGCCCACAAACTCTGTTTAAAGACTGAGAGTTATAAAACAAAAACCAAGTACTATAAATAAAAGCAAATGGGATAAATTAATTTCTTCCTGGTGCAGGAATTCCTATTAAACAGATTTTTCTCCTATGTTCATAATATTTCTAGCAAATCCTCATTCATCTCCAGATAGGCTTTACAGTCTGAAGAATCCAACCCTGTGAAAGAATGCATCTTCCACAAATCAAATCCTAGAACAAATATTGTGAGATATGTTAAGAAGGATATGTTACATTTATTTATACAGTGTCTTTCAGGCCAAAACATTTCAAAGTGCTTAACTAATTATTGATCAGCACAGATGCCCTCACAAGTGTATTCACTGAGCAAAAGGTCACAGCTATCCTTATGTGAGGAACAGCTATAATTAATTCCCATGTGGAGGAGGAACACATAAGTTGTCTTCAGAAGTGGGGCAATTAGTAAATGTTACAGTCCCCTCATGCACCTTCTCTGCCTGTGTCAGAATGCAGTGGTCACCTTTTTAAGTAAGTGGGGACTTAAGCAACATAAAAATAAACAATTTTTGAAGGATGTGCTAGGATGAGAAGAACAGGAGCAGAGTTTTAAACATTATACCAGGCACTGAAGTAAAGCATCACTTATTCCAATCATACAATGAGGAGGTCTTCACTTTGCTACTGCAAAAGACTAGCATTCAGATTTTTAAAAGTAATCAAAGGTATTTTCACACTGATGTTTCCAATTCCAGCACGCACCTTCTCATGTTGCCTATGAAAATCTCTTCTGTATGTTGACATGCAGTGCTCCATATATGCTCTTCTGATTGAGACAATCTTGCAACAGTTTTGCTTTGATCTTGAAAGGAAAGCAAAGAAACGGCTACAAAATAATGGCATCCAAAGAAGGAAGTTAAAATAAGACCTAGATAGAGATAGGGCTGTTTGTAAACAATACCTACAGATAATTTTAATCTTTCTCATATTTTAATGGATCATGACTCTAATCTATCTTTGACCATCAATTGCTGCCATTTATATTTCTCATCTCCTTTTTTATCTCCACTTACACTATCAGAGCTACACTGCAGCTTACAGGTATAAATAGATTAATAATTAGTGCAGATCCTTCTCCCCCCCTGTAGGCTACAGGTAGCATTTTGTTTCAACCTTCAGCAATGCAAATAAGCTGATGTTGGCAGTATATCATGAGCTGCTCACTAGTCATTTCCTTAATGACTTGCTAATTTTCCTCTCCATATCCTCCACATGAGACACTGGAACCTCATATGGTTGTGTAGACCAGCACAACTGAGAATGCAGCCCATCTAGATAGCCCTATGACTTTGTTTTTATGCCAGCTCTGGTTTCTCTGTTTTCCCCTTAAGGAATCTGCTTGTAATTTTTAATTTCGCCTCTGACGGTGACACAAATATAATTATTTAGATATTTACCTCCTCTGACTACTGTTCCTCCTGTTAATCTGCAGCTGCCTGAATTCTGTCATAAAACAGAGATGAATGTTTTTATTTGCTGTTCCGTATTTTATTCTTGTTCATTCGACTTACTCAAGTAAATACTATAGAGCTCTGAACCTAATCCTTTTTACTTTTTTCTTTGTAATTAAGAACAAAAGAACTTGTATCCTTGAATTTACCCTCAGAACATTGCTTAATACATGCAGAACACAATGTAACCTTTCTTGGAATGGAAGACTATTTTCTATGAGTTTTAGAAGCCTTAATAGCTGAAAAGTACCATTGTATCCCAGGGTAGGCAATCTCCTTAAACCTCCAGAAATAACAAGAACATTGTTTTTCTTTTGTATCATAACACTGGGATTTACCAGACTAATATAGTAGGACTCTCATTCTGAAAATCATATTTTCCTATCTATTGACTGAAATAACCATGCTGTGCAACCACAGACCGAGGAACTTAAGTTTGTTTTGACTTAGTAATACCATATGCTCCAGAGAGAAAGTCCTTAAGGCTGTCCTTGCAGGGTGTGTGCCCATGAAGCCATTGCCTAGAAGTCACTGCCTGGCTGACAGTGGATGGCACAGCCTGAGGTATCAGAAAATGGAGGAAGACTGAGCTCATACAGCTCAGGGCTGGGCAGTGGATCACCCTTTTCAGTGTGCAGAGCCTTGAAATGGAGCTGTCAGCCATATGGGGACTCCAATGTGTACGTGTCATATGTGAGGGTTTAATACTTACAGAGTCCTTTTCCTTGGCCTGGTGACCAAACTGAAGAATGTTAGTAACAATGAATTAATTAAATATGAATAAATATTTTAAAATGAAACCTATGTGCTTGGTCTCCCTTCCTGCATACAATGGCTGGCACAGTTACCTGGAAAAGAAGAAATTCTGATTCAAACCTTCTTTCTTTAAAATCTTTAGAGATTTTAAAGTGGTTGAACTACATGTTATCCCACATTTACATCTGCCTAGTGTACACATTGCTTTTGATTTTCACTGGCACTTGTTAGCCTTGGGTCAGCAATGTGTCAGCTACTCATACTACATTTTACCTGAGCTGACTCTCATTTTGCTAGCATGATTCCAGGGTTAGAAGAGCAGAGTCAGTGCTGGTGACTTCTGGCAACTTTTTATATAAATCTGAGCCACAGCAGTACCACCAGAGGACATAAATTCACTGCACATATCGTAGCAATACTGCAGCATCCCTACCACAGGGAGTCATCCAGATGGTAGTGTTCAATCAGTAATGGGAACTTAGGGAGAGAAAGCAATGAGTTTCCTTGTTGCTGAAAGGAATTAGAAATACAAAGCACAGTCTGCATAAAAACTGAAGAATTTGATCATTACAGCTACAATTCCAAGAGTAAGCACATGCTCAGAGCAACAGAATAAGTCCAAGATACAAATTTCAAAAAGTAGAAGCAAGGCTTTTTTTATGTTCTGTTGGATTTCTTTTCTTAATTCAAAGTTTTAAGAACATAAACAACTAATATATGAAATGCATTACTGAATTCCCCCATGCTACTCAGATCACACAACAGTCTCTTACAAGCCAGTAGCAAATACTGTTTTGCAAATAGTGTGTTTTTAAGAAAAGCCATCAGTGAAGCAAACCACATTCTGGTACATGTTTGACTGCTTTTTTAGTTCAGGACATGAGGTACTTTTTTTTCCTTTTTTTGAAGGTAATCTAAGGAGATGGAGCACAGCCAGGGAAACAGCCGAGAGAATGGACAAGTAACATAAGAGAAACAGAAAGAGCTGGCAAAGACAAAACACAAAGGAAAAGAGTTAGTGAACAATAAATGAGAGCCAGAAGTACAAGGATTTGGAATTGATGTTTATTTTATTTGAGATTAATAGCAAGAAAGAACCTATAACTGTGGTACAAATTGCTCAATGCCCCATGTGGTGCCAATATTATGCCATTCATTATACTTGCAGGTGTATTATTTCTAGTTCCCCAGATAAAAAAAAATGTTTTCCATGTATTCCTTTGTATTTTAAAATGTATTTTTTTCACACTATATTGCCAAAGGTTCTTACTCTTCCAAGCTCAATAGCAACTAATCATTTTCCTGGCTGCAGTTTGGGAGTATGGTTACTATTTTGTACAGGTAAGTCTTCCATCTTTATTAAAGGACCACTCTAAAATTTTGATCTGCCTGTATTTCAAGTTCTTTCATACATGTTTGTTTTCCCCTGTGAGAAAGGTCTCCCTGTTAAACCTTATTCATGTTCCTAATTACAAATCTGGTTTCCCTCTGTTGGGATGAAAAGTTTCTTATTAGCAATATTATGTACTTTCTTTTCAAAGAAAATTTAAAAAATTAATCAACACAACGAAAGGAAATCAAACTTATCAACATCTTTCCCTAATTCTTGCAATCACTGTAAAGTTACTGTTATTGCCTGACTTAATGGTGCTGCTCCACAGCAGATGTGGAGAGGATATTGACAGAGATAATAGTACCCAAAATCCAGCAGCAGAGCAAATGAGGCTGGAGGGGGTCTGTGGTACTTCTAATTCCCACTCCTCATATCCATTGACAGAGAGTCCAAATCTCTGTGGCTCCTGCAGTGGCTTAGCAAAGCTTCTCAGTGAGGAAAACAACTGAGCTCCAAGTCTGGCCTGAGGACACTTGTGCTGCCTCCACGGACACCCTCTGGCAGAAGGGAAAAGCCCCAGCTGCAGCCAGCCAGGGCACGGGGATCCTCCTGCGCGACACCCCTGAGTCCCGTGGGCTGTGCTCCCATCGTGTGCCTGGGGGACACCTCCCCACCAGGTCCCTCCAGGCACAATGGATTCAAGCTTGGTAAAAGCTCATGGGAATAGCTACAGTGTTAGCCTGATAAATTCAGAATACTTAGCAGGCATCTGTCTTCCCCTTGAGAAAGTTTTTGTTTTGTTTTGTTTTAAGAGGTATGCCAGCTTTATGATACTGATTCTATCAGAAACAGCCCAAGGAGCCTTTTCTGCATTTGCAGGTGAGTGTCTCAGCTTTGATACAAGATCTCAGCAGAACTAACTCCGGAGTTTTGCTTGTTTTTGACTTCTGTAAGTGAAGACATTTAAGATGGTGGTGATTAATGAGAGGTCATTCCCTCCTTTGGCAGTTAATCCTCCAAACTGAGGGGAAAAAAAAAATAAAATTCTGTTATTGCCTTATGCTTTCCCTAGCATTTTAAAAGAACATGACCATGACAGTGTGGAGAAGTCCAGGCTCATTCATCCTCTTTTGAAAAGATCTTTAGACAACATTCCAAGGAAAAAAAAAAAGCTTTTAATAAACCCCTTCTTATTTTATCTTTTCAAGGAAATGAGAATGTTATGTTCTATCAATAATCCACTCTAATAGTTATGTCCAAGGAGTAAATTTCCTTCAGGCTCCATCCTGCAAAAGTGTAATAAGGCATTTATGAAGCAAACAAACTAAATCATGAAATCTGGTACTATGCTTTGCTATATTGTTACATGTACCTTACAAGAAATATCATTTGGAAGGTGGAGAAATCCAGAAAATCAGTCCTTCTCTTGTTATTTCCTCTGTCTCTCATGTGCACTCATACACCCAGACAGATACACACATTGCTTCCAGAGATCACAAACGTCAACATCTCTTTTCCTCACTGACCCTCCCTCCCTGCTGTCCTTGGAAGCTCATTATTCTGCCATGCCAATTTTATCTCTTTGATTCATTCATTCACCACTCTGAACAACGCTCTTTTCCACAGCATTTTTAGATCTTACCACAGCTCTGGTTATCTTACATACCACTGGCCACTTGCTTCCAGATAACTTTATAATTGCAGAGAGCATTTTTCATTTCTCAGTGGATGAATTTAACATGTAGCAGCAGCTAGAAACCAGAAGTAAACTCCACACAGATTAATCAGTCTGCTCTCTGCAGACCACCAACAAATTCTCTCTGTATTTGTGAATGTTTTGGATTTAGGTTTTGTGAGTTACTGCTTGGACAACACTTCTCTTTGTTTCCACTAGGAAATTTACTCCAAATGAAACTAGACCTGGGATCTACACAAATAATGATGTCCAAGTTTTCAGAAAGATGGAGCTTTTGAGGAAAAAGCTGGTGAGTGATCACTTTCATATCAGTTCTATGTGGGCACAGAACCTCCTCCAATTTTGCCTTTCCTCCATTTTATGGTGTTATAATAATCAATATACACAAAAATAAATAAAACTCACTCCTCTTTCCATTTGAGAAATGCCTATTCTGGCTAACAGAGCGAGAAAGAGTAGAAGGAAGATCAGGTCCCTTACACAAAGGTGTTTCCTACAAGGCAATTTTGAATCCAGTTTCAGTATCAGGCACTCATTTCCCCATTTAAAACATGGAAAGAGAGGAAAAAAAGCTTAACAAATCAATGCTGCAACTTAAAATCTGGCAGTGCTTGTCTTTCTGCTTCCCAGGAGAGGATTAATTTGTTTCTTCTCATTCTTTGCTCTTTATTATTTTAATTGGAGGATATAAAAGTGCTATTGAGAGTTTTGAAGGATAAACACTTTATGTGGTAACTGCTTAAATAAGAATAAAATTTATTGAGAGTGCAGACATTTTTATCACATTAATGTGACCTATTAATGATAAAGGAAATTCCCTTCATCTAACGAGCTCTGTGTTTACAAATGTAACAAGAGATGTTTTAATTCTCACCATAAATCTAAGGAAGTTAAAATCTTAACCCCAAGGTACTTAATATAGTTGATTCTGTATTTAAAGAGAATGTTGTTAACATTTATATTGTTTTTGTTACCTACAACTCAGAGATCAGCTATTTCAATATTCATTTCATTTTATTGGTAAAGTTAAACAGGTATTTCAAAGAAACCTACCTGTAATAAAAGTGAGATAAAATCATACCTGCTACAAAAGAAAAGGCTGCAAATTTCTCTATTAACACAAGTAACACATGGAGTTGCACGTGACCAGAAAGCCACAATCTCATGATCTAAACATATTTTAAAAATCAGACACAATTAATTTGACTGTATTAATTTAATAGAGACAAATTAAGACAAGACTCAGCCATCCTTTCTTTCTGAAAATGCATTTTGTCACATTTTAGCACAGTTTTCAGCAGATTTTTTTCATTAAAGTCAAAATATTTCCCAGAGTTGAAAGACTATCCGCATTCAATGTGGAAAGAGTAGGGTTTGATGACTGGTGTATGGTCAGGTGCAGTTCTGCCACTAGGGACTGCCTTTCTATACTTTCTACACCTTATACTATTCAAGAATGTCTGCCATTGGCTGTATCTCAGTTTCCCTAAAATACTCATTATTAATCACTTTGCTACGGTAAGGAAGTGCTCAAGGGCTCTGGTCATCTCTTATATCACCAAGACTGTGCCCATCAAGTGATAAAAGTGTAGACAGTGTCTCTCAAAGTTTCTGACAGATTTTCATGTGCCTGGATGGTCCTAAGGGTTGCCCCACATGTTATGGGGATTTGGTTGGGTTGAGAAGTGCAGGATGAAGCAGTGAACAGGATTCCCAGCTAAAGCAGAGGGAAGCTTATTAAAACAAGAGGTTTTGTGGCTGGAGAGAAATCTGAGATGTGGTCAGGTGCAGATTCCACATTTCTAAGATGAGTCTCCACCATTTTGAGACCTTCAGTCTTGTCTCCCAGTGTTTCAAATCCATGAATATCTGAAAAGTATACCTTCAGCAAGTACTGAGCTGTAGTCTCCAAGAATCACTTTACTTGTTAGCTCAACTAAAGTTTAAGATCAACTCCTGCATTGCTGTGTGAGTTAAAGTAGCACCTAAAGCTATAATGCCATTGTGCCTTTCAGGAAACTCTCAGAAACTGGAGCAGAAATTTCTTCTGCCAAAAATGAACCACTTCAGAGCCAGGAATCATGCCAGGTCAGTAATGTTCACTGGCATCAATGTATTCTACTGGGAACATGAAAAACAAAGAATATAGAAGTCTTAAGAATGTAATATCATATCTCCTCATCCAAAACCACTTCAATACTAGATAACACAGGCCATGATTTTAATATATTTCAAGATTCTCTCTCCATTTAAAAATGATAAGATTTCACAGTTTTCCCTACGCCACTTCCAACATCACAACCCTTTTTTCTCCAAGAGGCTGTCAGGTTAAATGAATGATACATTTAACCATCCACAGCAATTAAAGTGCATGGCCTGAAACCAAAATTTTCTGAGTTTCAGTTGCAAATATTTGTATAGTTTAAAAGGTAAAAAAATTACTTAGCAGTCAAAGTTTCATAAACAACTGGAAAAATTATTGAAGAGAGTGCTTTATTTTTAATTCAAAGTCCAAATAAAGAATAAGTATACCCTACATTTCTCTCTATGTGTATCTCAGCCATCTGTTAAAAAAAAATTAAGTTCAATAGAAACTGGCAGTATAAGAATCACATTCCTTCTGCCCTTTGCTCAGGCACCATGCCACATAAGTTTGATGCCATAAAATTTAATTTTTTTTTCATTTTGAATGATTTACAGTGGAGCAGAACCTATAAATCAGAACAGTAACAGGGGCTATGAATAGGGATGTATGTTTTTCCAAAATGTCTAAATGAAATATTTTGAAACATGGTAAAAGAACTGCACAGTTCTCCACCTGGCAGCCATAATTGAAGTTAATAACACTTGTTTAGACATAAGGAAACTCTTTGACACCTAGACTTTTTTTTTTAATAAAATGATCAAACAATCATCATCTAGTTTTAAGAAATCAAAGCAGTTAGTTCTGGCAATACGTTATATGAAGACAGTCTTTCTTTCAGCTATGTTTCCAACTATGTCTAATAATTTTGAAAATACACACTAATTCCTTAACACAATTCCTTATTTTAATCATACACCATATTATTAATCTTATTGCAGCTCTTAGGAGTCATTGCCATAATGCAGTGACAGGCAATATAAAACACATTCTGTGAGGAGGCTTTGATAACCTCAACATGTACTATTGATTTTACAGCATTTCAGATGCATGTTTAGATTTTGCAGTTTCTCTTTTGCATATGTCACAGGCAGCAGATGATAAGGTACAAGTGCTTAGCTCCCCACAGACAGTTGTACCAAGCCTTGAAATATTCCACTTCTTGTCCATAATGGCATTCAGAAAGCAAAACCTCATAAATGAATGCAGTTTCTTCATTCAAGGAAAAACTTTTCTTAAAGAGAATGAAGCCAAACTGGTAAAAGTTTCTCTGTTCACTCGCTAATTCCTTCTGGGCCTGGTTTTCCAGTGTTCTTGATAAACCTAAGGACAAGGGTGCAGGGAGATTGATGAAGCCCTTATCTTCTGGACCTGAATCTTCAACCCAACAGATTTGCTCAGTCCTGGAAGTTGTGAAATAGTTTTCTCTTTTCCTAGAAGCTTTCTATGACCAACCCCTCATTGAGTTCTGGGTAGAACCTCTAGGTCTTTTGTTAGATGCTAATTTATATTGTTTCCCGCAAGAATCATGACAGAATCACATTTACAGGCCATCCTGTGTTGGAGAGCTGCTTGCTTCCAGCCACCTCTATCTCCACAGTGGAAGGGAGGAATCTTTCATGTGACCAAACTGCTGAGTAAGATATTCAGGAACAAGCACCTCACAACTAAGGTTTTTCAGTAAGAGAAGGAATTATCCTTGTATTTAAATTCAGGCTCTTTATCACATTTTGCTTGCATGTGTGGCTTATCCTTTCCCTATTAAAATCTGTCTTTATCTCAACCCATGAGCTTCCTCACTCTTACTTTTCTGATTCTCTCCCCCATCCTGCTGTGGGGGCAGTGAGTGAGAGGCTGTATAGGGTTGAGTGGCCAGCTGGGGTTAAACTATGACGCCCATCTTTGTATCATGCAGGCTGAAAATTCTCACTGTGAAGATTAACACTTCTTCTCCCAGATTTGTTAAATACCAGTCACTCAGATATTTTACAAAGTGCACCAATTCAACATAGGGTGAGACTATAAACCTATTAATTTAGAATAAATGCCTTACTTGATTAAAACACAGATAATTTGTAGGGAAATTTCCATTCAGCTGGGAACAAAGCCACCTCACCAGACACCAAATCAGAAGTGTGTATGCTCACTTAAGAATTTCCATTAAACCCAGATTATTGCAAGTTCATGTATCTTTCAAAGCCTGAAGCACATTTATCCATTAGATGTCCACATGGATATAATTTATAGTTAATAATGACTGACAACTATCAAAAGTTTTTTTAAAGTTATTTTAAAGGATCTGATCCCTCATGGACTGTTCAGATAAAATTCTTGTAGATTTCAAAGGGAAAGGAGGATCTCTGGCATCTCCGCAGCCCAAGTAGGCACAGGGCAACAAGAAAAGCCATCACATGGTGATGTCACAAACCAGGGTCTGCCCTTATAAACCCAGGAAATATCAATCCATTTACATCTCATCATCTTAACCCTGAGCTTCTGGGTAATGGTTTTACCCCGTATTCCCTCCTTTTCCAAGATGTTGTCCTGTTCCCTCTTAACTTGATTTACTCTACTTATTTCAGCTGCTGACTTTGGCACTTTATTCCAGCTCTAACCAACCACAGCATAAAGGCACAAGCCTGAGTTGCTCCGGTGCAGAGTGGCAGAGGACTCATTCACAAAGCTCCAGCCCAGGTGAAGAAGCTCCTCTTTGTAAACTGAGCTAGAAACATTTAACAAAGACCCTCAGACACCATGAGCAAGGATGCCCATACCTACTAAGCCCAGGACAAAAAAACAAGGCTAAAATGCTATCAGCATTTGATTTATTATTCAGTTTGGCTGTTTTATGTAGAAGAAAAATCAATCAAAGGGAAAGGCATATTTTGTAACTTCACAACCCAAACAGTGCACTCACATGCAGCTGAGGGAAGCCCTGCATTTTGTCACTTGAAAGTCTTCCTAAAATTTTATACATTTTTCACACAAAAATCAAACACCAAGTGCCTGTGCATAAAAGTCACAGTCAGATTCCTCAGCTGGGCAAATGAAGTTTGTTTTTCCAATTTGAACTACAGAAAACTCCTCCTCATATAATTCTCTTCAAAGTCTAAAATTTGTTCCAGTGATAATTGCTGAATTTATGTGTATTTAGAACCCAGTACTTAAATAAAATAGCTGCATTGGGTGATTATGTTTAAACACTGTGCCAATTTCTTTGAATAGGAATGTAGTAAATTACTACTGATTACACAAATACTGATTAAAATGTTAAGGCAAATAAATAATGAAGAGGGATGTTATTTATTTGTCCAAATGCTCTTAAAAGTGCAGCCATGCCAAGCACAACTTCCAAGGAAAGCAGTGGATGGAAACACAGTGTTATGTCAGTGGACAGCCTGGACTGAATCATTAGGACAGCAGCAATTACTGTGTTAATATTTGCTCCATCTGCCTCTCTATTTTCCCTTATTCTCTATATAACACTATAAACTGCACTCTTACCAGGAAAATTCTGACATTAACTTTACACTTGCAGTTTGTGTTGAGCTTACTTCAGTTTTCCTTTTGCAGAAGCTGACAGAAAAGTGAAGATGCAACCTGTAAAGTCAAAGGAAATGTTCTCAAATCTTGTATGTTGCTCCTCCATGCAGCACCTGTAAATACCTTCTAAAACGTTTGGATGTAAATGCAAATCTGCCTCTGGAAACCACTAATGCCTCTCAAAAACACTACCTTCAATCTGGCTTACAAGGAAGGATATTGACAGATGAATAATTTCTGCCCAGGGCTAGGCAGAGAATTATTATTTAGATACTCCTGAAAACAAAATTGCTTCTAAACTAACCTGATCCTTGGTAGACTGTGGTAATAGCATGTAGCATACACAGAGGATAAAAGTATCGAAGTTCCACACAGTTCATAGTGGAGTCTCAGGTGACACCAGTCAGTAGAACTTCAATTATATTGACAACAAGGACAGGAGGCTGATTTGCATGAGCTGATGCTATGAGCAGAGGCAGTTGAAGGATGTGATAGTATTGCAAACAAAAGCTGGGATCCCGGGCTGATGTACAGCTGGACAAGGATGTGTTATGCCTTATCTTTGTGCCTGCTGTGAAGCTCACTCCTAAGAATGTCACAAACCATGATGGCCCATATGGAGCTGTAGGGCTCTAGACAGCATTTCTGTATTTCTCTCTGTATTTCTGTATTTCTCAACATCTCCTCACACAAGCTCAAAGCAAGGTTTCATTGTGCTTTACACCTTAGATGCATCTCTTCTCAGGTATATTGTTTTGGTTTGAAAAGACAGGTGTCTGCTGAGAAGGTCAAGAGCCTCTCTTGAAATGGAAAATGTAAAGCCCTCTCTGAATTATTATTATTTTGAAATTAAAGGGCTCTCAGGCAAAGATATGGGAGTAGGAATAGCAGTTATTTATTAGGAAAATAAAAATAAAAATGCAGTAGTACAGAGCAACACTGACAGACTCAGGATACAACCTGACACCCTGTGGGTCAGCGTGTTGGTAGCAGTCCCATTAAATGGTGGCTGCAGTCCTCCTGCAGTGACAGGTGTGGTTCTGTTGAAACAGTGATCCTGTAGAAAGGTGTAGTTTTCTTCTGAAGATCCAGTGGTGGTGCAGATGGGCCTGGTCTTCCTCTGGGAAATCTAGTGAGAAAAGGCTGCCTATGGGTTTCCAAATCTCAGATTATATCCAGGTAGGAATGCTTGGCTCCTCTCCCTGGGCAGAGCATCCCAAAATGGGATGATATTATTTTATCAGTCATGCAGTGACACTCAATAGCCCATTTACAGAAGAGATCTCCCCAGAGGGAGGATGGGTCATGGAAGCGATAAAGAAAACTGCCCCACCTGGTTCTAACAGATAGCAATAGAATACACACCCCCAGCCACAGCTTGCATTGCAACCTAAGACAGATAATTAGTCCCATTATGTCCATCCTGTTCCCTTTTAAAAGCCACCTTAAAAGGAACAAAATGGTCCAAGCTAGAAGAAATAGGTACAGGCATTTTTATGATCATGTTTCTAATATGGGAGGTTTTTTTAATTAAATTTTGAAACTGAATCATTCACACTCTAATTTCTTTTGGCAACAGGGAAAGAAAAGCTAAACCAGATGAAAACCTGTGGTTTATACACTGATACCAAATCTCATTCACAGATTTTCATACAGATTTTTATTAGAAACAGTATACACCTTAAATGAAAGGAGCTGCCCCTGCCCATCAGCCACAGAGCAGTACGGTTCAGCTCACAGCAGAGCTGACCTTTTGCCTTCCCATGTGCTTTATTGGATAAATATAACAAACCCACAGACACTGCAGAAGCACAGCCTTTACTGATCATAAAGGAAATCTATAAACACACATACAGGCTCGAATTATTAGATATAACCATTAAAACCTGGAATTACTTATCTGCTACTTCACATGAAGTACACTATTACCACACACATTTTCTGTATTTTTGTCTTTTATTTTCTCATTTCACCAACTCTACTGGATAAACAGAAACAACCCTAATGTCCCCAAAACAGAACTAAAAATAAAACCAATAATTTAAGTGTGAACTAAAAGGTCTGTATTTGCTACTTCCCCTTAAATATTTCAGTGAACAGGTATATGGATCTCTTATCTATAATCTGTAGGGAAAATAAAGTATTAAATCCAGTTGCTGCTCTAGTTTACATGGTTTTCAGCCCTGGAAGTACTCACCATCCCTGTTTTTTAACTACACCATTACTTAATCAAAATATTTTAAACACAGTCATAGGAATAAACAGAGCTAAACTGAAATGTTATGGTATCTAACTTTTCTGTAGCTCTCTTTGTCTTTTATTTTAAGAAAAACTGCTATGGTACAATGCAGATAACAAAAATATGATGTCATTGGGGAAATATATGCTTATTTTTAAAGATTCTGCTGGGAGTCTTTGTATATGTAGAACTGCTCAAACTGAAATTCAGGTTTTGTCCAGTTGATTTCTTGCAAACCATAAACCAGATTTCACTTCTCTCTGGTGTTATTTGTAGAAATACGTATCAGTGAGATCAGAAAAATATTCTACATTCTGTTTTTTAAACATGTCCCAATAAGAAGTCTGTTATATTTCTAGTAGTGGAGCATATTAAGTTACCTTTTAAGTCCCTGCCATTTGGGAGCTCCTTCATTCAAAGTAGAACTCCAGTTTAGCTTCAGGCTAGAATTTAGCAATAATCATGTTATTTTAAGGATATAATTTAGACTTTCTATAAATTCAAAGTGTTCAGTTAACCGTGTTCTGTTTATTTGTGGAATATTTTCTGACACCTTGTTACACAATTAATCTACACCCTCAGTTTTGACCCCAGTCCTAAGAATAGAGGCCTGACATACATAGCCCATGCCACCTGTAGCATAATGTATCCTTTCACTCTTATCCCACTCATAGATAACAGTTTTCTGAAATGGTCACACTGAAAATCAGCTGCTCAACACTGCCAGTAGAAACAAAAATGTACAGAAGTGTAAACAAGAGAAAAGAGTGGATGAAAGAAATCATTAACATCTAAAGCCTGCGACTCCATTTAAGCAGGTAAGGATTTTGTCTTGGGCTTCATGTGGGCAAGAATTCATCAACATCCAAAGGCAAATCAGAATTTGCATCTCAACCTGACTGAATGATGCTATCAGTAGCGCCTGCAGTCAGGAGTTATGGACTCCTGCCATGTGCATAACCTCCAGCGCTTTCTTTGACTCAAACATGAAACAAAATCAACCAATTGAAAATCCAGGTTATCATCTCAATAACATAACAGACACTTACTCAAATATGACAATAAATAAATGCAAAAAAAAAAAAATGAATAGTTGTGGAAATGCTTGGATAATTAATAAAAATATTGAAGAGATTTTTTCTGAGTTACTGTCACTATAATATCCCACTTGCGCTTCTCTTCTTTTAGTGTATCCCAGTCAAAAAAGCAGAGATTAATGGTCCTGTTTTTCCAGTAAAATCCAGTCTCAGCTGGTGTTGTTGCAGTAAATGACAATATTAATAGATACAGAAACAGTACTTAGAGTCTGCCCTCCTTTGGCAGTCTCACCATGTTCACAAAACCACTTAGTAAACAGCATCCTGGTTGTTCTTTGTTATAGTATCAAAAAAGTACAAATAAGTTTCATAAACTGGTTTCATTTAATTTAAATAGTAGCTAAAAATGAATGCTTACAAAACAGTGATAATTTTCATACAATAGATTAATAAACAAATGGGGTACTTAATCTGGGATCCTTTAAGATCGTTCAGAAAAATTAAGGAAACTCTCCAGTCAGTAATAAATCTTAAACTCTTCATTCCCTTTAGCTACTTCACTAAAGCCTATTCCCTTTTACTTTGTAGTAAACTTGCTAATATTTCATTTTCATTTCAGCTAGAGCTACTGAGAGACCTGTATGAGTAAGAAAAACTATTCAAACTAAGTAGCAGTTCAATATTTGTCTGTCAGAAAAAGGAACTAATCAAAGTCATCCCCACTTAGGGCACTCTAGTGCAGAACAGCATGGGCATAATAATGTATAGCAGCTTTTGTACATACATGACAAATGAAGCAAGATCTGATTAATTGTCTAGCAGTTCTAAAATGGTCTGTAATTTCCTTCACATGTCACTCCATTAGTTCTTAGCTCCTGAACTTGCCACTTAGAAAAATTACTTGTGATTTGCTGAGCAATAAACGTGCATTTCTATTCAACAGAAGAGTTTCCAACTCCCAAATCTTGAAATATGTGCTGAGTGTCAGATCCTATTATTGCTTTCAGATTGGGATTCTGTTTACAAACATTAACATCAAGTAAGAAATGCACAGAGAATACTTAGAGAAATTTCCCTGGAAGAACAATGAAGTAATAACTTTATCTCATAAGGGTTCCTAGCTTCAAATTCAGAGAAAGCCAAACAGAGAAAGCCCACTCTTCTGGGATTAGTGTCTCAGAGGTTCTATATAGGCTCAGCCAAAATGGACCATGGGCATCTTGAGATGTATTTCCAAATCTTACTGACACAATTCAGCTGTCCTGTCTGTGCTGTTTCTGCACCGACAGCTGGAAAACTCACGGGTGCCCAGGCTCCTAACTTAGGTTCCCTGTTTAGGTGTTCAGAGCTGGAGTAAACAAACATGGGTCTTGGAGTTCAAATGAATTGCTGAAGGTGGTACAGGTTGGTCTGAACAAGATGAGAAATGGAAACAAGTTGGGAAATGCCAGCTGTCTTGCAGCAGAATCACCGAATCATTAAGGTCAGAAAGGACACAGTCCTGAGGCCTCAGCACTAAATACTGGGCAGAGATTCTGAGACTTCAGCAAGCTTAGTGTAAAAAGGCACTTGAAATATAAACTGTCTAGGTGTTATGGACCCTGAGAAACCTGCTGAAGAGGCTTTGCTTCTGATGGCTTTATATCTTATATTGTGGTGCACAAAACACCAACCAGTACATCGGTATCTTCACCTAAAAATACAGTTCTCCTAAAAGAATAATGAATAAAAGCTGCAATAAAAAGAAAAACAAATAAATGAAAGTAAAACCCATGGCTTTAACACAAAGCTTTTCTTTAAAAAAAAGAAAAGGGCAGCAAGGCAGCAGAAGTTCAATTCAGGTTTGTTTATTACTATTTATTTTACACAAAAGATGTTTAAGTACAATTATGGTCAATAGCAACCTAAAATAGACATGCTATGAGCTGTGCCCAAGAAGGGCAGTCCCACTCAGCCTCTTGAATGCTTGAGCCCAAGCAACAGTATTTATTTGTGAAATGCTTTACGTGACCTGGGCAATCTGACTTTTAATGATCTAGCAGGTAGATTTTTGCTTGAGTTGTGAAAATAGGCTTTCTGGAGAGTGGTTACAGGAGCCCAGGAACAGCTGCTCCTCAGGCCTATAGAAAGCTTTTATTCCACAGGCTGGCCTCCTTTCAGTGAGGCCCTCTCTTTAACCTGCAGGGATCATGCAGGAAACATAAAAGTTACTGAGGCCTCACTGACCTTGTCAAGGCCACGTGTGGGAATTTTTAATGTTTGAGTTGCTTCAAAATTATAGCAATTACTAGAAATATTCTAAGAAAAAAGGACTTTTATTTTCTTCTGCCAGTTCAGATTTCTCAACTGAAATTGTCATTTTCATCTGCTAGTCCTTTAAAAAAAAAAAGAATTATAGACACTGTTTAGTCGCTGGATAACAGATGTTATCAAACTTTGTGGCACTCAGTCATAATTAAGTCAGGCCTAATATGCATCTGTCAGAAACCATTGACCTTCTCTGATGATGGCAGGGGAAAGGCTTTGATACTCTAGCACACATTTAAAGTTTTTTGATGGAAAAATGTCAAAGGTTTGGGTGTTCTGGCAGGAAATTACCTCTTGTGCTCTTAATGACAAATGTTTTTAGCTTAATCTAAGTAAACAATTAAATGGTGTTGCTTCAGTTGGGATTTCTAATCCAAAATAATATCTTTCCTATGCTTCCCTACCAAAGAATCAAGGAATTGTAGAACTTATGTAATTTTTAAGGTGGCCATCTATTACAGCAAAGGAGTAAAATGCAACTCATAGCTTTCACATACAAAATGTGGAGATAAAGGGAAATTTGGAAAAGAAATTAAAAGAAAATTTGTTTTAGGTAGAGTTTAACCATCTGATTTACCTTTAATACTGTGGACATCACAAGGACAAGATACTCACAAACCTGTTTGAAAAAAGGACACATAGCCCATCAACAGCCAGCATTTGAAACTTGTCCCATAACTAATGCTCCGTGTTGCTCTTAGGTCTCCTACCATAAATTTTGCCAAAATTGGATGTCAGGTGCCTGCTAGAGATCCTTGTTTGACAAGTCAAGACACTGACTTGAAGTGCCCTGAATGTACAGGGAGCTAAAATGTCTCATCCTGTTGATACAACCTCACCAAGCAGGCATTCCATGAGCGGTGAGGGCTGTGACGCGGGCTGACCAAGAGAAGGCAGCACACACAAATGCTGCCCAATGGCTGCAACACTAATCTGACATCTCTGCAATCCCAGCTGCAACCTCCTCCCTGACCAGGCTAGTGGTGTTTTCTGGGCCAAAAGAATTTCAGTGCAGGCTCACAAGCATATAGTCTACCAAAGCCCCCTGGTATCAGCATTACTGGAGGATTTATACCATGAAATTCCCTTAATATCTGCCTATGTCATAACTCTATATATAAAATATTAGTAATACTTCTTTTCTTCAGGGTAGTGTCACAAGGATTAATGAGTTAAAGATGAAGAAGATGTAAGGGAGAGCACTAAATGCTTTCAACAGAGAAAGGTAACATTATTTTTCAAGTGCTATCACTTTCACAAAGCCAGATGTGTATGCATTCATTACTGAATTTAACAAAATTTATAAAGCCTGTATCGAGGAGTTGCAAAGAACATTTTAAAGGTCTTATTTCTGTATTGTACACTCATTTAATCTTTTATCAAGTTATTTTTATTATCATTCAAAGGTGTGTGACTATCCATTTAGATACCATGCTCCTAAATATCTCACAGATTTACCAGTGCACAAGAAAAAGGTGGTGTTTTTATAGCTTGATTCTTTTAAGCAGGTTACTGTATTCTTTAGCTTCAAGGAGAACAGAAATTTACCTAAGCCCACACAGAAATTCAGGCTTGAAAGCTGTACAAAAGCCACGGCAAACAAACAAAAAGTTTATTTGGGAGATGAAGGAACATAATCCTTTCCCAGTGCATCTGCAGTGTAGACTGCAAGACAAATGGCAGCAAGTAAAAGATCAAATAACATTCCTCATTGGCCAAAACAAATAAATAATCTAATACCAAGGATTACAGATCAGATTGTTTAATAGATATCCCCTTGGCCATTGGAAGAAATGTACACGGGTAGCATTTTATGTTTAGCCTCACGAAAATTTGCCCCAAGTACAGGGTACTCTGCATAATCAGATTTCAGCTTTGAAATAGCTTTTGCTTTCCTATTCCACAAAAGAAGCCAGTGTTTTCCAATGCTGCCCTGGGAATGCCATTACTGCACCTACCTAAACAACAAAAACAGAATGGAAAATAAACTCACATGGATGAGAGAGGAAGGGAGAGGCAGCAGCCCCAAGATAGGAAAATAAAAACTCCCCTCACATTCAGATGTGGCAGGACTTGAGTTAAAGGGACAGTGCCAGGTGTTTCAGTCATCATTCACATTCTGTGGTTTGATGGCACATAATATTGCTTGGTTTTTTGTATTAACAGGGCTTTAATGGGGTTTAAACATCTCATTGTCACACTGGCAACTTAAAATTTTGAAGAAAGTTTCTAGTTTTTAGGAAAGACAGTGAAAATCACTTCATTTAAGGAAGTATTAAGCTTTACTGTAAAATTTGCACTATCTTTGTTATGAAATATCAGGCCTTTCTTCTTCAGCCGAAATAATGGGTATGGTAATTTCATCTGAAAGCAATTTCCTACAATGAGATTTGAAAGGGTAACAGATAATATTTCCTCCAATTAAATACTACTATATTGCATTTCTATTTCTCCAATTTCTAATCTTAATTAAATATGACAATATTAATCATCAATATTTTACATTTTTATAAGTCAGTCCCATCACTTAAATATAATTTTCTTCCCATTAGACCTATTCCGATTTTCTGCAACCAGACACACAAAGGGCACAAATTGGAAATTACAGGAGCAGTTCCAGAGAAGAGATTTGAGCTATGCACATTGTCTTGTTTCAAGACCAGAGTCTCAGAACTGCCACACTCCCATTTCCTATCTCTGTCTCCAGAACCTGCAGACAGAAGTTGCCAAAGAATACATTAGTCATAACTTTTAATTCCAGGTGAAGACATTAGTCATAACTTTTAATGACATAACTTTTAATTCCATTAGTCATAACTTTTAATTTTGGTCACTTTCACCTTTACTAGTCCACTGAAAACTGACTTCACTTTACCCTCGTATAGCAGCCCATTGTCCCATACCTGTCCTTTTTCTCTGTTTTGTGCCACTCCCTTCCTAACTTATGATGCCCAAGAACATGGATGGACACTTTTTGGGTTCATTGCATATATTCCTTCATTTAATTCCCTTATTAAACCTTACTTTCTTTTCCCTCTACTTTTATGGGAGGCTCAAACCTCCACACCGATCTACAAACACAGCAGATGGTGTGGAAATTTGGACCCAAGCCTTGTGAACAGCTTCTACTTCTCTTATGATCCAAACTAAATGCCCTGATCTGGCAGGAATTCAGAAATCCAAACAAGAGTGCTGATCCCACCAGACTTCAGCACGTATCACACTGCAGGGAGGCAAAAGGGCCGTTTTGCTTCCATGTCCTGGCTTCCACCTTCAAAGTCAAGCATGTACCTTAGCTGCCAAAGGGAAATTGCAGTCAGAGCTCTCTTTCACTCATGCTAATCCTGTACTGCTGGAACAGCATCTCACTTTCTGCCCAGAGATCAGGTCCACACACAGGTGTCACCAACCCTCCAGCCATCCTCTGCTCAGGCTGGGCTATCCATCCATCCTGAGCTATTCAGCTGCAGAGAGAAGGATGAGGACCTACATGCGCACAGTCAGGACAGAACTGTCACATCTAACAAGGAAGCATTGGATTGAGTTGACCTTACCTCCAGAGGTTGTTTTGATTTTTTTCTCCATCTGGAGGGCAATGCTGAGGTCTAATATTTATCTGAACATTCAGGGAACACTCAATGCTTTGTCAGGACTTGGTATGAATACTGAATTCTGAAAAACTTTGAGTGTACCATGAAACTGGAAAAATTCAGTTGCATGCTGAGAGGGGTGCCTGGGATGGAGGGTAAGGTTATAACCAGGAGTGATAGAAACTATAAATCTTGAAAAATTGTTGTTTGACCAACAAATATTCTTCCCTTGATGTCTATTAAATTCTACAGTGAAGGCAGTGCTCAAAAACTCAGAGGCAAATGTGTTACATGCAGACCAGTCTTGATGGTAAGCACTTGAGGGGAAAAAACCCTTCAAAGAAGATGATGAAATGCTTAAATCTAAACTGAGATGTTTCTTGCTCAAAATTAGGCAGATTCAGAAAGAACCAGCCACTGTTGAAGGGAAGGAAAATTTCTCTAGGGAAAAAAATGCCAAAGCCTCTTTGTCTGAGTCTGGCTAACACTGGGAACACAAAGCTGTCTGGAAGATTTCACTGGCCACACTGTGGTTTCTACCCCACTCTGACAGAGAAGAGGTAAAGAGGTATTTTAAAAGCTTTTAAATACCTCATTGAGGACAGGAAGGTTTTTGATTTCCCATAAAGGCCCTATGCTTAAGAAAAAATCACATCGCTCAGACAAACCATATTTCCACTGTCCACAGAAGGAGCTGTGATGAGAACTATCACAGGGCTTGATTGACCACATGCTATTGACCTGAACAGGGTAGGAGATTGATATGATATGTGATGATATGATGATACAACCTGTTGACATCTATCGTCTTTCATCTTTTCATCTCTCCGTGGCTGTGAGTGAAAGTCTAGTGCTGCATCAGGAACTTCTCCTGAGAGCTGCACTGCTGTTAGGCAGGTTACAAACACAGGGAAAGTTGTGAAAGACTGTTCCTTTTCCAAAACCAGCCATAGGCAATTATTGTGCTTACTGTTGAGTTGTGTTGACTGTCATGTCAGACAGGTTTTGTCTCAGGCTCCTCATCCACAGGTCCTCTGAAAGGGTCAGGGAGCAACTCTGCTTTCACACAATGTCTCAGTGAGCAGATGGTACCACTTAATTTCCCTGCCTCCTTCTACTCTGCATTGACTGTGTTAGTGACACGGGTGGGAGCTAACAAATAAGACTCAGTATTGTTAAGCCTGAGCCAGTTTTGGCTGGAGAGAAGAAAGCAGCTAGAACACAGCTCAGTTTAGTAATCTTTGACCACTTCTAGCGTCTATGACAACAGTCAGCAACCTGTGGGGATTTATATCCCCACCTGCTGCTCAAAGTCAATGTAGCACCAGCTACCTTTTTCTTTTCTGTTACTGTGCCTCAGCTGTGGTCCTTTCATAAATAAAGGTAGACCCTTGACCAATTTATAGCCTACAAACATAACTGAGGGAAAGCAGGGGGAAAGTCACACCAGATAGGTAAAGATGAACGCCAGTCCGACAACAGGAAGTCATTAATCAGCTAAAGAACGTAAGTTGGCATGTAGCTTGCCAAAAGCATTTGAGATTTCCATTTGTCTCTAAACAATAAAAGGCTTCACACGGTTCCCTATGCCATCACAACTATGTAAGTAGATTTCTGCAAAGGTTTTCATGTTGTCATCAACTCATCTTCTCAATTATGTCAACAAGCATGCAGCAGATATAGGAAGCCCACTGTACTTGGAACCGTACAGACACACAGGGATATGGAGCTGCCACTTAGATCCACCCAGAAACTGAGTAAGGTGTGTTAATTCTTAGAAATAGCACTTGAGCAGTGGTCCAGGAACTATGCTGATTACTTACCTGTTTCCAGGGGGAGCCAAGGTGTAAATGTTGATGAGTAAAGCCCCATGAGACACTTATTTCTCCCTTTGTCATGTTACTCGAGCTGTTGATGGCAGCAATAACTCAAAATGAAGTCTTGCTCCATATAAAGGAAAGTTTATCCAGTCAGAGGGACTACCTTAATTTGCTTCTTGCCCTTGGACCAATATATCAGTCCATTCACTGGGAAGAGACTGTGATCTTACAGTGACTTTGTAACCACGAACAGCAGAAAAAGGTGCAGGGAAACTAGGACTCATGTCTCTTTCTCAGTGATGTTCTGTCACAATTTTCCAAGCAGGACTCAGATTTCTAGGTTTCTCTAGGAATTACATGTCCCTGAAAAAAAATCTCAGAAGCAAGAACAAGCAGAAAATTGGCTGCAGTCTGAGAAGTAAAAGGGAGGAACTTTTATAGCCCTCTTCAGTTAAGGTGCAGACAGCAGTTAACCCTAAGTTTCTCTCCCCTTGCACATAAGGGGTCATGGGTAATCACTTATGACTAATTGCACACTTGTGTCAGAGAGATGCCTTTTCACATCTGGTTCAGATAATCCCACAGTCCTGAAATGTTCCACCAAATGTTGCAGAAAAATACAACCTGTGCAGTGTAACAGCTGGCGGATGACCCGAGCCTGCAGACTGACACCTAATAACACATTTGTACCCTGCAAGAAGATCTTATTACAGCATGGTCATTTTACATCATGAAGGATTATCATCTTCAGGATGAGAATTTCACCTTTAAAGTAGAGCCATAAACATTTGAGGAAATGCTGACTACAAACTGACCAATGTGCTATAAAGCCAAATGCCAAACTTGGGGAGAGAGGTCAGGACAAGGAAAAAGATCCTCATTATGGAGTTTGAGTAGCAGCTTCCCAGTCAGGGGTCTGAACTTTCTGACACATCCACAGCTTCAACCTGCCCCATGATTCTTTTTTTGTAAAGCATCCCCTACCCACCTCAAATGCCTTCTTTCTAATCTCTCTACAAAAAAAGATTAAGTTGGATATGGCATTCCAGATACATGAAAATGGTGAAAATGTTTTTTTACTCCCAAGGAACTTGTGTTGCAGAGTTTCAAATGGCTTCAAGATATCCTATACTTCATTCACAAGTGCTGACCACACTTTGCCAGTCCACTCTCTAAGTATTTTGAATTATTAATTAATAGTGAACCAATTAGCTCTCTCCAAAGTTTATGAACTTAGTGTTTCAGAAATGTGATCCATGTATGACTTCTGTAGGTAGAGTACAAGCAGTATACATGTTTTGTGCCCAAACACAGACTGCTGAGTGTCAGTTCATAGCACAACCTTACATTCATGACATTGAGGAAAAGCATCTCTCTGCACTGCAAGCACTCTTCCAGGACACTAAATTACTAATGCAGATGCACCCTTTGAGAAAAGGCAAAAAGATTTTCCTCCTCTCTAAAGACACAAGTAACTAGCCTTCTTAGTTTTAGAATACCTGTCTTCCAAGATAAAACTGTGTTCCTACAGATAGTATATTCAAATATATATAAAGATTTTGTAGTGTATCAGAAAAAAAAGTGACAAAACTTATGGAAGGTATGACAGTTGGGGTTTTTTAGCTCCAAGGTCTCAAATGTTCGGTTTAGTGATGTAGGATTTGTATATTCAGTGAACTATAATCACAGCAGATGTCTAGAGCTACAGAAGTAGCTCCAGAAATTTTGGTATATGGCGTTCTGTATTGCAGAGACATAGTGAGCCACACAGTTCAAAGCTGCTTCCCCTTCGTTTGTGTGTTCTAAGAGTAAATTCAAGCTGATTTACAAAATTAATTGTTGACAATTCTGCAGCCAAGACACCCATCCTAGGCCTCAGTGTTTTAAATACTTTAAAAAGAGAATAGAACAGCAGATGTATAAAATTCTTTACTGGTCAAAATCATGGATTCTGTAAAAGTGAGAGGAAATAATGTGCAAATACACTTGCACATTAATAATAAGGTAATAATAAGGCAATAATAATAATGAGTTTTAATAGTGTTAAAAATAGAGAAAGACAAAAACTACATCCAATTCCAGAGAAAAGGAATAGCAGAGAGGAAACAGAAATTAAATAAATCACCAAAAGCGAGAAGATGTAATACTGCAGCATTCAGTGCCCTCTATTCTTCCTTCCACAATACAGTCCTGCTGGTTATAAAGATTTTGCTTCTGTTACAGATTAGGAAGGCACATTTAAAAAAATACACTAAATCCTGAAAGACAACCTTGTCTGACTTTAAGTACCCAAATTGTCAGCCTGTTCTTCAGAGCACTGCATCCTCTGTGCCATGAGGTCAGCCTTGACACGTTAGCTAAATAACCATTTACCTGCCTGGTGCTCTTGTAGGAGCACCTCACGTTGAATTTATTTACCTGACATAGACATATGAGAGCACCACAGGAAAGCTTTGACTGCAATGCACCTGGCAGGTCCTCCCTCCAGAGAGGGACAAACTCAGGTCTGTACTGACACCTGCCATAGTCCCAGGATGACTCATCTGGCATGCACTGAGGCTGACTTCAGGCCACCCCAAGTCATGGGCTTACATTCACACAGTTTGGAAAAAGAGCATATTTGTGTTTGAGCCCAAAATAAAAAATCAGCACAGTCAGCAAGACTGAAGTGAGCATTGGAATAAGGTAAGATGCTCTACTCAAAGTTGGTTTTATTACTTAAAGAAAAATTTTTAAAAAACACCACACCACATAAAAAACCCACACACACCAAACAGAGGCAAGATCCAGTCTTTTCTATTAAAAAGTATGGAATAAAGGCACAAGCTTTTGGTGCAATTTTCTGTTTTCATGAGAGCCCAATTACATTTAAATGCAAAATGTTTCTGTTAGCTGTGCCAGATACTGTTTCATGGAAGTGGAAGGGCAGTCCTTCTAACCAGAGGAGAGGGATCAATATCTGGTGAATGATGCTTCCTTTACAAGACCTATAATATGACTCTTGGAAAAAAGAAGTGCTTTTCTTTTATTAGTATAATCAAGAATAAATTCCACCATTTAAAAGACTTAATGCTAGAAGAGCCAAAATCATTGCAAAAACATTGCACAACATGGACAAAAGTAGATCTCCAACACACAAATGGAAACCTACATTAATGAAACCAGATGGGAGTCCCATACATCCTCCAGCACATGGGCTGTATGTTCCACAAATCGTGAACTGCAGATGTAGGATAAGTCCTAAAAGGTTTATGTTAGGTAAGAGTCCACTTTATGGGTAGCACTGGAAAGACTCCACAAACCAAGTCAGTTTTGCATAGTGAAATACACTCCTAGAAACAAAACCCAGCCCTAAAGCATAAACCATTTTGTCCCAGCTACACACCATGGACTAAGTTAGAGAGCAACACCTTGTGCATTTAACTAACTCAAAAATATAACAAAAAATAACCTTTAGAAAACAGTCAGGAAAATTAGGGAAAAAACCCTATGTAGTAGTAATATAATGTAACAAAAATTCCTGCAATTGGAACCCTGGTCATAATCCCATCCCTCCAGCAGCTCTGCTAAGGCAGAACATGCTGGCAGCTCCAAAGAGCACACGTGTTTATTCACATCATATTGTGCACTCTCCCTCTTATCCATGCTGAATATTTTATGTCTCTGGAAAATAGAACCTAAAAGGCCATGCAGGGGGCAGCTCTCAAGGCTTTGTATAGCAGAAGGCTGCATGCAAACACACGAAACACATTATCAACACCTACCTATTTCAGAGCCCCTTCAGAACATTCATATTGAAATACATCAGAGGTGTAGATACATCTTTTGCTTACAAAGTCTAAAAACACAACATATCACAAGATATACTAAGATTTAAAACACTATTTCTTTGACTGTTGTAAAATATGATTTTCCTTTTCTTCTGATCCTGGAAATGCAAGGCAAGGGGGAAAAATAGCATAAATCACAGAAAGGTTTGTGTGTGAAGGGATCTTAAAAATCACCCAACAGAAAGTTCCAACTTTCTGTTATATGCAGGGACACCTTCCACTAGATCATGTTGATCAAAGCTCCATCCAGCCTGGCCTTGAACACTTCAGGGATGCTGCATCCACAGCTTTTCTGCATAACATGTTCCAATGTCTCACCATCACAGTAAAGAATTCTTCCTAATGTCCAATCCAAGCCTGCCCTCTGTCAGTTTGAAGACATTACTTCTTGTCCTATCACCACCCTTGTGAAGAGCTCGTCTCCAGCCTTCTTACAAGCTCACCTTAGATATTAGAAGGGGCTCTAAGATCTCCCTTGGAGCCTTCTCTTCTCCACGCTGATCAGCCTCAACTCTCTCAGCCTGTCACAGGAGAGGTGCTCCAGCCCTCTGATCATCTCCATGGCCTCCTCTATACTTCAACAGCTCCATGTCCTTCCTGTGCTGGGGACTGCAGACCCCGGTGCAGAACTGCAGGTGGGGTCCCACCATAGCAGAGGGGCAGAATCACTTCCCTTGCTCTGCTAGCTGCACATCTTTTAATGCAGCCTGGGATATGGTTGGCTTTCTGGGCTGAGTGCACATTGCTGGGTCATGTCGAGCATCTCATCAGCCAACACCCCTGAATCAGTCTCCTCAGAGCTGCTGTCTATCTATTCTCCACCCATTTGTGCTTGGGATTGCCCTGACTCAGGTGCAGGACCTCACACTTGGCCTTATTGAACTTCACGAGGTTCACATGGGCCCAACTCTCAAGCCTGTCAAGGTCCCTGTGGATGGCATCCCTACAGTCCAGTGTGTCAGTTCCACCACACAGATTGGTGTCATTGGCAAACCTGCTAAGGGTGCACTCAATCCCACTGCCCATGCTGACAACAACACAAAGAAAATATTTAATGAAAAAGCTAATGATGGTTTAATACAAAATTATTACAAAACTGAGTATCATTTTCTGGAACTATACAAGTAAATAATTCCATCATCCATTATGGCCTTTTTATCCTGTATTAATAAAGCAAAGGCAGCATAAATTTGCCTTGAGAAATTCCTACATATCAGGAGTGGCAGAGAACCAGCACAGGCAGAGCCACAGTGCCCTGTTGCACTGGCAAGCTGGGAAGATGCTGGTGCAAGTTGTCCCTTCCTCAAACTGCTTTAATTTATGCCCTGGACTGGTCCTGACTCCAGTTCTTTTTTTTTTTTTTTTTTTTTTTTTTTCCCAAGGGGTTTTTTTTGTCAGGCTTGTCTCCTTGGAAGTGGAGATCTTGAACCCTTAACGAGAATTTTAGTTGGAACTAGGAACAACTTCTTGATCTCATCCATGTTTTTCCAATTTGGATTCACAAAATAAATTTAAAAACCTTTATGAAAATCAGAGACAGACTGGAAAACTTAAAAAAATGTGTGTTAGTCCCAGTGGGTGTTCTCTTGTTTTGTCTACAGCCACAATATATAACTACATAAATAGTAAACTCCAGATTGACACACCTCTCAGCCATAGGCTTCCTTGCTGAGCTAATCAGGTAAAATATGGATCCAGGTTCATGCTCATTCTTCAAGTTTTGTTTAGAGGTATATTATTAAATAGCTTTTACATTGTTCCCCCACCCTTTGCCCTAAATTTTGGGTACTCTTGGCAGGTAGATTGGGTTGCTGTGGGAATATTTGCAGTGGAACACAGAATTTTTTCCTATATATTCCTGTTGAGACCTTCAATAAATTAAATTGGTGGTTTTGAAGTTTTTCTGCCTACTTGCTACCATAAGTCTCTAAATAGAGCCTCTATAGTTTTTTCTGTATAACCCATCTTAGTGTTTATAAGGTGGTAGAAGTTGTGGAACTTACCTGCAGGCTTGCCAAGGTCAGTGTATGAGCATAGCTCTGCTTTATTAGACTTTGGAAACATTCCCATTTGGAGGTTCATTTTCAAATGTATAAATCTCAGTTGGTAAAATACCATGACCTTCTAGCAGCTTCTAAGCAAAAACCTACACTCACCTCATACATCAGCATAAATTTAACTCATATCACCTTTTATTCCTCCTCCTTCCACAGCTGGTCCAGGGCTCAGTGGGAAACTGCTGAGTTTCAAATCTCAAGGGAGCACTTTGCTTTGCAGTGGTTGCCACTGTACCAGTGTGGCAAGAGCCATTTTTATCTCTGTGGGTTCTTGCCAGAAAATAAAAAGATTCTAAAATTACTCTGAACTCCCAAAAATAATTGCTATAGCAAATAAATCTGAGCTATAGAAAATGTGGAAAAGAATTGCTCTGCTTCTTCCCCTTACAACCAAAGGCAATGAGATCAATATTTCTTATGTGATTTCTGCAGAGCTGATAGACATACATTCAAAGAAACTTTGGGGGTAAAAATCTAAGACCAGTTTTATTCCAGCAGGTGAAGGAGAAACAATTTACTCCTTCCCGCAGGATCAAGGACTGCTGCCCTGTGATGGTGCCCTCTCTACTCCAAGAAAATCACACCACACTGCCCTTCTCCCCAGACTTTAAAAGTCCCTTGAACTCAGAATCATCCCCAAAGAAGTTCCAGAGCTACTCATAAATTTCCTGGAGGATGTACAATACAAGCCTTGTCTACATGGTACCAGCCAGCTTGGCTTAGCTGATCCTCATCTGAGCCAATTCCACCAACTCCTTGGATGGTGGCAGTCTCCAGAAGTGGAAAGACTGCAGGAATCTGCATACCTATTCAGAAATTCACATTATGTAGAGGTCCATGTTGGTGGGTGTTCTTGTCAGGATCATGCTCAGCCAATTCATATCAAGTGTGACTGAAAATGTGAAAATTCTACCATGTTGCTTCTTGGGCTTGGAATTCTTCCTCCTAAATCTTGAAGATGAGATTAGATCTTGCCTCCAATGATGGATAATTTTATACAATCAGTTAAAAACCAAATGCTTGCACATTTTTCACTTCTAGAAACAAACCAAAATAGAAAGAAAGAACAAAAGAAAGGCTCAGAAAAATGGTAGCTAAGCAACACAACTAAAATATTCATTTACAACCTCTTTATTGCCACCTATAACCCAACATATCCTCCAGTCCTTGGGACTGAACCTGTTCATGATATACCATGGGCTACGTCCACATAGCATTGTTCAGGGCAAAATACATGCTTTTATGATCAATACAGCTGTGAAAAGGGACAAAGGACAAATGCATCTATTAACTCTCTAATGTAGAAACCATTTTTATTCTATTTTTCGACAGCATTCTTGTGGAATGTCTGTTATAGTAGAAATTTTAAAATGTTGGGAAATAGAGAGACAGGAGTAGAAGAATTTTTTTCTAAAAAAGGAGGTAAAGTAAGACAATATAAAAGAAATTTGAAGTGCAGAAACCTACAAAACAAAGGAAACCAACGAAAGGAAAGCAAGAGGGAAATGGGGCAAGCATCGCACAGGAACACTCACAACCAGTGTAAAGACTGGTCAGTAATAGTGTATGCAAAGACACTTCTAAACCTTTGCATGTGCAGGGAGAGTAACACTAAAAGTGGTGATGAGCTGAGAGAAGGTGACTCCATCAGCAAGAGCTCTTGCTCCTCAGCCTGTGAAGTTTGGAGCCGGGGCTCCTCCACCTCCTCATTGCAGCCTGGAACCCACCAGCAGCTCCCACAGCCCACCAGCCCCACACAGCACAGTCACTGCTGGGGCCCAGAGGAGCCCTGTGCACAGTCACACACACACATGAGCAGAGAGGGAAACTTGTAGTCAAGGCTGTTCAAAGCACTCTTTTCTGAAAAGCTTTTCTTTTTAAGAAGTACCAGAAATCCAAGTCCCCTGCACTATTCTATTTCTTCTGCCTCCTATAAACACTAGCATGCCCTCAGTGTTGGGGTGAGAAGTGCACTCCTACCATCTTGAATGAAAAGATTAATTTAAAGCTTTCCAGAATTCCCTAAAATCAAAATACTTTCTGACTATTACCCTGTCGGAAACATTACAGTCAACTGCTCAACAGCAGTATTACAGATACAAAGTAAACAATAGCATACTCTATTAATTAGTTTACAAAATGCCATGTACATTCTAGATGTTCAAAAAAGCTAGTTCCCTACCCAAAGAAACTACTTCATGGCATAATGACAGCACACTAGGTAGAAATGAAAGTAAACTGAGAAAGCAAACAGCAAGAGAGGCACCATTAAAACACAAGTGAGACATTCTACTTTGGCTGGGGATAAAGTGGGAGACAGAATAATAGCCCTTCTAGCCCTTCTAGCACTGAATCTACACAGCTATTAAAAGAAAGTTTTTAATTTAAAGCCAGTTCAATTCACCACAGTTAAATCTCACTGAATTACGGATTCGTACAAGCCAGATATTTGTGCGCGTGCTGCCGCTTGTGTAATTTACACTCCAGCCCTAAGTGATTACTGGATCGGCCAGCTGACATATGGGAAATATTTGCACAGAGCTGTGACACAGGGAAGTTTGTGGTTTAAAAAAAAAAAAAAAAAAAAAAAAAAGAGAAGGAGGGGGACACACACACACAAAAAAAAAGGTGCTGTTAGTACAGAGCCTGTGCCACTCCAGCTGAGTGAAGCCAAAGTTTCACTTGGAACTTTTCCCACCAGAACTTCCATCCTCTCAACAGTGTTAGTTAGAAAAGTCGTTTGCATTCATAATGCTTTGCTTTCACAGGAAGAGAGACCTATTGCAGCAGAGCAGCAACTGCATCTCTCTCTAAAAACCTACCTATTCAAAGACATATTACCAACTGAAATATTACTTAAATGAAAATAAGAGTTGTCAGGGAAACTCAGATGTTGAGCTCTACAGATGTTTGTGAGGTCTGTCTAAGAGGAGAAATCTCAGCTGCTCTCGCTAGCAGTGCTGGTGACATATTCTGTGTGCTGGTTTCTTTTCCTTTTCTGCTAACAGTGTTACTCTGCCACGCGCAGTGCCAGGGAGTGCCAAAGAATGCCAAAGAATAGCAGTGCTGCCTCCTTAGCCAGGCTCAGGTTCCAGCTCATCCCAATCATTGATCATTAACTACCCCACGCAAGTTTTGCACCAAGTCACCTCGAGCTGCAAGATGTCTCTGAGTATGCATTGTGCAATTTAATCTCTCCCTGCTGCTGCTCTCTGGGCATCTTCAGATGGAGGTGTTTGCTGTGCTCAGTGCCTGCCGTGCTGCAGTCTGCTGCTCACACTGTTGAACTGATGCCACATTTCAGGCCAGAGGTGGCTGGCTTTCAGTGGTGGGAGAATTAACACATTGTATAAACAAGCGAGGCTGTAAAGCCCTTTTAAATCCACCTGAATGATAACTGCTTATGTAGCAAAGGAGAGAGAGTTCACATTCAGTTTGTCTTTTCTGGGGTCGGATTATGTTGCAGAAAAGGCACAATTTTGTACCATGGAACACCAGCTCATTTACATGCTTTGGGCTTCATCCTGTCTCATTTATTCAGCTTACCTCAGGAGGACAGGCACAGAGAGAGGGCCTATGAGCCCTTCAGGCTACGGCTTTGCCAAATAGGTTTGCCATTACTGAATTACTTCTAAGATATAGCTTCTACTCACATAACTAGCTTTTAGTAGGGAGAAAACTGCTCAAAATTCTTCCAATGTTCTTCATGCCTTAAAAAAAAAAAAAAAAAAAAAAAAGATTTGACACTTCATGCACGAGATGAACCAAACCAATTCATGGAAATGTACATCCCATAACTAGGGAAAGTATTTTGTTACCATTGGTGTTAGTAGCTTATGAGAACTGACAAGATCACAGCCCACAGTGGTGTGGCTAAATGCCTGCAGAAAGAAAAAGGCTTTTGTAAGTTTGCTGGAAAGAACCTACTTGCAGCCCTGACTTCAGACTGAAATGGAAGAAATATTCTACTTTCAAATGTGAATCAAAAAAATATCGCTAGCATATTTCTCATCAGCCAAATGATTTGTCTTATAAATATGGTTTTTTGCTAATTCCTCAGAGGATGACAGCTGGGTGGTAGATTTATACAGCTAAGAAAAAATTTTGAGAGGAATCCAGGCATTTTGAGGCATCTGAACTTTTCCAAGCTTCCAGACCTTTAGAGCTTCATTCCTCACTGTTAAACACACAGTAGATCCTCTGACCGTGTCATTACAGCTTAGCATGAATAAAACCACCCAAACCCTACATATTTAGGAATGTAAATCAATAATATCTTGCAATTTTATCTGAGGTAAGAGTTTAAATGAATTTCTTCTGAACATTTAATGGTTATTATCAAGGATTTTCTTTCAGGATTCAGGGAAAATATGGAACGGGGAAAAATATGGCATAGTCTTTGGCACATTCATCCCCTTAATTTTTTAAAAAATAAAAACACGGTAAATTTTTTTTAACATTTTCCATTGGTTACCTATAAGTAAGGGAGGAGTAAATGGATAGCACGATGGTGTGAGGCAAAGCTCAGTACTCAAAATCATGAAATACTCAAATTAAAATTTTTCATGATGGATTCAGAACATAGGAAGAGCTGTAAATTAATATGGGCAAGAAAGTTTTCAAAAAGCAAACCAGGACCTCTTCCTATAAACGAAACAATTGGGATAGAGATGCCCATAGTTACACAAAAAAAAGAGAAATAAAAACTAAGGAAAATATCACCACATCTCTGGCCCCACTGAAAGAAATATAATAGATGTGGAAGAACCAAAAGACATCAGGACTTTCAAGTAAGAACCACCTGCATTTAATCTGAACAAATGCAAGCAAATAAATTTGGATCACAGGCAGAGTGAATAAAGCTTCTCAAGCTGTAGCTCCAAGTTTCTTGAGAAGGGCTGACAGCTCACAGAAACATCTGTAGAGGAGTCCCAAACCACCTCAGCAGGGCTGTGCTGAACAGCGTGCTCAAAGCACGATCACGTCAGAGAAGGGTACTCAGGTGATTCCTGCCTTCGGTACCAAGAGCAGCTGAGCTCTGGAAGCACAGACTCCAGTATAGGCTGTTCAAGCACAGCTGAGGATCAGGTTCTTCTCTAGGGTGTTTGGTGTTCACTCTTTGTTAGCTCCTGGTATCCAAACAGATTGATAAAATGAACCGATTCTGCCAACAGTGCAACAATTGCTTCTTCAGTTTGCTTAAATTCAATTACTGGTATGAATTACACTGCAGGTATGCACAAAGAAAGTAGTTCAGCACCAAAAATTAAAAAAAAAAATAAATAAAAAAGACTAAGTCAACCCAGGAAAAGCAAGAGAAGTCCCTTGGCTAAGTGACTAAGGATGGATAACAGAACCATTTTCTGCAAAACTTTTTCCTAGCTCTGAAGTCAAACAGCAAGGACAGACATATGTCAAAAAAGACATAACCCACATTCCATAATGCTTATGCTTTGCATCCTTAAAAATATCCTGTCGTTTTTATGGCAAATATTAATTCCTGTCCTAAACACTCTGTAATCTTGCTCTGTGCTTTTAAACAGCAGCCATGTTTTGACACAGGATCGCTGTATTCCAAGGGTGAGAAAAATCAATGCACTACTGTTTAAGTGGTCTGTAGACTGCTTTGAGAACCAACCAGCAAAAGTACCCTGCATTTATTTCATTATTTATTGTTATTGTGCAGAGGTGGCTATAAAGTCTGCTGGAATTCAGTCTCTATGTGTATTTGATTGCTGGGCTCTGTGTGTGGACAGAGGGCACCTCTGTCCAATTAGGGGCTTTCCAAGGGAACATGGCAGAGGTATCCACTCCAGGGATTGTGTTTTATTTACTTTGCTTCTTAAACAGAAATATCAACCAGTTTTCCATTGCAGGACCAGACGTAGCAATCCTCATTCATGTTGGAAGGCAAAAGAAGTATTTTTTTCTTAAATCTGCCACACAAAGAAGTAAAATACACAAAAGCTCTTCCTTGTCAATATCAGTAATATGCATATTAAGAACTACATCAAGCATGTGCATTTCATAAGAACAACTAATACTTGGTTTCCTTAATAAATACAAATCTTTCATACACATCTGGCCAGGGATACATGATGCTGAGAACACCTCAGATCTCATGGATTTATTAATAAATTATATATTCCAACTACTACATTCTACACCATGAGTTTTGAGTAACTTGTTGCAAATCCCACTTATATCTGTACTAGAGCTAGAAAATTAGCTTGTTTGCCCAAATTAAAGACCCAGGATTTAGTTAACCTGATCAGCTCTTATTTACAGTGATAAACATTTGGAAAAGTAGGTTGGATTCCATGTCATTCCATTCAATTTCATTTCAGAAATCAATCTGTAAATCTTTATTTTTCTATTTGCAAAGTGCAGTTGACAAAGAACACTTCATACAGCCATGTTTTTCATGGTCTAATACTCCAGAGAGTAGACACAACTCTAGTGACAAACTGCTGTCATCTGACTGTCATCACCATCCTCTAGTATCTAAATATTAGCAAAATGCCTAGGAACTTGCCAAGAGATAGGCCACAAGTCAGCATGAATGAAGGATTCTAAGACTGCCTACTTGCTATGTAGAGACTTTTAAAATGCAGGATTTCTGGAAAGAAATTTATCCTTTAGGCTGGATAAACTTGTAAACCCTCTGACAGAAAGGAAGAAGCATCAAGAGATAAAAAGGGGTATGAAATTTCAAGGCATTTGAAATTATTTCCTGTTATTTTTTTCCTCAAGACTCTTGTGTTCACGGATAGAGATTTTAAAAATAGCTGAGTGACTTCTTGGCTGAGGCAAACAGAAAAATACAATTCAGGGTTATTGGCTGCCTAGTAGACATTATATTCTGGTTTCCTCTGTGCATTCACACAAGTAGTTGCCTGTATGTACACAGTCATAGAATCAGAGAATATACTGAGTTGGAAGGGACCCATCAGGACTCTCAAGTACAACTCCTGGCCCTGCACAGAACACCACCAAGAATCACACCAGGTACCCAAGAATAATGTCCAAACACTTCTTGAATTCTGCCAGGCTTGGTGTTGTGGAACTTCCCTGAAGAGCCTGTTCCAGTGCTAAACCACCCTCCCTGTGAAAAGCTTCTTCCTGATATCCAACCTAAACCTCCCTCAACTCACCTTCATGCTGTTTCCTATAATCCTGTCACTTGTCATGAGCATGGAGAGATCAGCGTCTTCCCCTCTGCTTCAGTCCAAGTTGTGGAAGTTCTTTTCAGATTAATGACAGGCTTGCTTCAGTTAATAATGACAGTTATTTTAGTGCCCAGCAGTTTTAAGGAAGCCATTGCTTATTTCATCAAATCCTACCCAGGTTTTCAGATAAATCACTACTTTAAATGTTCAGGTACTTTGCCACTCACAAGAGCAGAGGCTGAATCCACTGATTTCACTAGTACCCATTTATTGCTGCAGCATATATTACAGTTGTGATTAAAAGAGTGGCTTTTCTTGTGTTTGTTTTGGTTTTTTTTTCTTTTTATTTCAGAATTACCAGAGGACTTGGGAAACTGCTGAGTTCAATCCCATGCAATACTATGCAAGAGAAATTAATGTACCTTCCACGGGCATTGGAAGAACACAACTGTAGAAAAACTAGAAGAGCAGACTATTTGAAACAGGCTGAAAAGGACAAACCTGCATGACTTCATGTTGTGTTTAACGCTACACTTGCATTTCAAGATTACTCTACGAGGCATGGCCACTGCTGATATTTGAGACACGGTGCAGAATCCATGCAAAACCCCACTGGGAAAGGGGACCAAATAGTTGTTTTCTCTTTTCTGTGCTGCTTAGGCATATTCATTTGTCTTGAAATAATCAAGTAAATTAAACAGATTCTTCATCTCTGCCTCTGCCTTAGCTCTTCACTCCCAAAGCTATTCCCAAAGCCAATTATATAGAATCCTATAAGGTAAATATTACTAGTTGTACAAAAACAAACTCACTATATGCTGTTTATTTTTATGAACTGCTAAGAATCACAAGAAAAGTCATCTTCTCAAAACACACTCAAGAAGAAAAAATGGTCATATGAAGGTATTGGCAAAAAAGCCGATACAAAAGAGTAGAATTTAAATCAGTCACAGCAATCATAAACAGATTTGACTAAAAACATTACTTAGTCAATGCTTCCCAGATTTACATTCTCAGAGTAGCACTGTAATTAGTAGAATGTAATGCTAACAAGGAACATTCATCAAAAAAACCCACTGGAAACTGAAGTTCTTTTGGTCATTCACAGTTAAATATCCTATTTGAACTCCAAATTCCTCAGTTTTTACTCAGACAAAAGCAAGGATATGCCTCACTCACTGAACCGGTTTTGTCAGCGATTATTCAATAAATGTTTATGCAATGGACATTAAGGGTTTTGAGGGAACTTTCACTTTCACCTTGTTTCCTTCTTTTACCTCTGGAGGGAGGCACCTCAAGTCAGAGCCCATAGGCAGGGAGTACCAGAACCTGGGTTGCAAAGATTTCACTTTGCGGTAGCAAAGCTGTGATGCTACGTGAATTTCCTCAGAGCAGGGCTCACAGGGAAAGCATGTGTGGGGTCCCCCACTGCAAAGAAAAAAAAAAGATAAAATCTCCAGTTGGAAGGCTCTTCTGGACTCCAGGATCTCACATCCCAGTGAACGTGTCCAAGTGACCAAACTCACAGCTAGAAGCAGTAACTTAATCCTCTCTTCCAAACACATTTTGGCAACATATGGAAGCCACTAAGTGGGTTGCAACAGATAAGTGACCACACATAACAAAATGAGACTCTTCAAAATGGTTGTAACAGACTGAGAAAAACAACAAAAACTGGAGAAAATAAAAGAAACTAAAACTAACAGAATGAAATGAAGGCATATTAGACCAGGCCTGGAATGTCTGAGTGGAATCCAGTTCACCTTATTTATATAAAATTTTGTTTGAAAAAGGAAGTCTGATTTCAGCAGACCCATCAGCTTTTATATGAGCATGAAAAGCGTTTATAGGAAACAATTAGTATCACTGTCCAGAGCTGGTATCAGAAAGTCCAGTATCAGAGCAGAAAGTTTTCATCGGGCAGGGAGACTGAAGGAAGTGAGTTCTTGAATGAGTAAACCCCTGAATGAGTAATCTACCTACTTAGTACTAATAAGAGTTAGTACAAGAAAGTAGAGAATCAAATCCATGCCTTTCTGAATCCAAATGATTTTCAACAGAAGCGCACTGCACAAACATTTATAGAAGTGAAAGGGTGACTCACTGCTTGCATATAAGTTTGTTTTAATGAAATTATTGTCTTACTTGCAGAGTTATATTTTAAGTAGGTGGTCTCCCATTTTTTAATTAATATTTGCTTCCTTTTTTAAAGGCAGACACACAACCCATAAAATGTTAAGGCTAGTTTCAAAGTCTTGCCATTCCGTGCTGTTTAAATAGCACAGCTCTAGAAACCAACACATTTTGAACACATTACCCACCCACATTACCAGTCATTAAAGGAGCAGCTGTGTCCCAAAGCCTCATGCAGACTGGAGGAGTTTGGAGATCCTGAAGTCAGTGTGGGACCTACTGACCCACATTGTTCCTCATCTGGTGCGCTTACAGAGGAGATGAGACCACTGTTCCAAACACACCTCATCACCTCCCTTTGCTTCATTCTTTGTGATTTTCACAGGGTGACCTTTTCAGTCACCTGCACATTTTAGTTTAGAGGTCTTTGTTTGTTTTCTGAATAGCTCATATTTGTGGCTTTCAAGCATGTGCCCTTTGACTCCACCTTCCCAAAGGACAGTCACTGTGGTTCATACCTACTTGCTTTTCCTAAACCACAAAACAACACTCTGAGTCTTATCATAAGGTGGTTATTTCTGCTGCTAATCTCCAGACACGCAGCTCTCTACATCTGTTGCTATTGTGTCAGATCTCTTTGGAGGTGTTTTATCTATCAATGCTCATTTTCTTTGATCATAACCCAAATAAATTTCTTCCAGATTTGATCAAATCAGAAGCACTTTTTGCTTTTTCCTCTCCTTAAGAATTGTTTTAACTCTTGAAAACTGCATAATTGATAAATGTCTGCTTGTATGATTTTGAAGTAAGAGGTGAGTGCCACAGAGACACCTTTGGGTACCCTCTGGTCTACAGTAGGAGAGCTATGTCTTCCCAGGGACACATGAGACCTTCAAAACTTCTGTGTGATGCCTGCCAGCCCCACAGAACTGTCACACCCTAGGGAATGCTTATAACATGGGTGCATGTGGCTGGGCAGCAGAACAAAGGTCCATCACTTACAGAAGGCTTTCAGCGTGCCCTGCAAAAAAAAACAGGCCCAGGAGCTCCCATCCCAAAGTCTGTACAGTACAGGAATTTACAGCTGCAAGACTAAGGTGCAATATAATGTCTATTTATACCTTGAAGATTACTGCAGGTGTAAACTAGCCAGGAAACAGCAGTCAGTACAAACTTTCAGAGGATAGGGACAGCAGGCTCTGAACCAGAGAGTAAGACAGTTTTTGACAGTGAGTGTGAATCTAAGGGAAAGATAAAGGAAACTTTCAGAGGGGCTGGATGGACAGATTTTTTAATGATTTAGAGGAAAGGCAACAATCATCTGTGGTTAAATAAGAGTTTGCCACAACAACCTCCAGATTCAGAATTCTCCCTGAAACTTGTGCATACTTCAGGTTGAAAGATTTATTAACACAGATGAGGGGTCTCCACGGTTTTATGTTTTATGTTTATGTGTTATGTGTAAACACACATATACAGAATGTCTTTTTCCTTTCCCTTCAGGTTCTTAAAAATCTCAAGAGACAGAGAAATATAAACAAATAGCTGTTACAAGTTAGTTTTACATTGAATAAACCTCTAGTAGAACATGAAACTGAACCCAAAAGCCTGAGTACATGGTCAGTAGAATTCCTAAGCCCTAAACTAGAATAACCCATGTCCCTAATACTGTTTTGTGCACAAGCACACACACATATGTCTAAGACACAGGATTGAAATACCATGACTGTTCTTAGCTATGCCAAAGTTTTTCCACCTGACACTAAACATTAGTTCCAGATAGCTTAAATCATCACAGCTACATTGAAATCATTAATCCTTGTTAGCAATTATGTGCACAACCTTCAGACATCAAATTTATAGTAAGCATACTAAGCTGAACTAAAAAAAAAATAAAATTCATGTTCTGTGTCCATGTTTGACATACTAAGATGCAATAAATTTTTTGCCTTAACACTCATAGGAAATTTTAAATTATTATGTGAAAAAGACTGTTGCCTATCACCCTTGGTTTTTCAAACAAGCTGACCATCTTTTGCTTGCACTGATTTCAGCCAGAGCTGCACTCCCTTAGTTTGTATGAAAACTTCACAGTTTTCATACTGTGTAAACACAGGAGTAACAGAGAAAATAAGGACAAAGCAAAACACCTAAAAGGACAGAGCTGGAATATTTACATATTACAGCAATCTAAATTTTATCTTCTTTGTATTCAAATTGACCTTGAGAGGGAAATCTTGACATGTTTTTGAAAATAGCTCTATTGGTAGCTGTAGAAAAGCTGTCAGAGGTACCTGGCCTTCTGCTGCTGGGTCACTCTTGCAGAAGATTTTTGAGCCAGTTCAGCCTCCCACTAATAACAAACAGATGTACTTAATGCTACTGAATGTAAATATTATTCTAACGCACTTTTGCCTAGTTTTCCATGAGGCCTTATTTTGAACTGCACATGCTTGTGAATCCCCCTGCCCAAGGGTTCTGCAGGTGGCCTATCTCACAGTGCCATTAGAAAGTTAATTACCTACAAGGGAAGTTTAAACAAGTTGTTCCAAAAGCAGTGGAACTAATAAAGCCTGGTTTCCTAGAGATTTGTGGCTTGCATCATTCCCTGCTCTGTAATGCTACAGTCCAAGCTCCTTTTCCATTCTCCTTTGATAAATTCCCCTCTCTGTGATCCACCATGCTCTCCTCCACCCCTCCTGCATCCATCAGCTTCAGGTCAAGCAAGAGGCACTGTGCTTGTTTCTGAACACTGCGCATGCCAGTGGCTTCATCAGGATGTGTCTGCTGAAAATTTTCCATCCATCCATGTATAAATGTCTAATGTATAACTAGCTCTAGTTTTCTCATAATAAAGATGAACTTCACAAATTTGAGAAAACATTGGCACTTAAATTGAGTAAAAATGGCCAACAAGTTCAAAAATTTCTTTAGAATAAAAATATCTAATCATACTCAATGACTATTTTTATTAGATTTACTCCTTTAGAAATTTAGTTGAAACTATTCCTTCCTCTCATATCATCTGTGTATATTTTCACATTGGTTAAAAGAACATTTTGTCTCTTAATCTACTAAATAGTATCAAATCTTTAAGACCATTTCAATCATTGTCTGCTTCATCTCAAAGATAATTACGTCTACAGAAAGATAACTGCACACCTTCCAAAACTTATCAAGTAACATGTAGTACTAAAATTAAAATGAGAATTTTAATTTTTTACTGCTGCACGGAATGAGATTACAGTCTGAACTGCTCTCAGATACCTGAACTCTTCAAGGACCAAAGTGTTTTATTTCCTTTTGATAAGCCTGTCCCACAGCTCTCATAGCATCTTTTCTTCACTAAGCAATGGTCTAATAGTGTAATTTTCTTGGAATTTCCACTCAGTCCTCCTTATGACTGTTGTGAATACCATGGGTCTGTAATCTATACAGTGCAGGTTTCCTAGCCCCTCACTCACAGAGAGATTAGACTTTTACAAGAGAGACCTTTCTTAATAGCAAAAATAATAAATGTACCTCCTAAAATAACATCTGTGAATCTGGCCCAACTCACCCAAAGATATTTTTCTATCACCCAGTAACTATAACATGCATGCATATTATTATCCCTGAGCTCTGTGGGCCCATTTTGATTAATCTTTCCCCAGGACACAGAGCCTTCCAAGCTATGAATCACTTTTGCTTGATTTTGTCTGCACTTTTCCATGTCAGCAGTTTTCCTGCCCCACCACATGATGACAAGAGCAGCATGCAGCGTTTGTTGACTGCCAAGTGTTACTGTCACACAAGTAGAAAAGGCAGTGGAAACAGATCAGCTTTGTTTAAGGATGTGCAGTGACTTTGTAGGCATCTCTATCTTCATCTATCAAAATACCAAACATCTCTTCCCAAAACAACCCCCAAGATTCCCCACAGACTGTGTGAACATTTGAGACAAAATTGCTTTTCACAGGTTGGTATGACACAGCCCACAGGAGTTAAAGTGGTCACCACACACTTGCAACACGCTAGGGTAACACCCATTTCTGTAGGCTGATTCCATCTGGAGAGCCTGACCAGAAACACCAGGAATTCCCTGCGACACACCTGACCTCCCCAGCACTCTTACCTCGCCCTCTAATGAGCACACAGCTGCCCAGCTTCTTTCCAACACCCACCAGTTTCATATCAGCCTTGCCCTTTGAATCTCTCCTTGCCCCTATTTTGATGTGCTGCTGACTCTGCAGCAAAGCTACACCCTTCTTTTGGTGGAGAATATGCTAAATACTTTTTCACGACAATAGTCATTAAAGATCTATCATGAGTCAAGCCTTTGGTCAGGACTTTGTTTATTCTGCATGAGAGATTCAATGGAACTTGTTCCAACTGTGTGCATTCATCTTACAGCTGATGAGAGACATAGAGAGAATTTTGTTTTGACCTACCCAAAATAAACATTTTCAAGAAAAGAGATACAAAATAAATAGTAAAAAGACTGTAAAATATTGAGGAAACTTGGAATGTCTTCGAAGATTACATAGTGTCTTCCCCATGTAAAGAGATTAATTTCTTTTCAAAATCCTCTTTAAACTGTAAATTATCAAATAAACTTCTATTTCAGTCATTATTCAGAACTTTAAAAACAGAAGGGTAAAATTACTACAGAGAACTATTAAAGGAAGAGGAGGTTAAAGTTCTAATTCATTTTAAAATTGGTCCTGTCTGAAATCTCCAGCAGGATATTGTACACAAGCACACGGGCAGCAGCAAACGAATCCAACCCTCTGCTGAGGGTCTGGGAGAAGACGAGTTGTGGGGTGGGCTGCAAGCGCCAGCCAGAGACACGTTTACCCTGCATATCACAGTGTCCCACTCTTCCCCATGCCCAGGCAGATCATCTGGTTCTGCCTCAGTGCCTGGTGATCCAGCAAGGACAGGGAATGAAGGTGTTTTCCTTGCAGCTTTTCCCACTTCTTCAAGGGAAAAAGAGAGGCCGAGGCGAGGAGGAGGTGGGAAGAGAAATGAACGCCTAGTTGTTCTCTGCAAGGGCAGCTATGAAGAAATAAACAACTCACATTACTCACAGGAGGGGGTGAAAGGAAAGTGGAGCCAGTCTGCAGGAGCTGGATTTTCCTGGCTCCAGCAAACCCCTCTGGAGCAATACATTGAGCCACCTCGCACCCCTCACTCCCTTATCTGAAACAAGCTGTCCACTTGCAAGAAGTGCTTTGCCTTCCCTCGCAGACCTGTCCCCAGCAGCTTCGCACAGGTAAGGGAACAGAGGAACCAAGAAGTCCAGGGCACAGGCTGAGACTCCTGGGAGGAGAAAAATAGCCACAGGAGTCACAAGGAGTAGGAAATTCCAGTATCATCAGGAAAGAGATGGGAATAGGCTATGCTCTTTGCAGAGATGTGTCCTCACTGTAAAGTTGCCAACTTTCCTTTTGACCTGCAACAGAGTTAGTGGTGTGGCTAAGACACAGCAGGGAAGCTGCACAGGGACTGAGGAAAGTGAAAACACCACCTCTATTTACTGCACCAGGTTTGAGATTTGAACGGCAGCATGGCAGACTGGAACACACAGTGCATCTGCTGTAGTTTCTGCAGACACAAATTGTTTGAACATGCTTAATCCAAAACATTTTACCAATTTTGAGAGGAAACTAAGAAAAGTAAAATACACATCTTCTTAGAGGCTTACATTTCAAATATACAATTTCAAGCACACGGAATGTTCAGAACTCTACATATTTGCTTTGAAGCCCATAGGTTAGATGATGCCTGTGCTAGAGCTCTTGTCTTTCAAAAAAGAAAAAAAATTAAAACTTCCAACTTATTTTATATTCTTCTGCACTCACTACAACTTAAAATTACCTTTCAACCCTCCAATTTTTTTTAAAAAAGATTGCATACTACCATCTATTTCTTTATGCTTGCAGTAACTAACAAAATGGGATTGCGACCAAACTCACAAATTGACATAACCCCCCAAAATTATGAAACATACTGTGAGTAGTGGAAACTTCTGGGAAACACTTCTCTAACATGCACTAGACGACTGCACAACACATTTATAACTGCATTAGGAGAGTAACGTAAAATCTGAATATAACCATATGTGATGAATGATGGTATTTTAATTGTCTTAGAAGACAGATCTCTTTTCCACTGAAGATACATCCTAGGTGAAGGATTTATGGAATTCACTTTTCATTCAACCCCAGTTTTTCTTAAGGCAATACAGAGGAACACACAAACTCCAGGTCGGCCCTGAGAATTCTGCAGTCCAATGGAAAGCAGTGGCAATGCAGACTGAACAGAAGACTTGCTGGGAGGAATGTTTGGAGCATTTTGCAAGGACAGGACCCTGTGTGACCCACCTGCTCCCAGGTCACCTTGGCCTCGTGAGTACCTCTGACACCAGCCTCCCACCCATAACCTCATTAGAGACTGCCAGGAATCCTACATCCAGCTTTCTGGAAGGACCCAAATTACAGCCTGATAGGCAAATGGACAATCTCTCAGTCACTTTTTTCAAAGTTTTCAAAGTCACTTTTTTTCATTGTTTGGCACCTTTATTCAATGTCTGGGGTGGATTCTGGCCCCTACCTTGAATTTGAAAATATCTCTTCCAAAGAGTAGAGCCCAGAAGTCAGGCAAAGGCAATGCACAGGAACACTGAATCACCTCTTTACATGTGCTTATCAGTAGATAGATGACTTTGGCGTCCAACTCCATTTTTTCAGACATAAATTAGGCATCAACAACATCAAGATTCACTGGTCTGCAATAAAGTCAGGTCTAACCACCACTGAGACTTTGAAAAATGTGTTAAGTTCCTTATCTCTGAGTTGACTTCTGCAATTTTTTTTCCTTCAAGGCATTTTGGAGACAGGCACACGTTAGAGGACCAAGCTGAATGAATTTGCATCAGCTGTGTGTCTGTCTGCAGGGCAGCATAATGCAAATGCTCATTCTGGTAGATTCAGAATCCAGAGATTCCAGGTCTTCTCTCCTGCATGATCCATTCTCTCTGCTAGTTACATTACATTGTCAGATAGCATTGTCAGTTATCCCAGTTCTGACCAAGGCTCTTTGTCTGACATTAGGATACCATGCATGAGTTTCACACTTGTTGGCCAAAATTTACAAGAGTGGACTTTAACCCAACTCAGTCTAACATCATCCACTGCCTAGCAAATGTACAGACTTTACTAGTGGGCTCCCAGTCTTTAATCACAATATTGCTGTGCTTCAGCTAGCCAGAGTCCGTGCTACCATCATCAACACTGAACTTTCCAGAAAGAAAATTTCCTGGGAGTCATTTTGCAGTCTAGGGCCAGGGATGAGGCAACTTGCGGTAGTAAAAAAGAAAAGCTGAAATGTAGCTCCACTGGAGCTGGCCAGTGACCGAAAACCTGAACATTCCCATACAAAATCCTGGCCCTGTTAAAGGCAATGAGCAATTCTCACTGATTTCAGAAAGATCTAGATTTCTCACAGATGCACTCAGAAAAATGTTTAAAAAAATCAGCCTCAACACTGAGTCAAATATTCACATTCCTGCTTCTGTAAAGAACCAAAATTCTCTCAACCCCCAGAGCATGAAAACCACCCCCATATCTTATGTAATGCTTTTATCTTCAAAAGCGTGGCAACTAGTCCAGAAAATGGATCAGGAGACTTGTTAAATGTTAAACAAGTTACACTCTCCTGTCTCTCTCCTATGTTTCCTCCTGTTTATTTTAAAAGGGAGCTTTATAATCCAAGAACATAATTCCCATCCTGTAATGTTTCCAGCAAATGAGTTATGGGCATTACTAGGCCGATAAAATACTTACAGGATTTCAGAATTAGTTTTACCTTTTCTAAAATCATCAATTCTTAAAATAAAGTAAGAGGATTATCCGGTGGAAATGTGTTTTATCAAAAGGAAAAAGACTGCACCTATATTTAGTCCCATTCAATACAGACAGTTTCAAAGGAGTACTGTAAGTAAAACTCTTAGACAACACTATATAAACACGTTATTTAAGCTACATTCTGGATCTGATTAATTATAACAGGAGATCAAATGTTAACAACTTAAGAATCTTCACTCCCATTGACACATATGGAGTACTTTAAAAAGCACTATAATTTCAGAGTAATAAATAAGAGCTCTCACCTAAATTATATGGACATTATCTTTTGATTGTTTTAAGGTGAATGCACAATATGGAGTGTTCATTGCAGGCTCATTTGGTAAAAGTTGCCCATATATGGCTGCTGAGAGAACCAAAGAGGAAAATTATATCCTTTGTAAGAACATTTAATTCACGAGCCTGTTCTGTTTTCTGTACAACAGTTATGCTTATGACAGGTATGCATTCCTGCAGCACTTACAATGTGTTTTTATATGAAAAAGACATTCATATTCATCCTTAGCTGAGAACATGTCTTGCGTTGCTCTGAGTGTTACAGTAATCCTGTTTCTTAAGAGAATAAGCCAGGCCAACTTTCTCAGTATTTAAACTCCAAATTCAATTTGTATCCTTACCATTTTGCTTCCAGCTATTTTCTCAAATACTGGAAAACTTCCACTAAGCTCCACTTCTTACAAAAATATATTGAATGTTTATTGCCTGATAACAATTACAGCAATTTTCAGTATGATTAGAACTGCCACATCCTGTAGTCACCAATTTAAATGAAAGGGAAAAACCATCTCCAGTCCAAACCATAACACAGATAGTCCACGCTCACTCCAGATGAGAAAGAGCAGAAACACAAGCATGTGATCCCAAGCTACCAATACAGGCTTTTATATGCCACATATCACCTTATAAAATTCAGTAATGGAAGTGAATCCTTTATTTGAGGTTTCAGCTATTTTCTTTTTTCTTTCCCTTTTTCAGAAGCAGACATACTGGCCCAGAGTTTCATTTTGAATTAACAGTGGAAGCAGTCAACCTTAATATGGAAGACTTACAAGGAAAGCAAGCCCAGTATTTTGGGAAAATTACAGCTGTAAACTACAGCTGAAATCTACTTCCCTGAGTTTTCATGGTGCACAATCAGACTTTTAAGAGAAAACACCTTCTACTTAACATAGAGTCTGGCATCAACCAGCAACCTACTTCTGTTGAAGGAGTTCAGGAGTTCCCAGACCCTGAATTTGGGTGATTTCAGCCCATGAAACATGGAAGGAGCAGAGGAACAGACACACAGCATTGCTTTTATTCTTCCTTCAGAGTCACATTTGAATGAGAAGTAGGCAGGATTTGTACCAAGTCACGACAGCACTCTGGTAACTCCAAAGATATGTCATCTTCATATGCCACTGTATCCACCCTCCTTTTAAACTGGACACCAGAAACCAAACTTGGTCTTCTGTGTTCTGATGGCTGTAATAAAAAACAAAAGATGTTCCAGAATTCAAAATTTCCACTTCCCTATAATATCTATCACATCTTTATCCCATTCACCACAGATAACTCAAATACAAGGTCTAACTTTTTCATTTGCTTTTCTTCAGAAAGCAGCAATTGAATGGTTCATATTGTTTGTTGTTTGACTTGTTAAATACAAGAATTTTTTCACCTCAGAAGTCAAATATATTTTCAAAATAAAGTTACTTTCTATTGGAAACATGGGGGGAAAGAAAAAAAAAAAAAAAACAAAAAAAAAACCAAAAAAAAACCACCAGTGTTTTATCTTGAAAATGGTTACAGAAGAAAAACAAAAGTATCTTTCTTTAAAATTGCAGTACTCAAAGTAACTAACCTTCTTTTGATATGCTCACTTGTTTTCCATTATATGCTGTTGCTTTCCAGCAATAAATGGATAAGCAGAATATATCTAAGGAGATGTAATTGTTATTTCCATAACTGACAAGGGAAGAACTTTGATTGGTGTCTGAGCTCAAATCAACAGTGACTCAACCAACTTCTATCTCCTGAAATGAGCCTCAAGACATCAGCCCTGCTCTGCTGTCCCACCCTCTCCTCAGCCCTCCCCAAAACCATCCCATTGCACAGTGACATCACCAGGAAATCACCTCCTCTGAAACGTGACCTTTCCTTTCAGCCCCTCCATTATCTTCTTTGCTTCCTGAAGTTTCCATTCCTCACCAATTCCTTTTGGTCCATGGGCATGCACCACATTTTCTTTAGACATTAACCTCATGTTTCCTCATAAACACGCAATGAAGAGAAACCTTCAGAAAGAAAGGCAGATGACACGATAAAACTCAGAATCTGGGGTATTTTGCATTCTTTGTCTTACTGCTGGGGAAGGCAATTTGCTGTAGGTCTGAAGAGGCACTGTATTATTCATTGGCCTTGACCAGCTGGGTGCATATAAATATTTTTGTATAGTACCATTTTGACCTAGATTATGCTTAATATTTAGAATGTATATCACACAGTTAGGATGGTTTGTGTAGAAAACAGATATAAAATGTTACAGTGATGATGGCAGCATTAACTGCATGGAAAACTATCAGTTAATTTTTCTACATTAATTTTAATATTTTTCAATACTGCGTCAGAATGATTTACCTCTTCAAAACAGCAAGTGGTAAATACAAAAAACATAACTCTTGTGAATAAGCACTTTTTAGATTTCAACTGCATGAACTTCATAAGAAAAAGGCAGTAAACCTTCCAAAAGGTTAGGTGATGTTTCTAAAAGCATCTTTGTTGTTAAGGAGCTTAAGCATATGTCTTTTGAACTTGCACTTAAGCAATTATGAAAAATATCATAAAGCAAATATGAAGACATGTAAAGTGTTGGAGTCTAACACCTGAACTAAGTTCAAGCCCTGTGGAATATATTCATTCTTTTAAACTTAGCTCAGGATTAACAAGTTACACAAGTCAGAGCCAGGGTAAAACATGGAAACTGTCATATTGAGAGATGAATGTATAATACAAGCTTACAGAAACAGGTCTGGACTTTTTGTTTATATAATGGGTCAACCAGACAAAAGCTGTAGCTCCAGGTTAAAGGTACATATTTATGAAACAGGTGCCACCACCTTCCTCCTTTTTCTCTACTCCTAGAGCATTTCTAACATAGGGAAGTTTTGTCTGCTGTTGGTTTTCACTGCTATGACACTGTAGTGACTTGAAGGATAGAGCTCTAATTCCTTAACCTTTGGGAGAGAACCAGCCCTCCAGCTTTTTTACTTATTTACTCCATATGTGACTCATAGCTAATAGCAGTCCCCTGTTTTATCGTCCCTTCTCGATGCTGCTTAGAAAAAAAAAGAGAACATATTTCCTGTCCAGCTAAGACCTGAAAGAATTATGATCTCTTTGGCCTTCTTGAAACTAGGATAAGGCAATAAGGCAATCCTTTGACTTTGAGGGCTTGTCAGTCCTGTCACAAAGCCAACAAATCAGCTCAGAAGGCATAAGCAGTGGTGCTCCGTGTGCTGTCCAGTTTATCCAGGTCTGGCATGCCTGTCCCTGAGACACTGGAACACTTGGCTGGCCCATGGTCCAGGACAGCCGCAGAGTGCTGGGTTCACAGGCTGGAAGCTCTCGTTCTGTCAGCTGCTGCACAGCCTCACCCCAGGAGGCAGGATCCCAGGAAAAGCAGGATCCCAGCCACGGTCAGCACAAACAGGCTCACCCTGTTCATTTCAGCTACAGCACATTGTCACAAATGCCACTCACTGTGCAGGTGGCCAAGTGCCTCTGAATGCATGACCTGGGCAGCACAAGGTAGAGCCCTGTCTGTAACTGGAAATGGCTCTCCATGTGTCACAGCTCAGCCACAGTGAGTACCAGAATGCTTGGATCAGGAGGGACAAGTGTCCACCTTGGAGCACTTGCTGCTGTCAGTGTCCACGAAGTGGTTGGGTGATGTTCTTAGACAGTTTCAGTTCAAGATTGCTCTGTGTGAAGACTGGATTTGGAATCACTGATCCTAAGGGATCCCTTCAAACTCAGGTTATTATTAATCCAAGGAGCTGGGTCTGGGATGACTTCGTGGTTTTGGAAGATATCTTATTCAGTGTTCTAGTCCATTAAATGAGCTTAATATGATTCTTTCATGACAGAGGTGATTGACATAAACCCTGCAAGGTCTGTAATTTTTAAAGACTGCTTTTAAAGGGAACAAACTGCTGAGAATCAGCTGGGACAATTGTGTCCCAGTATAAATATTTTGCTGTTGTATGTGGACTGTCATTAACTTCTATATGAATGAAAGTTTCACAAACAGAGGTTCCACCTCCTTCAAAAAAAATAAAAATAAACAACTATGGGTGAGCCAGGGTAAAATTCACATTGTAAGCAACAGAGTTCAATGTGCTAAAAACCATTAATCATGCTGAGGTCAACCAGTGCTTTACATATTTCCTCCCCAAACTCTGTCTTGTGGGTGTCTGTCTCCTAACAGATTTTGTATTGCTGAGTTGTAAAGCGTTCCTGATGAATTGTTTTTGGCACTCAGTCCAAAGTCTTGAAAGCCCAAGTCCCTGAAAATAAAAAGCAGAACCTTGCTTTAACATTGCTGTTGGACACAGCACTGGAACACACTCTACATTGTGTTCATAACAGGAGAGAAGTCTATTGCCTGTGCTTTGGTTTGTCTGTGATATCAGGGAGGCACGAGGCTATCAGCAGTGTTATAAACCAAAGCTGCTAGAGAAATGAGAGCACATTTGAAAGAAAGGCTATTGATATTAAATTTATTCCTCCTTTGCTCTGCCCCAGTAACTCTGGGACTTGTTATGCCTCTCTAACTCCCACCATCAGACAGTGATCCAGTACATTCTTCCTGCTGCCCTGTTACTCTCCCTGCCTTTCCTTAACCTCTCACTCTCATTAGTTTCCTCACACTTTTGACAGAAATGTGCCTTACTCTCCTTCACTGTTTGAAGAAGAAATGCACAAAACCCATTCTGGCTTCCATCCTTTTATCCTGCCTTTTCAACAGTTGCCATGAACAGTCATTCTGAATTCTTCCTCACTGACCTCATTCTTTACCCAGTCCAGTCTGAATTCTCCCTTGAAATTTCATCCTTCCAGATACAGTGAAGCACACCTCCTACCTGAATCCAGATGTTCTTATTCCGCCTTTACGGTCCCTCAACTTTCATCTCTTTCTCATGCTCCTCCTTACATCCAGCCTTCCTTTGCTGTTTGTGGTTTGATTTGGCATTCAAAAATTCTTCCTTTTCTTTCCAACTTCCAACAAAGAATCCAAACACTCCATCTTTTGCTTATGCCCTTTCTCTTTCAGTTTCCACACCTTCCATACCACCTTAAAATTGCAAACCACACAAATTTTTTTAGTAGAATACTTTTATCAGCTGTGTATTAAAGAGTCAAATTCATTACATTCAAAATAATTAGTACTGAACTCTGTTATTCTGTAAACAGCAATGTTTGTAGACGCAAAGAAAGCAGAGCCCCTCTTTTTCCTTTTTTCTCTCTTTCTATCATATAAAATTATTTTCTGAGCACTGCTATGGTATTTTTAAGCAATAAGTATCAAAGCAATATATAATTCACTGTCATATGGCAGTTATGGTATGCCATACAGTTATACCTCATCTACACATATTCTGTCATCATTTATTTTGTCCTTCAGAAGACTGCTCAGAACTTCCTAAATTATCCATAATCAACAACATAAAAGGACAACTCTTCTGTTCTCAGAAAAATAAAACTTCAATTTATATTCCCTTTCAGGTGTAAAAATTATAGTGCTAATGTGCCTCGTGGCTGGGGGTTTCAGTGTGTTTAACTGCACAGGCTAATTTTTCATAAAGCTTGCAAATGGATTTGAAAGATCATTTCTCTTTTTGTTTTCACAAAGGTCAATAGGAATCTATTCCTGGATTTCAGCAGAAGCTTGATCAGACACCTGTTTTCTGTGATACTCAGCTTCATTCATCACTGTTATCTACTATTTATTCTTCACCACTTGACTAGGGTTGTGATTAAAACACAACTAAACTAAACAAGTCAAAGAAAGTTAAGAGACTTTAAAAATCATGGCAGCTTTAATTAAATAATAAATGCAAATAACTGTTTATAACATAACAAAAATATAGTCTGCATAAGAATTAAAAAACTCTAATGAAGAAAAATTTAATGAAATTCTGCAGTCTTCTTGCAGCAGGAATTTGTTTAAATACAGCATACGGTAATTTTTTAAAAAAACAGTTATGGATTGCTCAATGGGATTAAAATTTCAGCTATGAGTGATAAAGCATATTAATGTGAGTATCATTTCTTTCATTCATGTGATTACATTCACTTAGTTATTCCACTTTTTGTTGGATTATTTCTCCATGTCACATCTTGTCCTTTTTTACCATTAAATGCTCAGAAATGGAATATTCTACTCTATGTTTACAAATAACCTAGCACAACAGGACCTCCATCCTGGTTATGAGATTCAGAAACAATTCAACTTCTAATTATAGTGACTTCATAATTACTCATGGCCGGCCACAAGAACAGTCCCATTTAACTCTACTTAAATAGGTCTGTAAACAATATTGCTGCCAGCCCCTTATTTTTTGTGATAAAAACTATACAATAAATTAATGCTTTGAACATTATCATTTTCCCTCTCATGTACAAGACAGTATGTTTTTGTATAGTCTCTTCTGCCAATAAATGAGTGTACCATTTAATTCTTCATGGAAATCCCTGATCAATATTCCACCTGGAAATTGCTAAGAAGGGCGGCGTTGGCCTCTAACCTCGGCTGCCCCAGTATCTGCTGGGGGTAAGTGGATGCAGCAAAAAATTTCTTGGTCCTTCGAGCTTGCCCGTGGTCTGATTTAAAGCAACCCACGCCACATCTGACTAGCTGTGACCCCAGGGCTGCCTGCCAGCTGGGATCTGCCGGAACATCGTGTGCTTTGGACATTCCCCTGTTCCCACAGTAACGTTTTGTCGGGGGCTGCAGGAATGTGCTAAGCAATGAGAATACCCAGCTGAGGAGACGCAGCAGTTTTCCAGACATCTACAATGTAGAATAGAAGAACTCAGACTGACACACTCCAAAGCTGTTTGCAAAAGCAAACTCTCTTATCCCAGGATTGAAGGATCTCACCATGCTACACCAGCTGTGGCTCTGAAGGAGAGAAGGGGCAATGCTGCCTATGAAGGCATTTCTATTTTAATTTATAGGATAGCTAAGATAAACATTGCAAAACTGCAATTGTATTCAGACAGAGAGCACTAAAATAAATCCAGATAACAGGCATCTGTGGTTCCAGGGCACCATTCTGTCTTGAAGCAGTACTATCTATCTTGCCCACAATTTTACATGTGAATTTAAAATTGTCCATCTATAGAAAAATCATTTTTATAAACTCAGTGTATTTAAATTAGTGAGATATATTAATGAAATATTTTTGCACCACAACTATCTTTGCAAGGTAAAATACATACATGGGATGGGCCTGAACCAATACACATCAGCATGTTAAATGACATGCTTCTTAAAAATAACTTTTTTTTTAATAAGGCTTAAAAGTGAGGCTCTAACTGCCCAGAGCACTTAAAAGTCCCAACCCATTTCCAGCGAGGACCTAATCCACTACCTTGGATCATCATCTCCTGCTTGTTCACTTCCCGTCCCAATTGACTACCCAGGACTGCTCAACAGCATTGGGTGGTTATTGAATCCTTCTCCCATCTATCATGGTGCTCCAGTGCTGGGTTTCTGAAGCTGTGAATAGTTTTGCAAATCCCTGATGAAATGCAAAAAGCACTTTGGGAGAAACTTGATAAATGAAAGCTCCATAGAACTTTTTTTGTTTAGCACAAGAGCTTAATGGAGCATGATCATGGTGGGTGGTGTGCACCTTCCATGGGGGGCGAGGAGCAAGCCAGGAAACCATCTTGCTGAGAAGAAGGAGAAGGCAGAGACAGTAAACATGCAGCCACGGGTTTTGTAAGAGATGATTTTTGAAACAAGCATATTCCAGTATGCAACACATATTTTTCTATTGCTTTGAAATTGCATCTGCTTTTTGTAAGATTATTATGTAAGAAAGGCCTATTTGCCAGAGTATGTGGTTACACATTTTCTACTGACTTTACAAATTGTTCAAATTTCAGTATTTGTTGGCTTCATTATAGACCAGTGTTATTACTGGCAGCTACAATAAGGTATTATAAAAACTTTTTTTATTGTTACTATAGTGTGGCATTAAGGATCAGAAACTGATCTGAAATAAGTGAAAGCTGAAAGGACAGGAATCAATTTACATTGTATTACATTTTAAAATCTTACTAAAATAAATTATATTTTCCCAAAAGGTCAAGGTACAAACAGATCTCCCAGATGTGTGATGGCTTCTGAGGTCCTCAATAAGAGCGTTCTGTTTCAAACCAAATCCTGCCTGATTATTCCGCTCAGTTGAAGAGGTTCCCTTTGTCTGGCCTTTGTGCTTCAGCTCACTTCCTATCCAAGGCACTTTCTGGACTCATTTACAGTTGATCTTCCCCCCATACTTTCATATTTTCTAATGGTTTTGATCTCATACTAGCTGAACACAGACTTTCCACCACAATCACCCATAAATATAGGCAGTAAGGAGGAAGCCACGGTGTGATGAGCCATGCACACAGAAGCTGAAGGGTTGGCCTAGGTCAAATCAACAATAACCAGCCCTATTCTAGACAAATTGCCCACTGCTGGGGGAGATGTTTCAGTGTCACATTTCTGCCGGTGTGACATAATCTGACAGGCAGAGGAACCAAAAGATTTCAACCAATTGCTCATCTAAGTGTCTGCTAATCTAATTTAATTGCTCAACTACTTGCCCATCTGAGTGGCCAAGCACCAGGCAATCCTGTGTCAGAAACGCTGGCTTCTTTGTAGCATCACAAAGGAAATACATACAGCATTTTGAGGAAACTAGAAAATGGGAAAAAACTCCATTCCCAAATGAGATGGGTTAAATCTGTTCATTGCTTATGTTTTTGCTTTGTTTCATCGGTGAACTGAAACACAAACAATTGTTTATAAAATCTCCAATTATACACTCAGGTAAGTGTTTTCCTTCAAAATACTAAACTAGAATTGTAGAAGCATGTGGAGTTTTAGGGGAGCAAACCTGTGCCTACATTCATCCTGATAAACTGAGACCACAGAACGCTCCTATATTAATTAAGAAGCAGGAAAATTTCAGGCTGAAAAGAATAAACACATATGAGAATGCTACATAAGCTGTTGATTTGGAAAACTCTACAAAAAAGTCACTTATTTTTCTGTCTTTGAAAGTAAAGTGGTCAAAGAACACGAGAATTGTTTATAATCCAAATATCCTGAGTATGTACAGGGCTTCCCTAACTTTTCAGTGACACACCAAATGCAGGGGCTGAACTATTTCACTTCACAGAGCTGTATTGAGTGCTGATGTCAGCAGAAGCAACCACTCACCCCTGAGGCCAAAACTCATCAGGTCTGCTCTCAGGTCAAGGCATTCAGAAAAATCAGGTTTGAGGTCAAATGTGGTGGGACAAAAAGACAGAAAACAAAGCCAAGAAGCCAGCAAAATGAAGCTTTTATCTCAATTTATGGCAGCACTATATGCAGACTAGTAGAAAGTATACATCCAGTTTGCCAAGTTTTACTGGGGGAGAGGGAAGGTCAGTCAGAGGAGTGCGTGGCTTTCTGCAGCATTACTAGCCTGAGTAAATGTCCAGTATCTGCTGGTTTCACTAGATTGGACACAGCATCTGTAATACAATCACTTACAGCATTGCCACACTCTTGATAAATTGCCACGACATCAGCTCCATTCTTGGGTAAGGACACAAGACCTCGCTGAGCCCACTCTTCATAAACACTACACAAGAGAAAAGATGATCTCTCACCCGTCGGTGTCACACTGCAGTGGTACAAATGACAGGTTATTTTGACACCTACTGGCCAACTCCACGTACAGCATTGTTAAATTCCCAAATTCCCAGGCTTCAACAGTGCCAAGAGAAGGCAGATGTTTAAGCCAGAATCAGTACAGTAAAAACTATTTTTTTTTCCTTTTAGGTTGGTTTTTTTTTTTTTTTTTCTACTGGAAGTCAGTGTATGATTGGAAACTGTAAAGGCAGGACTGACTGCTAAAAATCCCAGGCTAGTCTGAATCACAGGTTTACTTTAAAATAATTTGAGAAGATAAGGACAGGGAGAGGATAGAAAGGAAGAACACAGGGACTGGGAAGCAGGATGCTGCTTGGAGAATGCAACATTTACTTTGTAAGCACCGGCGTGGTTAATGGCTCTAAAATAGCTCTTATGCATCGAGGCATGAAATCCATTGCCAGGTCCAGGTGTTGAAAAAGGACTTGACTGATAAGAAAAGGCTGGCCAGAACTGAGAGCACCACCAATGATATAAACAGCTGTCATTTGGGGGGAAAAAGGATTAATCACCCCTGGAAGCTAATCAGAACACCATTGCCCCTAAATACCGTTAGAGGATTATAGTATCAGGATCCATGCAGAGAGAGGGTGCCGGTATATTACAAGTCAGTTAAAATGCATCATGAAAGTAAAACCTGTGGATTCAGGATGAAAAAATTAATGAACCTTGCAAGGTTTTGACACTGGGAGTCAAAAAGCTTGGTAACTGTCAGTCTGTCCTGACTGGCTGACACAGGTAGAGAAGCAGTAGATGCAGATACAAAGTGATGATTCTGCTTAGTTATTTGGATGTACAAAATGGAGACATTATTAATTGTTAATACCCTTTGAGAAAGGAACTGAGTGCACTCATTTAAGCACCAATCCCTGGATTCGCCAATCTTCTTTGCAAGAGCTTCCACACTCCACATTTCTCTGGCTGTGCAGCTGGACAGAAGAGGGATCCCACAGCACAAAGCAAAGCAAAGTTCAGAGAAATGCTCAGTTGAAAGAGAACAAATTTTCCAACTTTCTCCTCTTCCCAGCCAGTCCTTTGGATTTAGCTACACTGTAGAAAGCTCAAGCAACAAGTCATACCATATTTTTTGCAAGTAAGGAGTATAAGCAACATATTGCAAGAAAAAAAGACCAATATACATTCCAATTTTTTCTTAACCTATGAAATTTAACAATAAGCACCATATATCACATTATGTGCAAAGGAGAGGTGAGAAATGGGCAAAATAATAGATTCTAAATTGTTGAGATCTAGTACTATCTCACCTTAGCCAGTCAGACTTGGACATGCAGCAGCTGTTCAGTTGGAACACTGAAGAAGTACATTTATGATAAGAGATGGAAAAATTTTTCCAAGCTGAAAAGTTTGTAAAAAATCTTCATGCTGAACATTGGAAGGAAAAAAACTTTTATTTCTTCCCTCTTTCATTATGCTAAGGGCAATTTATTTTCACTCTGCCATTAAATGCAAACTTGTCCTCCATTAATAAGGAAACTGGTTTGGGCCCAGCATGGTGACTGCTCATATAATGCAGAGAGTACAGACATTTTCATACAAATTTCTGTCCTTCCTAGTCTTATTTTTCACACTCAACTCCATATATATATATATTTTTTTAGAGAGAAGCATTCCATTACCATTTTTTCTTCTTTTCATTGATTTTTTCCCTGACCTTTTACCATACTCTTGAAATGAAACATGAACCTAGTAATGTTCAAGATTGAGCTGAACCTTGAAAGTGATGATATCTGAGCAGGTTTCAAATTAGACAAAATGAATTCTTCATTCTGTTGCTTAGGAAAATATATCAACCTGTTTAGAGAGATGTGGGGACTGACTTATGTTTTCAAACAGCAGAAAATGTCTTTACAAGAATTCCGTGCAATATCTGGGATACTGAGTCATTGCAGAAGGATTTTGCACCCTACCACACAGAGGGGTCCAGTGTTGAGAGCACTCATACAGAGTTCATATTTTACTTGGGACTCAGAGAATATAGCCTTTTTTGAAGCAATCAGTTTATCAGTTAATATCACCTCTGCATGGTTGCTATAAAAAAAGGAAAGCAAAGCTGAAAATGAAATACTGTGAGAACCTCTTTTGAAGTTTTTCCTTATCTGGCAAAATGTGTCTCTTCAGGCTGTTTATCCCACTGAGATGGGGAACATTTTTTGCTCTCCTCTGAAAATTATAGTCCCAGTAACATAAAGCATTGTGGTGAGGGTAATATGAGCACAAATACGGATGCAAGAGGAATTCCAGTGTGAGGATTTAGCCTGTGCCTGTAAGCAAGGGCAATCGTTGGCACCTGCAGAGTCAGAGGTGCTGAGTGCAGTTCCTCAAGTGTTGTTAAATGCATTTTTCTTTGTATTTGACTTCACTGGACATGGACACCAGTGTGTGGGTGTGACCCAGAGCAGCAGAACAACCTCCATGACAGAAACATTCCAATTCCAGTATCAGAGAAGAAGGTACAGAAACTGCAGATGTGCAGGGAAAGCGTAAAGAAAACTGAACAAGTCATCTTGAAGGGCAGCAATCTCAGTGGTCAGGTGCTAATACTCCTTTTGTAGGCTTCTTGGGAAAACAGAATTTTAAAACCTGATACTTAAAATTCATCTGCATGTAAAGCCAGTGTCACTCTCTCCTATCCAATAAAACAATAAGAAAAATTCTTTAGTTTTTGCCCTCCAGCTAATTCAGCTAAAGAGCTAGAGGGAGCATCCATTGCATCTCATTTTAGCAGTGCAGAATCAAGGTTCTTGAAATTTTATACCAACAAATGAAGCTAAAAGTCCCCAGTAGCCATTGAGCCTGAGGTCAGATATTCCACAGCTGCACTCCAAACACAAAAAGAACTTTTATCTTAAGCCTCCCATGATACTTCAGATGCCTTAAGCAAAATTCTCCCCTTTCACATGCACACTGGGTTTCATCTCTACTGGATTTTGCTCTCCTCCTGTGGGCAGTTAGTGGGATTCTCACTTGAGCAGAGCAGGCAGGCAAGATCTCTTGATTTCACAGGGAAAGAAGTTTTATTTTAACAAGGTTGCCCAGGAAGATCAGAAGGGATATTAATATTAGTATTAATGTTGTCGATGGTGTTTTGTTGTTGTTATTGAGACATTCAGCTCCCTCCAGAATCAAGAATGCACATACCCATTCCTGTTACATACACAGAAGAACAGGAAGCTGGTGACAAAATTTTGTGGCTTCTTTCCCCTACCTCACCAAGATTTTATCTCCTCATTGTATCATTAACAAACACACCACACTTTTGCTGTATAAGGAATGATACCGTTCTGTATGTTAATACATACCTGAGTGCAATAGCTCAGGGATGGGTTAAAAATTACACCCAAAAGCACTTAATAAAGCCTAAAGCCTTTACTTCCAGTGACGAAGGCTACATGGAGGTACTGAAGAGAATGAATACAGGGATGACAGGGCTAGTGTAACATTAGCATTAGTGCTGTGTGCTACTTGCTGTGCAGCTGTGGTTTGTATAAGCAGAAAGAAACCATGTGTCAAGAGAGGGGAGAGAAGAGGGAGCCAGTAGTTGGCCAAACTAAGGCAATTTTGCATCTGTATGGGTTGCAGATATATATATGGGTAAAACAAAGGAAACCCCAGAGCCTACTTTTCCTTCCACTAACTGTGTGGCCTCTGAACTCTGATCATCTGCTCCCCCCTACAGCTATAGTTCTCCTGGCTTGTTTGAGGATTTAATTTCAAATTATACATGTGCAAAACCAGACTGAAATCCCATTTTACACTGGTTTGATCACTACTGCCTGAACTATAATTTTAAAATGTGGTGACTGTAATGTAGTTATGCTTCTTGTTTGCTCTTTGTAGTATAATAAGATACAGAAGTCAGGAACCCACTGTGTCAAGCAATGTGCAAACATATCCCTGTGCAATTCTTCCTCCATGAGTTTACAATTTTAATACACAAGGGTTGAACTATGTTAACAGTACTGCTACTTCTCTTTTTTTTTACTAGGCTCTGAAAGACCTAAACACCAAGTTGACTGTATATGTTATAAACATTTTCTCAACATTATTTACCCAAAAGGCAGGGTAGCAGCTCTGAAAGTATAAGTGCGATGTAGAGTCACTTAAAACACACATAACTTTCCCATGCCTCTCCCTTGCAATCCATTTAACACAAACACCCACTACTGTTGTCTCCGAACACCTTTATGTTAAGTATTTCCACCAAAACCAAACCTTCCCTTTACTTTCAAGGCACCATTTGACAATCACCTCATCCCTTTGCCCAGACACCAATATCTTCTGACTGCCCCGTTTCTGACTGCGGATTTTTCCCACACCATCATAAGTTTAGCTGAACTTCCAACTAGACATGGCAGAATCCACTTAAAAATATTTCTGTTGCAAACTAATTTCTTCTTGCTGCATTTAGTAGAGAGCAGTTTCGGTACTGTGCTAAATTACATTTTTGTCTTAGATGAAGCCCAAAGATGGCAGGTCCTGTAGGGCCTACGACTGAAATGGCTCCAGTGGACAGCTTGACATGGAAACAGAGCTGAAGTTTATGATAAATATAATGCCACCTTCACTTCTGAATTAATTCCATCTTCTTCTTCCGAAATATGTAACTTGAAAATTAATCCTTCCAGCGTGTTTCCCAGTGCGTATTCTCTTTCCACCTTTAAGCACTAAACTGAATGAGCAAGGGACTGGTTCTGTTTTGTATCTCACACGGAACTGAGCAGCTCTGTACTTTATGATGAATATGTGAAAGTGAACAAGGGAACATACCACCTGAAGTTTCCATTGCAGACCACTGACTAAATTCATACCCAGATATTAAATATTGACTTCCAGAACAGACTGGAATTGTTTCTCCTTTGTGACCCACTAAGAGACCTCTTATAATTTAGCTTTTTTCTTTCAGGAATCATATGCTTAAGGTTTAACTAGTTGATTGAAGTTATGTAAATTTATGATCTTGATGGAGATCCTCATGTATTGTAAAAATATGCTTCTTGCCCTATTAGAGAAGCTATTGCAGTCACAAATTATTTAGAAGTCATTATAATAAAATAATACCTCAGAATCATCTTTCTGTCACATGTGCATTGCTCAGGATAACTTTCCACATTTTAAACAGTTTACCCTTATTGCCATCAGTGGCTTCATCTTCATATATTGAATATTAAATAACAGATTCTGGTGATTAAAAAGATCCAGACATTTATTTAGTGGACATTTATTTGCTGAAGAGGCTACCATTTTAAAGCTATTCATCATGTGTTAAGTAGTTTATTACATGTAACTAGCCCATTCAAAATTCAAGGAGCTTTGATTTCACTAATATTAATATTTGTCCTAAGTTACTACTAATGATGGATACCAGTTTGAAACAATCCCTTTTCCTTTATATATATGACCTGCAACCACTCAAACAAGGAGCATGCTTCAGATGCACCAAAGTATCCATCTTCTAGTTACAGTCATGTCTAGGTTTTCCTCTTTGCTCTATACCTTATCAAAACAGCTGTAGGAGTTTGGTGAGAAATGAGCAATCTGATTTTATTGTGTATTCGAAATGACTACTCAGCCAAAATAAACTTTGGCCCTCTAGTAGCTTAAAGGCAGTATTGGCACATGTAAAACAAAACACACAACAATACATACCATGATGACTGCCAGATGTTCATGGCCAAAAACACACAGCTGTTGGGCTTAGCTCACCTGAACTCATTTTAAAGCCAAAGACAGCAGTCACCTTTGTTGAGCTGTCAGATTAACAGCGGGACTGCAAAGACTGGAAGCAAGGGTGGGTCATCTCAGTTACACTGAAGAATGCCAATTTATGCCTCATCAGCCAGCTGTCATGTAAAATTCCTCATGCTAGACAGAACTAAAAATAACCCATTTGTTTTAAATGCAGTTTTGTACTTTGAAATAATCTCGTTGTAGTTACTCGTCTATCAGAATTGAATGTTTCTCAAGCTAACTGAAAAACCCAATAGACCACAATTCTTCTGTTCTTCTATCCAGAAATATCATCGAGCAGTTCAGAGAGAGCTTACTCAGGAAAACTAAATATCACCATGCCATGAATCACAAGCAAATGGACTGCCAAACCCTGAATTCTATATAATAATAAAATAATAGCTAGGAATTATTATTATCTCGCATACTCAAGCACAAGATAAATATTGGGTGATACATATCTCTGAGATAGAGCTTCAATAAAGATTAATAGATTGCAGCAAACAATTAAACTTTTAAAGGTGGAGTTACCCCATTGCTAAAGAAACTCTGGCAAAAAAGTCCCCAGAAGAGCACTTCCCTTAAAAGGATATGGCTACAGGATTTTAAGTCATTTTGATGAAAACCAGTTGTAAGACTAAACGCAATATTCTATTCCCAGTGCTGAATTACAGTAAAAGTAATGAATATTTTCCTCAGTTTTCTGAGTATTCAAACAGCAGGATCATGTATTTTGTAAGGATTCAGGAGTTACAGTGTTTGGATCAATGATCTAAAATTCTGCTAGTTTGCACACACACAAACATAAGCAAACTATTTGCAAATGGCAATAACCAAGTGAATAGTCTACTTTTAAACCTATTTTTGTTGATATTTATCCTATGAATGTATCCTGTGTAAGGCACCCAAAAATCTGTTGTGTTTACACTTGTTTTGGTTCTTTCTCTGAAATTCAGTTGGGGCCAATTCCACAAGTACGTTTATTTGTGTGTTTTATTTTCTCATCTTCTTACTATTTGACAAAATAATCTTTTGCCCTTTTTATTATGTATTAATACATAAAATAAAACTCCTTTTGGCAAGATATTCTTGCCCACAGTAAGTAAATTTAAAGATGTACTTCTGATCACATAAAGAAGCAAAGCTTGAACAAAAACTGTCTTAACTGGCAGCCATCATTCTACTTAAGACACAAGAGCACGTATGGCATGTTTTCCCTTACTGAAAACAAAAGTAAATTCACATGGTGCTAGCTCACAAAAGATTTGGCTCCCAGAGTCCACACCTTAAATTCCTTGTTCTCAGTGTCCACGTGCACATCCATGCTGAATTTCCCCAGGACAACTCTGTAAATGGTAAAATTATACACTTAAGTTTTTTAGTTTTGTGTCTCTTACTTAAGAGGACTTACTCTGGCCTCACTTAGAACCAATATGTTCTAATATTTGTCTGATATGCAAATTAGGTCATGACAGAAAATTCAGGATGCATTAAACATTTTCTGAAAAATTTAAATCAACCTTTGTGGAAAGACTTTATACAAAGAATCTATGAGGCCCATCTGCTTTGCACAGGGTGTGAGAGCCCATGAGATTCTTATAGTTTCATATTCTGCTATTAGTTAAGGACTTTATTGCTTCCTAAATAAATACAGCAATTCAATCCATAAACTTACCACTGTATAACATATTTGGTATGACAGGCCTGACATTACCCATCTGAACATGTGATTACCAGAGACAGGTGAACAATTCTTCCTTCAAAGCACTGTATTTCTACATATGCTGAAAGAAACATCAAGAAAAAAAAATTAAACTAGCGTGAGGAAACATAACAAATATTTTAAATATTTTCATTGCTGTAAAATCTCACAGGTGGTCTCATGGCAATACCCCCTTTTTATGAAATCTAATAAATTCAATGCTTCCTAAAGTTGTAGCCTCAACTGAAGAATTTAATTGCTAAAATAGCACAAAACATTTATTCACACATCTGGTTGAAATTCCTTTTCTCTGACAAATTTAATCAGTAATTATCTATTTGACAGACACATAGACAAGGAGAAACCTCAACAAGATACATGCTTCAATTAATCTTTCCAAAAATTTGTATAATCTAACAGATGGATCAAACTTTATGTAAGTATTTGACCAAAGGCTATAAATCAACAGTGACATGTTTTCTTTCAGGCAAAGAAATTAATGTTGTTTCACAGTGAGACAAAGGAATTGTTAATCTTACAATAGTTCCCTTCCTCATAAAACTATCTGCTACATAGAGAATATTAATGATACAGCATTCTTAACCATGGCAAAGAAAGGATAGGTTTAATATGTGTGATTCTTGTTAAGTAATTTTCTTTTATTAATGCAAAGAACTTCATAGTTTTGCACTACAGCAAATTACTTCACAGTAACACTGATGAACAGTAAAACTCCCCAAGAGGCAGACCCCACAGTTACCATCTAATCTTACAGCACTCTGTCAAAGTGACGCTGCTCTGGATTCATATTTTTCATTGCATTTTTAAAAATGCAAAACATCGTGACATGAAAATAAAATTTGACCAGGGAAAGTGGCAATATTCTAGGAAAAGCTCCAAAAGGTGATTTGTGCTGTACAGGAGAGAGGCCTATGTCACTGCTGACCCTCCCTGTGGCAGATGTCACCGCAGCACTGCCTGTCCCTGGCCAGGAGTTTGTGCTGCTCCAGTGTCCCGAGCACTGGCAGCACCAGGCTGGGCACACCTGCGGCTGGCTCTCTGAGAGCTGCTCCGGGTGTATCAGCTGAAAGCCTCTCAGTTTAGAGCAGCCTGGACCTCCCAAGCTGCCCTCAGAAGGAAAAGTAAACTCGCAGCTTCTCCCCCACTAACCAAAACACGCAGCAGCTGAGGAGCCGTGGTCTGCAGCAGGTCACCGTGTCACCAGCCTCTCACTCTCCATGCCCCCACACACCCACCTGGCAGTGCTGACAGCAGCACTTGCGGCCTCAGCAGCCACAGGAGCTCCTGCCACCCCCCTGAGGAGTGACACAGCGGACACACGGCAGATCTCCTCAGGGAAGGGGTCTTCTTGCAGCAGAGTGCCTGCGGGCCATATAAAGATGGTCAGAGCTGCTGCTGCTGATCAGCTGAGTGCTGGCATCTTCCTGCAGACCAGCTCAAGCAGCTTCAAACAAAGGGAAGAATTAAACTTGCAACTCTCTCTTGCTATGAGAGTGAGCACCATAGCTAAGTGGAATGCCAAATCCATTCATTATTTCGGCAACCTTCAAAATGAAGCCTTGTTCCTCAGCAGAGCATGCTACCATACTGCTGCCGCAGAATGCTTTAAGACTGGTACCTTGGAGTGGCAATACTTCTTGCTCTTTTAAGCACAAGTGAGAAGCCACAGGAAAAAATTTTGTCTGGCATAAAAATATAGTCTCTTGGTTATGACCTTCAGCATCCTGCTCTGTGAGAAGTAATAGGAGCTTTGACAGCAATTAAGGAGCTGGCAACGTGCAGAGCAATCCAGACAGTGTAATGTAGAATTGGGTGGGAGCAAGAATTTCATTTAAATCTTACACTTGTTAAATACATCTTTCCATCTGTCTCTGAGTCAGCAGCATCCCCCTCAAGGCTGACACAAAGCTCAAGAGGAAACGAAACCGCTCCAAAATATTTTTGAACTTAACCTATCAAGCTAAAATTTAAAACCACCTGAGGTTCACTCACTCTCAAAGAGAGGGTGGGGGTATTCCTTTCTGAACCATGAGTGGACTTCAAAGGTATACTCTTTTCACTTCAATGTGAAAAGCAGACCTAGTCCTCTAAAGCTACAAAGCCCTAACTCCCTTGATGTCTTAAAGATTATTTCAAATCAAATCAAAATTAATACCAGATGGGGAGGGGCAAGAAGGCCAGAAGAAGTGAAAAAAAAATTAACTTTCTGTTTTATCTGCAGTTATTTTTGGCATTTCATAGAGGTACTTTAATTTCTTTACCCTTTAGTCTGCTATGACTAACTAATTCCAAGCTTAACTGGTAGTGACTATTGGCAATTCTGCTCACTTGTCAGATAATCACAGCAGTTAATTTTTCCAGATTTTTTTATTTCATAGTGCTAGGCAAATACATAAAAATTTATTTGCAAATACTATTCCCTTGTTGATTATGTCTTCTGCTTTTTCACTGCACTGGTATTTGCAACCTGCTTCTTTACTTGGGCCTGGATCCTGCTGGAGCTTGTGGACAGAACTTGCTGCTCACATGGAGCCAGGCAGTGGGACTGTGCACGAATCAAAAGCTATCTCATGCAGAGCATGAATATGTGTGTTCAAACTTTGTATTTAGAGGAAAAAAAAACCAAAACCAACTCTTACTTCACAGTATAGAAATAGCTATTACAAATTCACTTGGAAACAGGGAGCAAGATAGCACATTCTTCAGTCTTATGCTTTCCATAAGGAAACAAAGAGAATAATGTGCAAAACCAACAAATGATCCTATGGCACGAAAAACTTGCAGTAACCAGCATAAGAAAAAACCCCACAGACTAAAATTAATTTGCACGGATTACTGATGGAACTTTAAGAACATGAACTCATTCCCAATACAACCTGTTTGTGGTAACATGGAATAATCTTGAGGAATATGTTATAAGAAGATGAAAAGGTCCCTTTTTACAATGTTGCTAGTTGAATCTAAGTGAAAACCCAACAAAAATATAGGATAATTTGCTTTAAAGTCTACTAAACTTCTCTTGGCAGCCTTGGCTTCACCATAGCTTATTTATTTATGCATGTATATTTATATCCAACATATATATTATACTATACTATATCTATAATGTAATGTAATATAAAAATATAATATAATATAATATAATATAATATAATATAATATAATATATAATAATCAAGAAAGCCATATGGAAAACAATTAAGGCTCCAAAACCAGAAACAGGAAAGTTAGCAATAGAGGCAAAGTTGCCTGTTCCACCACAGTGCTGTCTGCTCATGCCTGTACATTTTGACACCATCTCCCGTTACACAACTGCGTACTCTTTCCCCTAAAGAAACTCCCACCCAGATACTGGCTGAGATATTTTCTCCCTCCCTCACCCAGAAAGGTGCGGCACATTCTGTTACTGCCTGAAAGCCTTGCTGTGAGGGCAGGATTCATTTCCTCAGTGGTGGATGTGGTGTTGCACATCCCCATAGTAACTGACTGCTTCAACCACGAGTGCATTTTCACAACACCCCTGTCTCCATCCTCCATCACTCTGCTTGCTCCCAATCCCTTTGGCAGCCCTTTGCCTTCCACAGTTTCATGCCCCAGTCACCCAATTCCTCACGCAATCTTGGTCTCAGCCACACCTAGAGAATAAGGTTCCCATCCAAGTCATAACTCCAGCAAAAACAAAATTTAGAAAAGGTGGGGTTTAGCCCAGACTTCCTTGAATTCCTTCTGATGAGCTCCTCTCCAACGCCTGAAGACCCACTCGAGAGGTGAAACAACCCCAGCAGCTAAAATTTAGCAAACATTTTAAAACCCGTGTGCAGTGAATTGGAAGGGATAATTTAATGTGGTGAATCATTACAGAAGAAGTTGCAGCAGCTCTGCCAATAATTTATATTCAAGAAGACACCATTTTCTAGGAAAAATTAATTTAAACTGAGAAAAAAAAAAAAGAGTTTAAAAAAAGGGTTAAAACACCCCCTGGAATAGAGGGAAGCACTCACAAATACCACTTTCAAGATACTTCATTCTGCACCACTTTAAGGACCAGTTCTCAGCAAAACATGCCAAGGAGAGAAAAGTAATTTTGTAGAAAGCAGGCAATATTAACAGTTGTAGTGAGAAGTGCTGTTTATATGTATTTTCTAGTTCAAAAAGTAAAATATATTACATATTCTGAATTGACTCTTGCTATCTTTCCAGATTTGAGGCTTTTAAAAGAAAAAAAACAGTGATATGAAATGACACTTCATTATTGGATTTGTTGGGGGGCAGGAGTAATGTTTAAACACAATGTTAAAACTTCTTGTCTCTACAGTAACTGAAAAAAATATTCTTGGAAATTTTCTCCCATTAAGATATGTTTTGGCAGTATCAGCACACTCATGCATGTTGAGGAACAATTTCTGTTGATGAGTTGGTCACTCACAAACACAAATCCAGATTCTCATTACTAAGGCTCTGTTCCTCTGCATCCCTGCCTGCAGGCTCTCCTGGAACTGACAAACAAAGCAGCATGACAGGATGTGACCTGGATAATTCAGGCAAACCAGACGTGGATGCACATCTGGGAACAAATGTATCTCTTCTGCACTATTCCAAAGTTGAACTCCATGATCTTGGAGGTCTTTTCCAACCTTAGTGATTCTATGATCACTGAGCACCAGCTCCTAAGAGGAGACCATAGAGCCGCATGGGGAGCGCTACACTGACTTAAAACTTTACTGCCCTAAAACCAAATGGTCTGTCCTCTGTTGGCCTCTGGACAGATGCCTCTGCAACCCTCAGAGTATGGCACTGTCTCTGCATCTCAGAGTTGATAGTCTGAGTGCAGATGCTCGGGCCAAGTCTGGTGGCCCTGGGGCCGGGGGTTGTGTGCCCTCCCTCGGCCAGCGCTGTCCCTGGAGCCCTGCTGAGCACAGCACGGCCGCTGAGCGCCTGGCATGCGCTCCCACGGCCAACAGCAAAACATTTGCATTCATGTAGACTCAAAAATGCCACGGCAGCATACATATACTGGCCTTTCGCTCTGCAGTTCCAGCTCTGGTAGCAAATCTCTGTACAGGCATGAACAAAACTAACCTTTTCTATTATCAAACAATTTATACGAGAATTCACCTGCAATGTCAGCTTCCAGAGAACTCAAAGCAATCAGGAGGATTCAGACTCTACAGGAAGCCTCCTCACCTCCAAACATCATAGAACAAGGCAGATAAATATTTTCTACTTGAAGCCTTAAGAGCAAGTGAATATGTCAAGTAAAAAAAAAAAATTTAAATTAGAAGCATGTTGAAAAAAAATGGACTGGGGTTTATTTCAGTTTTATCAAATCCCAGTCAATTTCTGGAACATTTATTCAGCTGTTCGGGATAAAGAGTAATATCTTAAATATTTTGAAGTATCATCAGATATAAGACTCTTTCATAAATTACAAATTGAAAGGTCAATGACTTCTGTGAATTTAAATGGTAACCAATTAGAAATCAAAGGCAGCAGTCCAACTATTATGAGATCCATCTCCTGACTCTACTAAGAAGGAGATTAAGTAATGTGTAGCTCCATGGATAAACTCTTAGTCCTTTATGCATGTATTATTTATTAAAATTTAACAAATGTTTTGAAGGCCACATCACCTTAGTATAGGAACAACCTTTGGTTGTTTTGTGACAAGGCCATCATTTGTTTCTACATTAAAACAGCATCAAGTTTTGCTAATTCCAGAACAACATTGGTGTTTTAGCACTTTTTGATAAAGATAACAAATAGATATTTTTCTATTTCCCCTAGCAAAGAAACAAAACCCTCCCAATCCCAAAGAGGAATGTCTAGATTTTATTGATTTGACCAAATGTCTATCATTTACATGGTATCTTCTCTTATGCAGCATAAACATTTACATACATGACATACTCACACAGCAAATACAAATTAACAGGCTATTCCTAAGGACTGTAGTTTCCATACAAGTGGGCACCTTCAGCTTTGATGCAGGTGGGCATAATGACATTAGTCAATGAAAGCCTTATGCTAAACACATGATTCTCCCTCAGGGTTGTTCTTGATCCAGGAACAAAACTATACAAGAAAGCTTCTAACCAGTATGGAGTCAAACATGCCATAAAGTTACACTCCCTTCCTCAAGCCACTTATTCACTTCAGATGGAAGAAGAGAATAGAAAGGTACACTGGAAACTGCAACTGCTCCTTTTGTGAAAAAAGTGCCAGAAAACACAGGGAGGAATGCAAAGTGTTTCTTTGCAATGGATTTCAGATAGGCTGAAAGGGGACTCTGTGCATGTCCTCTCTCTTTCTTCTCCGATGTTTCAAGAAACCACTAAAGAGGTACAGAAAAAGGGTAGGTCATTTTGTGCTTAAGGGAATCATCTTTTTTCATTGACATTTATATTTAAAAAGAAAACAAATTATTTTATATAAAAAGAAGTTAAAGATATTAATTTTCAAAACCTCAGATAACCCTAGCCCTGGAATCAGATGCTCAAGTACTCATCTCATTTTAGGCATCTGAAATATCTCCTATATGGAACATAGTCAGACCTGTGTTTTGGTGCCAGATATTCTTTGATGAGGCAGCTGATTAAAAAAAAAAATCTTGAAAATCAATATCTGTTGTGTTTATGGCATTAACAGCAACATGAAAGAGAAAACGAATGATGGTTTGAACATCTAGGAACCCAGGAAAGAATGTGTTTGCTGACTGGCTTTCTGCAGGTAGAACTGATTCAAGAGGAGGTCATACAGTGGTGAGCAGGATGAGAAAAAGGTCACTTGTCTTTACAACTTTTGGATGGCCTGAGGACTGTACGTCATAAAAAGGTGTACATTTTCCCGGTTTGTGATTCCCTGAGTTGTCTTCACTAAACACTTACCACTGGTGCCTCTGTGCGCCAGCTGTCACCTCAGCCACGCTTAAAGAATGCATGCCAGGCCACACTGATCCTGTCTTCTAATGCTGCTCTTCCACGTTTTTTAAAGCTGGATCATTTTCCCAGTTTATACTGTAACATAAATAATTGTGCTGCCTTAATGACAGTGAAGTGGAAGGAGGAATTGAAATACTATAGTCTGATACTGCTGTGAACATCCAAGTGCTTTGGTGAAATGACAGTGAGAGTTTACATTCCTATTCTCCAACCATCTTCCCACTGTTCTACTTCCTGCTGCAGCTCTTATTGCACCATGTAAATAGAAGAAGGTGAGCTCTGGTCAGGAATGCCATTTTTGCTCCACAGCAAGCAACAACATTGCAGTGCTCTGCAAGGCTCCTTGGACCTGCTTTATTTACTGTATCAATGTAGGCAAAATAGTTTAGAGACAGATATATCTAATATGTACCACTAAATATTGCAGGTATTTCCAAGTTTTAGCCACGTAGTCTAATATATGCTTCTAGCACATATTGGCTGAAAACAGTAGAGACAGGTGAAGAGAGAGCCCAACACATAAAACTTTGATGGATCCAACTACCAAGACACTCGTTATTTGCCAGTGTATGGAGGCTCCCATACATTTATATACACACAGATGCACATGTGTGTGTGAGCAGTGCAATGTCCTGCTAAAGTACACAGGGATAGAAGAAACAGCTCAGAATTATTGCTGCTGAGGGTGGCTGCAGGTGCAAAGGGCACAACAGAAACCACTGCCCCAATGAGTGGAACAGTAAAAGAAAAAAATATTTTTAAAAGTGGTTTTGGTAACTTTTTGGTTTCTATAACAATTAGGGAAATCATGTTTTGCCAGAATGCCTCAGTGATCACTTGCATTAGCCTTCAACTACCAGTTGTGTGTCTTCGGAGCAGAAATAAACATCTTTTAATGTTCATGGTTTGCACGATGTAAACAGTCAACTAACCTTGCTGGGTTGACTTTCATAAACTTGGGCCTATTTGTTACCTGAAATACACCTTGTCCAGGTCCATCCCAAATATTTGACTACATGAGGGATACCATCAGACTGTACACTTGTACAATGGAAGCATTGACAAGAATCCTAGAAAATATTGCTTGATGCCTCCCATGTCTAAACAAGGAACCAGTCAAAGCTCCCACTCCACCACAGTACACAAGGACAGGACATTCCCACAAACGTCCACAGCAGCCCGCTGGATGGAGTACTGTGGTCAGCCTGCAAAGAGTTCCAAGACACAGACAGCTTAAGTGGTCTGTACAAATGCACACAGGGAGCATTTGCAGCTCCTCCAATTCAGAGCCAAAGATTCTGCCAATTTCCATTGAAAATGCTGGTCTGCAATGTCCAGTTCCAAATAAATTCAAAGACATTGTCATCTGAATTTATTGGTGAATAGGTGTCAATTAGACTAATAAGATCCTATAAACAGGCAAAAAAACCCAATACACCAATCACCAATTTTCATTGCCTAGCACTTGTACCATGCTGGGGGTTAGGAGCAGAGCAACAATCACAAAGATCAGAATTCTCATGAGCTGCTTATAGCACCCCCTTTGAATGGATATTACAGCACTGAATGCTCCTCAGAGAGTCAGCTAATGAAGTGCCTGCCCAAGGATCTGGAGCCAGACTTTCTCAAAGCTGCATCAAAAACTGTGTCCAACCTGAATCAGTATGGTTAGTGAGTCTGCACTGCAACAAGCTTCTCAACCAAAGAGGAAAGACTGTCCACAGCAGGAGGATGCAGTAGAAACATCCAACCTGTTGTCACAACTAGAAAAACTACGCTGTTTACACCCACCTGAAAACAAATAATAATAGCAATTTTTAAAAAGTCAGTTGGTGCCTTATCCAAAAGACAGTGGAAGACATTCAACTGCTGCTCACATGTATCAATAAAACTAATTGTGTCAATTGACTTGCACTTCCCCAACTGCAGTATCTGGCTGAAGCTTCTCCAAGCCTGCTCAGCTGCACTTCAGTGTCACCAGGACCGGTCACCTCAGTCTCTGCTGCTGGGGACCTGGCTGGCACCAGGTGCCCTTGACAGAGGAGACTGGGAAGCCACCTCATCAGTTCAGCAGCTGACCATATGGAAACAGAGTTAGACTCTGAACTTTCAAAGGTTGGTTATTTAGTCAGGAACATTAGCAGAATCTGAGTGATGTAGAGATAGAACCTGATAGACAGAGAGCACCCTCTTTAAGACTCCTGATTATATTCAAGCTTACTGGCACAAACACAAGTTGCACTTTTGTATAACCTGTTGAATATAGGCTTATTTGCATCCCTGAATTTCTGCATGATAAAAGCAGTGAAGACATTCAACTGAAAAACTTCCATTTCCTTTCTTACATCAGTGTGATTCCTGGGGGATATGATTCGCTTTCTGGTCGTTTATGCTAGGTTGTGAGATCACTCCTGTTATAAATGGGTTGTCTATGTAATTGTTACCAATTACATGGAAATTGCTCCTAAATGGCACAGACAGCCCATTTGTGCCAAACTTTGGTTTACACTTTGCTCTCTTTCCAAGACAGTGGAGAGATAAAAAAGCAATTGGATTGATGAGTGGGATGTCAACATTTCTCTCCAGTTTCCATTATGCATTTAAACATTGCCTCACCATTCTTTGACAAATATTGGAATATTTCCAGAAATCACTCTTCATTTTTTCCAAGATGGTGATCAAATACCTCCCCAAATCTGAGTAAGAAGTACCAGCTCTTGTTTATCCTCCATGTCAGATATGCAATTCAGACACTACAAATGGGAACTTGATATGTTTTCCTGCACAATCAGTTGGAATTCAGTTTGCAATGAGACTTGCCAAGCGCCTCCAGATTCTTTTGTTTCTGATTCATTATGGATCTGAGAAGTATTTGTTCCAAAAACAGCAACTTGCCCAATGTCAAGTAAATGCTCTGCTCACAAAACTGAACTACATTTCAACTTCTATTTTTTCAATTTCCATATCATTCATGCTAGAGAAAATATCAGAAAAACAATCAATCATATGAGAAACATATTTTTTCTTTTTTTTTTTTCTTTTTAACTTGGGAGTGGCTTTAGTTTTAGTGGCTTTAGTGGCTTTATACCCTTCACAATGGGTAGAAAATTTAACACTGAAATTCTTGAAAGAACTTTATCCTCAAAGGCTTTAATTTCAATGGAGCCAGAATTTCTGTGTCAGCAAAGTATGACAGAATGTATTTAGCTTCAAGTGTGTACTTAAACAGCATAGACTTCAAGGGAACTTAAATACACGCTTAATTTTGAGCATATGCTTAAGTGTTTTTGGTGAATAGTATTGAACCACAGCATTCACCTCTTTTTTAAAGGAGAGAATGCCTTCCAAAGCAACATTTACTTTTCAGGGCACATTGTGTGTTTTTTAAATCCTCCTTTGATGTTTCTTGGTCTACTTTGTTTTTAAAAGCTCACCAGAAATCAAAAAGGATTAGCAGGTCATGATCCTCCAAGCTACCTGGTATAGATCAGCCCAGGAAAGGACAGAAATGGAGTTTAGCTAGCAAAGAAAAAATGCTTGCCTGAAGCAGTTTGAAGAACTTTTTCTGAGGCACAAATTAATTAAAACTGCTTTGGTATTTTGTTTTCTATTTATAATCATTATCATTTAAAGAATAAATAAGAAAAGTAGAAAGCAGAATATAGGATATTTCACAGATCATAACAAGCAAATATTAATATTAATGTGTATTAAATATCTTCAACTATGCCAGTAATATTTCATACAACAAGCAGTTTTTTCCACTCATCCTTAAAAGAAAAACTTTCCTGAACCAAAGTATACTTACCACTTTTTTTAAGAACTTGAATTAATATTTTCTTAAAAGTAGTGATTGCTATTATGACATTACAGAGTAGAAGTAGAGGAAGTCTTGAAAGTGATATTAAAAAAAGATCTGGATTCCTACTTCCTCCAGAATTCAGTGCTCTAAATGTGGTATCTGAGCAAACACCAGCTCTTGACCTCAAATCTATATTCTTCCCTGAGGTTCGTCCTCTAGGATAAGGACTGCTGTGTAGCAGTTAAATACAAAACAAACCTGAAATTTGTACCTTCTGAGGTTTGGTTCTGACCAGCCTTTGAAACAAGATTGCTTTCAGTCCATCGGTTATTTCAGCACTTGACATCACCCCCACATAAAACAAGGCAAATGGCCAATTAGCTAACTGGAACTTTTCCAGTTCAAAATGGTGCCAAAATGAATGAAGATGAAGTGGCGTAGAAAAAAAAAAAGAGTTTAAATTGGCTGAACAGTCAGCTCTCTATGGGAAGCTGAAAATAGAAATCAGTTCATGGAACTCAGGAGCTTCACTATCTTCTATTTGGGGAAGATCAAACTTCGGCATTTGCAAGTTAAACAGGGATCCCCAAGGCTTCTAGAGAGTACTTTATAAAAAGAGGTTTTATACAGGATCTGTGTATTTTGCAAATAAAACTGCAGCACATTAAATTCTAATCACATTCTATTCATAGCATCTGAAATCAGAGTATAAATTTGCTTCCTACAGATAATTATCTGGATTGGAGTTTTAATCTTATATGTATGCCATTACCCCTATGCAAACATGGATAACTTTTGGCTTTTTCTTTTCAGCAACATTCAGCTATTTTGACATTTTAAGTGGTTATGAGTTGGTTTTAAATAAAGACAGCCTAAAGAAATCAGATTATATGTTAAGCAGTAGTATTTGAACTGAGAAAGAAAAGAATACAGCACTGTAAAATAACATCTTTGCTTGGGAAATAATGTGCAAATTCCAGAAAGAAAAGTAGTTAATCATGCCAGCTTTGTAAATACAACTTCTATAAAAGTCAATGCTGCTTTAAATACATCTATCAGGCCCCTCATACAAACTGCTAAGCTGCAACAGAAATGCATGTAACTATTCTAAATAGGAAAAATTCCCGTGCAGAAAATCTCCCATTATTATAAACTTGTTATGCTACAGAACAGCACTTCAATCTTCTGTCAAAACATTAGCAGCACAGTACAGCCCAAGCTACATATACCTATGTTTACCTACTAAACAATACTCTCTACTATGACTTTGTAAAACTGTCAAAAACATCATGAAGCAAAGGTTATAAATCTTTGTGGAAAAGCAACCATATTCCTGATATAAAATACATTTTAAAAGGTATAAAAAGTACAACTGCAATTTATCTAAATTGCCATTCTCAAAAAAAAAAAAAAAAAAAAAAAAAAAAAAACATCAGAATAACCAGCTTCAAAGATTACTATGATATTTTTCTTTACAAAATTATTATAAATTTTGGATATCAGGCTATCAGGTGCACCTGCTGACAAGCAAATTAGCTCTGCATTTAAAAGACACTACCTGAAGCAAAAGCCCTTTTCTTCCAGTGAAAATCAAGCTGTGATTTAAAGAAATGGGGGTTTCAGATGCCTAATGATGCAGATAGATAGAACTGACAAGTATCAAATTCCTCAAATGAGCACATTTCACATAATTTGGTAGTGACCTTGTATGTGTCTAAACTTTAAAAAGAAAAGCTAGCCTGGTTAAAAAGCAGCTTCACGTGTTTTTATGACTTTTATGAACTGTCAAAAGAACAATGTATTCAGAGAGATTATGAATTCATCACAGGTTCTGGCACTCAGTGTCTGGTCGCAAGGGAAAACAACTTCACACTGTTGTTTGTAAAACAGATTCAATTTGACTCCACCAAACTTTAGAACCACAGAAGACAAGAAGTTGCATGAGTCTAATAATGCTTCAGATCCATGTTTTAAAAGCACTGATACTCAGCCATGTAGCCAGACACAATGAGCCTACTGGTATCCACCACATCACAGAGACTGACCTCAGAAAGGAGCTGAACTTAGCAACAACCTTTAGCTGCAGAGCTGTTACTGAAATGATTAGTTACAACAGCTCTGACCAGGCAGATCACTTCACCAGTGTGCATCTGTGTAAGATCAGGGCCTGAACATGTTTCTTCCCTTCATCTGGCCTCAGCTTCAGGCAAAAACATGTTTCACTTGTCCCAGCTCACTCCCATGTCAGTGGACATTAAGCACATGTCGCCTCATGTTTGGAGAGCATTGCATTTTTTTACCTCATAACTGTTTGCTGAATTGCCTTCCACCAGTCCTCACCTTGGAAAAAACTTTTTAAGTGCATTAACATGGCAAAATTCATCTCTACTATACATGAATCACATGAATCAATAGTGGTGGGACATTACTTACCGAAGGCAACCAGACCCAGAGTCCTTACGGTCTTTCTCTAAGCAGATTTGTGTCTATCCCTCCAGTCACCAGAGCCCTTGCCTTCCCTCCACAACACTGTCTATTCCCTCTCTCCATACCCCTTAATCCTCCAGAATCATCTCTAACCTTTCTGCTCCACCTGGAGGAACTTGTGCCATAGCACCAGCAACAGCAGTGCTGAATCTTCGGCCATAGCTGCTGCAGCACTTCAAAGGCAGCTACCACAGCCAAGGATTTAGACTGCAGCTGGAAACTGAAGGCTCAAGGTGGGGTCCCCAGGGCTGAGCAAAAAAAAAGCAAAGCTCATTTGTAAGGATTAAAAGGCGGACAGGTAATGGATCTCTGTGGGCAGGAAGGAGAGGGAAAAGCAGAGAGAGTGGAAGTCAGTATACAATACAAAAAGCTGAGGAGGTTAAGAGGGGCAGCAAAAGGAGGGGCTGAGGGCACAGAAGAGAGGAGATTCCTGGTTAGTGTAAATAATATACATGTATGTTAGGGAGGAAGAATGAGGGCAGTCTGGAAACATAAACAAAAATATCTTCAGAGAAGGTAGGCCTTTAACATAGCAGTTGGTGAAAAGATCAAGAGGAATAAAATACAAAAGGATGTACAAGTCAAAGACAGCTAGAAAAATAGGCACTGAGAATAAAAAACTGTGATGAGACCAAGAAATAAAATCCATCTGTAAAACAGCTTGTACTGGGAAACACATAACATCTTTCATACTGCAGGATACCCAAAATTTTTTATTATTCAAGGTGATAAGTGACTCTGCATATGAAGTTACAAAAAACATTTTCTTTTGAAAAATAATATTACAGAAATGTTTAAAAGAAAAAAAACTTAAACAACCCAAGAAGTCGGGTGTTTAAGACCATGCTACATATTACTTGGGAAGCAGGACCATGAAGATGATACACATGGACTAGAGAAAGACCACAGCCACCTGCCTGAGCTACATTGTGCTCAGCTTCTCAGAAGGGGCAGTTCTTGTCAATATTTGAACATATGAGCAGAGCTGAGGCCACAAACACACCAAGAAATGTAAGGATTTTAAAACACTTTCCACCTGCCTTGGAGACCATAAACTTGTGAAGCGAATAACTATTATGAAAATCTCTTTGAAGAGAAGTTCTCATCTGGTGGTAGTGGAAGAGAGTAATCCTCACAACTGCAGTTAACTAGACAGTAAAGCGATGCATTGGGACACAAATCCCATGGGAAGCAGCAAGAATTCAGAATAGAATAAATAATTTACTGCAAATCACACCTACCTTAGTGTAGTGTAATTTCTCAGTATCTCAGCTTCTTAGAATTTCCCACATCTGAATGCTAAACAATACACACTAAGTCATATCACAGAGTTGTACAATTATGTGTTAAGCTAATAAACAGGTTTTTTTGCCATCTGCAATATTTTTCAACAGTTAAAATAGTTTAGCTATTTTGTTAAACAACTAATAGTTTAATTATTCCAACAAATAAGCACTTGCTTGAACAGCTTAATAGTAACATTCACTTGAAGAACCTCAAAATTTCCCCTTGTGATATACTAGCCTCCTTCATAGCCTCATTACTTTCTGAATCTCCAAATGTTTCCTTGTAGTTATTAGAAAACACATTCTAGAGTTTAAACAGGAAAAGATTTCTAGTTTGGGCATTGAGATGGCTTAATTTTTTTTCTCTCCTTAGCTTTCTGTTCAGATGTTCCAGCAGAGAACTGTGTGCACTGCTGGAAAAGCAACAGGGAGAAGTGTGAAGATCACAGAGCACACAGCTTTTTATTTGCCATTTATTCTAAATTCAAAAGAAAAGATTACCAAGCCAAAAGTCATTCTGTTAGTTATTTAAAGTGGCTGATGCTAATTGATCTATCAACAGTTTGTAATGCATGTTGAATATATCACTCATCATTTCCAGACCAAACTGTTGACTGAGATTCATCCATATTCATAAAGACATATAAGCCTATCTATTAGTGCAAGAAGTAATGCTGATGTGGTAATAAAAATACACAAAAACACTAGCATTTTCCATGGAGACAATTTGAGACTTCAGAGAAGTAACTATTTTTATAATAACAGCTTTATTTAAAGCACTGTTTCTCACTGGATACAACTTATACATTTTGTGCTAAGTGTATATATATTAATTGAACACTTTCAAAATTATCCCTAGATAAAATATATATTATATGTTTAAAATTATTCCAACAACAATTATTCCAAATTCCAAGTAACATTTTGCTGAGTGTTAGTTCAAATAAATGGAGGAAAAAAATTAAAAATGCTTTGGCAAAATACCCTTCCACGGTGATGTCTTTAAAAGCATTTTGAATGCAGGGCTTCCTCATCTATTTTTATTCTGATATCAGTCAAACAGAGTGGAGGAAACATAAACACAGTTATACAGTTTCATTTAAATATAATTTTTAAGAATATAGACAGAAATTTTTCAAGTGTGTGGTCTCATGTTTGAATTTGAGCCAGTCAAAAAACTGCCTGCTGCTTCGTGATGGTCAATGGTACAACATGTTTCTGAAACCTCTAATGGCATTGTTGTGCTGGTCCCTGTCAAAACAAAGTTCCTGGTGTCCCAGAGCCTGCATCAAGGCAGGAGCACTGCAAAGGTACCAAGCCAGAGGAGAGCAGGGTGGTCACTGAACTGCACACATCGAGCTCCTGGAAGGATTAACAGTTCTTGTCACGGGCTCCTGACTGTAGTTGACAATATCTGCCTTCACCACTCTCTGTCATAAAAGAAAACACAGTAACAATCAGAAAATAGAACTTCTTGCTGGCAAAGCATTCAACAGATTTTTACTGAATACAAGGGGAAAAATAACAAACAAACCAGTATTTTTTATCTCTACCTTACAGGAAACCTTATCAGGTGCTAAGTCTCATTATAATTCTAGGTTTATTCAGGCTAAGCAGAAGCAAGTGCCTTGGTAGGTTATCACAACACTACAAAAGGAGTAGAATTTTCTTGCTAAAGCAGTGAATACAGTTTTACTTCCATGAAAATTTTTCTGTGTCAGAGTAATAAAAGAGAATTTATTTGCAAAAGTTGTGCCATTCATTCTTTAATAATAACTGCCTAAATTGTAACTGGAAATTGTACCTAAGTCTTTTTGTCTTTAGTCCAAGCATTTCATCAGAAAATATGGACAGAATTCAAACCAAATTTTAAATACAGCCATATTTTTAAAAAGCTTTGATACGTATGCTGGCTAAAGATAACATTAACATAAAAAGAAGCTCTGCATACTATATTTCTTCTCTAATACAGATCTAACAGATATTACGCTATTTACAAAGCACATGATGACTGATGCTTTCTCCTACATGAGACAGAAATGTAAAATTTTGTATCCATTTCCATCTGAGACAGCTATGCAATATTTTGAATCTATAGCACTGAATACAGTAACATAAAGAATTTCAAAGTTTCTACAAACTATTTGATTATTAGAAACACTATGTAATTAATTGTACACAACGTTCCAAAATAATATGTTGAGTATTACAAGTACTTGCACGTACAAAACACAATCTTCCAAAAGAACTTACTTTAACAGTTGTTACTTCATGTAAAAGCAATGCAGCTTATAAAAGAGAAACAAACCAAGTTTTCCATCAATACCTGAACTACTGCATTGAGCAGACTTTGCTCTGGCAGTTGGAAGTGTGATGTTGGTTATCTTCTTCAGGATATTTCACTAGTTCTGCCCTGACAACATTCTGTTAACCATGTATCAACATGATGGATAGAGGGCAAGGAGAAGAATGTAAAAAGAAAAGAGAAGGAAAACAATGGAGAGATTAATCAGTAGTTGAAAAGAATGAATGGATAACATAAGATTATGCAGGAGCAAAATGAAAGTGCATTTTCAGGCCTTAGGCAGATATAAGAGCAACACGTCTGGCTGAAAGCAGCACCCTCAGCACCAGGGCTGCTAGGCGAGCTTTCTCCAGAAAATGCCCTCTCAAAGCACCAAAGTGAAAGGCTCATACATGCAATCAGCAAAAGTGTATTAAAGCTAGAGAAGGGACAGAATAAAAAGACAGGGAATTCAGGGGAAGAAAAGATGACAGTGGCCTATTCCTCCTCAAGTCAAAGATACTTAAATACTACATTATCAGCCTGTAACAAGTGCATTAGCTGCACACATGCATCTTTCCCATCACATAACTATCCCATTACACCTAAATATTTAATCCAAAAGCAGTGACCAAATTAACAACCTCATATCAAAATGCTCACAGTTTTGATTTTTCTTTGCTTCATTTAAAAATCAAAAGTTCCCATTTTTTCCCTTAAAGACAAACAAACAAAACTGTTTTCTCATTATTAATACAGGTAATGGATACAGGGTTCTCATTATTAATACAGGGTCAATACAGGGCTCATGCAAAAGGAAGTAAAATTCATGGAACAATTTCAGCAAAGAAGCAGCAAGTAGAGGTAAGTCTGCTATGAAGGATACCCTAAACCAGTTTAATATTTTTCCTAAATACTTCAACTTTCCTTCAATATATTTTCAAGGTTATAATGAATTAATAAATAATTAAATTATATTATTTTAAGGGAAACAATATATAAACTGGATTAGGAATATATAAACAGTATACATTAAAGATTACCTCTGTAAATAAACCTGTATGTCAAACAAGCAACAATAATTGAATAGGCTGGCAAAGGACCTGGATTTATTAGCTGCTGAAGTACTCTTCTTGAGCTTAATTCATCACATTCATATTATCTTATCTAGTGGACAACACTCATGATTTACTGGACTCCTGGCCTGATGTTATCAAGAGAAAGGTTACCAAATCCCATGTAGAGCAGTAGTAGGAGTTTTAGCATTAAACAGAATTATCTGACCTCACAGGACCTAGTTTCTTCATACCAATATTTTGACTAGAGCTGAAGGGCAAAAAAAAACCCAAAAGTCCTGCAGTCAGTAGGCAATTAATTGTTCCTCAAACATTGGTCTAAATCCCATCCTGTAAACACAGGCAGATTAGTGACCTATGCTTAGTTACACTGCAGCAAAAAACTAATGATCATAAATTACTTGGATTTTCTAATGGAATTTCATCCAAATAAGAGTTTAAAAATATCACTGCAACATTACTTTCATTAACTTTTTTGGTAATTTAAAACTTGGGCCTCTGCATCAGATTCTACATCAAGTGTATCATTGCCATGGCTCAAATCAACATCAATAGCGAAAAATAACCTTTTCTTGGTCCAGGTGCTCTGTATTCCAGATCTGACTTATCTGCCAAACACTTTATTGTACAAAGCTGGCACACACACACTGGTCTCCTGAACTGGTGTTTAGTTAGAGAGAAAACTACACATCACTTACAAAAATGCTAGCTCTTGCCAGTGCCAAGGAACAAAGCTGTTACCCCATGCAGTTTTTACACTACGGTTGAAAGTAAAAAAATACAGAAAGAAAAACATTTGATTAATAAAGGAGCTATTTCCTCACATTTCATCAGACCCTTGCAATTTAAAAGGGAGAGTATTTTGAGGACTGAAAATAAGTCAGAATCTGCAATTTCATTATTTTGGAACTGTTCTATTTCAAAAAACATGCTCTACTTTCCAGTCACGCATGAAGAGTAATCTAGTTCTTTGTTTCACCACAGTTTTGTCCAAATAAAGGTTTGATTAACAGTCATCTCAGCATGTTAACAGACAAGGTTTAGTAGCTCTAGCTGAGATAGTTTAAAGACTTACCACCCCCAAATGTCTGTCCTATTCCTCTGCTGGAGGTCATTGCTGCCAAAGGAGAGCTGATGGAATGTAACGTGGACTTGCACCTCATCCACTTCAGCACAGTCTGGCAGCTTCTCTTTAAAACAACTTTCAGCAGCAGTTTAAGCTAAGCTGCTCAACTTCACCCTGATGTGGCCAAAGCACATGATCACCTTCCATGTTCTGATTCTGATGTGGGAGCAATAGGTTCCAACAAAAAGGCAGCAGCAAATAGCTTGGGCTGCATTAATATCTTAAACTGCTGCAGCTGTTTTCTGAAACAATGCAGAGTAAATATAATTCAATCTCTAAGGCTTGTTCTTCCAGTCAATTAACAGAAGTTGTGCTGCTAATTTGAAGGCAACCAAGAACCTCATATACTTTTCACAAGAGCATCTGCAGTTCTGCTACTGATCAAAGCTCAAAAGTCATGAGCCAAACCCCACAAATTCATACAAGATAAAATACTATGTTTGGGATTCCTATGACTTATTTGCATCCACCTATAAGTCACATCTGAGATCTTCATAGACTGTAACAATCATAACTGACTCTAAACACAAGAAGTAAGATCTTCAGGCACAAAATCAAGCACTAGAAATAATTTTAAAGTGTATTCTCAATACTAGACAACCAAAAATACAAATATAGCATTTAACTGTTGGCATTTTACACAAATTCAATACTTAATCTTATATTTTGCTACTGCCTAGATTGAATGAACATATCTGATGTTCTCTGACAAATGGATTCAAGCAGGAACCATCTCAGTTTTCAAAATAAGGAAATCTCACATTATACAAAATATGGAAAATTCAAATTAATCCAGTGTATAAATAGTGCACATTTGTAAAAACCAAAGGCCTTATTTAAAGATTGAATCCAAGCCAACACTTGTATACTTTATGGATGAGTCACATTTACTATTGTCTTATATTTAATAGATTCTTTATAGCATTTATCTAGCATCTGTTTATCCACTGATCCAATTTTATAGCCCAGTAGCTAGAGTATTCAATGCCTAAAAACTTTAAGGAACACACATCATATAATTGTCCCACAAATTAAGGAAGACACATGCCCATTTTAGAGATGAAAGAGGAAAAAACTCCCACCACCATCTGTGATACAAGAGTCTGTGGTAAAACAGAAACCTGATAATGGCATCATCCTCTAACACCACCTCCTTCCAGCCAAGAGACCAGCTCCGTGCGTTTGGCAAACATCATCCACACATCACTTCAATTAGGCTTTTCTACTGCAGACAAATGAATTTCTCTCAAGAGAATTTATCTTCCCAAGGATATGAAGGTTCAAGATTTCACTCTCCAGATTATGAAGAGACTTTCCCTTTTCTATTCTTATGAAGTAATGGGGGTATTTGGTTCCATACAACAGTGAGCCTTAAGATACAGCTAACAGACATTCCAACACAATTCTCATTAGGAAAACTCTTAGAATCCTTTCAAAATAACCCTCTCAAATGGAGCAAAGGTTTTACTGGTAACAAAGACCTATTGCTTTTTTGGAGTAGTTTTAAAATATGCTCCATTAACAGAACTTTGCAAATTAAGTATCTCACACTCTTTAGCTACACACACACTGTTGCACCACATAGTGACTTCTGCTGTACCAGAAAGGCAACAGTGAAGTTTCTTTCCTGTCCAAATTAATTTACTGGCTTTATTTCTTCTTTTGTTGGGTTTGGGGTTTTTGTTTGTTTGTTTGTTTGTTTTTTTGTGAGTGGTGGTGGTTTTTCAGAGATATTTTTTTACCTTTTTTTTTGATAATTAGAGCCTGGATTCACATCAATAGTAATACATGCCACAGTATTTAATTTATGCAAATTAACTATTTATAGACTATTGATAATGCAACGTGTGTAATATCAACTGAGCCGTATATTGCATATTCCATTGATCTACTCAACAAAATTAAAAGCTAATCACAATACTAAAGTAGAAGGAAGCCTATTTAAATCTGATACCAGTTTGACATAATTATGTACTCTTGACCTGGGGCTATACAGAGCTTCCTACTTTAAAGACAACCTATAACGATGCCCTTTCTTTAGAATTATACAGCTTTCCCCATAACCCTATTATAAGTCTCCTTTGAATTTAAGGTATGTACACACCTTTCTACAATCTTACACTTGAGTTACAGAACACCACTCAGAGCACAGAGAGGTCTAAGACTGATATTCCAGTGCTAGCTAAACAAGCAAAGAAAAATTTAAGAACTCTGTGTGCTCAATTATTTAGCACAAATAATCACAGAGCTCAAAATAATAGATGGATGGTGCCTTAGTAGTAAAAGAACATTTAAAAGACACACTTAGTATTTCTCTGCCTATAAATTACAGCTTTTTAAAACTAATTTGTTATTAAGTATGCTCTGTAAGTTTATTTTACAATTTTACTGTTTGCAATACAGTTTTCTAGTTAACCACTTCAACACAGATTGCAAACACTGCTGTGGCAAAGCACTTTCAGAAATTACATATTTATTGTATATTTCAAAAAGAAGGACACCAAGCTGTACATTAGAAATGCTTTGCCACTTATTTGAAAAAAACTTATTGACTTATTTTGTGGTACTTATTTAACACTGGTATTGAAAAGCAGATCATGTTACACCATAGAACAGAAACATTTGGGTTCACTAAGTAAATTTAAATAACTGTAATCTCAAATGTCATTACACAGAGTTGCCTCAGTAGTATAATCTTTCTTTTTGAGGTTTCTGAAATTGGGTTGTAGAAAAATTTTTCAGTTTAAACCCATGCATATAATATAATTTATATCTTCCATGCTACCTGCATATGCACACATATTTAATTTCTAAACTAATCTTAAGTGCTATTGTTAAATAAACATCCTTAGAACTAAAGTTTTTTCTTCATTTTTGGATATGTTTTTCTTGTTTCAGAGATTTGATCATGACAGATAAGTAAGGAATTATCATATTTCAAAAAGCTGTTGTGAAATCGAATATTTATCTTCAGAACAACAGAGGAAGATTTATTTAAAGAACAGTTATAAATGCACAAGATCACTTTTAATACTAAATAAAATACTAAAAAAATCCATGTATTTGTGGAAAATCACCTGTGATTGTTCCAATTCTGCTTTGTTTAATTTGATGCCGAGTATGTCAGCAGCAATTCTCTGAAAACACAGGAAGACCTATGGAAGGAAAATAAATTGAATTTCAATGATTAAAAACAGACATCCTTGAGGTTCTTTCAAATATATCAAACCATTCCTGAACTGTAAATAATGATATACAAAATTATGACCTGTGCAAAACAGATCTGAAAAAAAACCTCATCTGGTACTTTCAATTTTGTTTAAAAATTTGAGAAAATAATTCAACAATGGTACAAGGAATGAACAGTATGCTGGATTGTTAAGCAACACTTCTACTTTGCCTCCAGAGACCTAAGTTTAAACAAGCTTTTACACAACCCACCTCTCAAATACTACTCTCGGTGCTATAAAATATGAATAAGGGTATTCACTAATGTTGAGCACAAAAATGTATTACCAGTGTATTGTGAAATAAGAGATGTAGGTTTCTGAAACTCAGAATAACAGAACTGTGCATCGACATCACCAAAATCCCTACTACATATGTCCAAAAAATAGCAGTATGAAAGAGTTCTGAAGAATCTTACAGAACATACACTGAAGAGAAGTATCTAGGAACAAGCAGGATGTTGTACAGCCTGCAGCAGCAGCCTGGCAGAGTTAGACTTTGGACACGGTTTAACACATAATACTGGGTGGCAATGCTGTTTTAAATAATTGCTTTAATTCATCTCAAGACAGTCCACCTATCTCACTGTTTAGGTAAAACTGCATTTTAAATGTCATTAAAGAATATGACATGTTCAAGAGGAGCAGCTTAAGTGTGCTGTGCTGCTAAACACTGTATTGCCAAGCTACAAATTACATTTCATCTTCAGGGCTGCTAACAACGTCTGAGCTCACTACCTAAATAACTAACAAATATTGGTTTGCATCATGCAGCTACCACCCACAAAAAAAAAAAAAAAAAAAATCTATGTACACGCTCACCGTCATTTTCAGTGAAAATTAAGAAAAATACAATTTACACAGTCTCTTCTAACATCCGAGATGGAAAACAGAAAAATTTAGTGGCACAACCAACAAAGTGTGGTTGCTTCCAAAACAATTGCTCTTTCTCTCAACTCCTTGGTGTAGTACTGGTCTGTTCTACCACCATCTACACAACAAGAAAGGGTACACTGAACAGAGATTCTGAGGCTCAGAGACCTAGTTGAACCCACATCAAGATCACAGGTGCTCTGAGCTACATCACCTGCCCTGAGGACACTGTGCAAAAAAACATCAAGCACAAGTGCAATGCTTCAGCTATGTGATTTGGTAGACAGTAACACAGTTAGTAATAATAAATCTTCCATGAAATTTTTTTGCCCCTGAGATGACTTTTGGAATTTTCTATACACACAAAATCATCTTTTGCAAATAGGTCTGTTGAAAAGATCTGACATAAACAAAACAAATCATTGAACTGAGTAAGACTCCTCTAGTCTATACTCACAGTAGCAACGCATGCCTTTTCTTAAATCACTGTCTAGGATAAACACTCCATCTTCTGAATGATCAGTGTGCAGCAGCAGTGAAAGGGATAATGCAAATTTATATTGAAACTAAAAATGAACTATTGAAACGACTTCTTTTGCTAGTATATATTTAGGCAGAGATTTCCCGTTAATGTTTTCTAGTCATGTTCAGATTTACTTTCGTTTTTAAACAGTAAGCTATGAAAAGTACAAATCAGTATATATAGTGGAATGCTGATGTAATTAATAACTTAACTAAAAAGCTGAAATAAAGATTCTGTCATAATTAGCAATGATAAATGTATCAATTATAACATGAACTGATTTTGGTGGTCTCCTTGAGAAAAGAATACATTTTATCAGATGCACATTTTACTAAGTGTAGTATAATTTTTTCTTCTGTTGCTAGCATAAAAAGGCTGTATTTTCACACTTAAAAAAATATGCCAAGGATTTAACACAAACTATAAAGAGAATCAGGACTCACTGCATTTGTAACAGCAGCATTGTTAGACTTTACAGAAAAACTATTATTTTACAAAATTAGGCAGCTCACTGCACAAGATTCATCTAAGACCTTAACAAGTGAATCCATTTGTGGACTATACATCCATTTACTTGACCATGGTCTTGCTATTCAATAACATTAAAAGAAAGTAAACTTTCTTGTCAACAGTAATATTAAGGAGACAGATACAAGACTGTTTTATGGGAATGACAAACTCATTAGGCATGAGACAGAAATCAAGCAAAACAATACAATGTGATTTAATTCGACTTAGAGTGTCAACTGAAAAAGAACCTTTTCTTTCATACACTTCCAACTAAAACAAATAACCCAGTTAGCTCAGAGTCAAAAGATTGTTCAAAAATGTACTCTGCAAAGCATCTGCTACAAAAGTCAGAATGTTCAAATTTCAATGGAGCTGCAAAGGGAATGTCTCTCATGGCTCAGGACTCATATTAAAATCTTTTATTGCAACAGGGTCTTGTCACATTATTTACCAATTGTTGGAAAATTCTATATTGATGGGTTGTAGATGGGACTCCACCTGGAATGAAGAAATATACTTAACTACAGGCTGACAGCAAACAGAGATTTAGCTGGTCTCAGTTTTCACGCTGATGTAAAAGTCAGATCATTTCCATTAAAATTTGTACCTCAAACTGAAAATCAGATGAGAAACCACTGTAATTTAATAAGAATAATACACATCCATAAAAGATCTACTTTTCATGCAACTAAGGGAGGCAAAAACGGGCCTGCAGCACTCAGAGTTCTCAACAGTTTATGTGAAGTATAACATAACTGCTGCATCTTGAAAAAAAACTACAAACATCTACAAGTTTGGGGTTTTTCCTTACTTACAGAATCTCCTGTCTTGGCTGACACAAAATGGCTACTGAAGTTGTTTTCCTGACAAAATCGCTGGTGCTTGTCAGCTTTCACTGTGCGAATATGTTCCAAGTCAACTAAAAATAAGTTGAAGAAATGAAAAATTATTACACTGGAGCCCATTTAGTTACTGGCCTTAGAAATTATTCACTGGAAACACATCAGATATAATACTTTCCTTTACAGGTATATTCAAATGCAAGTTTCTTTCTCTCTGTAATGATTTGCTAAAATAAAAGCAATTAATTACATCAGACTAATTTTATTTGCAAAACTGAAATGAAACCACAACTAAAATTTTATGGCCAAATGCAACAAATTCATATCTCAAAGTACAACTTTATTTCTGGATACATTCAAATATTTTGTAATAACTGCTGCTAGCTACATACAAGACAGAACTAATATTCCATATTCTGTTTGCAAGAAGGATGCATATTGGGGATTCCAGCGTAACCTGAAGACTTTTACAAAATAAATTCACCAGGCACATCTGAATCGACATATTTTTCCAAAGTAAAAATGTAAATAAGTTATAAAGAATTTTACTGCAGAACATGGCAAAGCAAAAACATTCACTATAATAAAAAAATTGACTGAGTAAAAGCAGTGATGCTTAGTTACTTACATATGAGACTTTCAATTCCACAAAGGTGTGGTTCAAAAAATTTTAAAAAGTAAAATTCACATTTCAAGACACACACATATTTTCATTTTTATCACTTTACAACCATTGGAAGCAGAGTAAAGTTTTCAAATGGTATTTTATGCTGAAAAGCACTGGTTGCTTCCAAAATCTCACAAAACTCAAGTCTTATGCATGTTTTATTGTGTACATTCCAGTTTCTCCAATCTGATCCTAAGGTAATTGGAAGCTATATTGAACAGTTTCTCTTTTTTTTATTGCATTACGGTTCCTATAAGGGTGTTGACTCAATGTAGTCAAATTATAAGGCAAATATATTCAGAAGGATTTAAGGACAAGCAAGCTCTTTGAGTTAATACAGGAAAAAAAAACTTCAACTGATTTCCTGAGGAAGGGACCCAACTGACTTGTAAAAACTTGTAAATTTGCAAATCTAGTAAGCCTGTATAATAGTGTTATTTGATTATCAGCTGAAAAAATGCTCTCCTACTACATAAAAGGCTTTATTTTTAAATGATATTGGAGGTCTTTAATTTGTAGGCTCTGGAGATTTTCTCTTGGAGATTTTTAGCCTAACAGGGGATTCCTACACCCCATTTATACTGCTTACCTTGGTTAATGTGGAGTTTTTGACACGTATTACTGTTCCTTGCACATCAGTAAGGCCTTGTTTGTAAGAACAGGCCTAAAATCATCCAGTTACCACAGACATTAATTTGTGAAGGACTAAAATACTAAGCTATTAACACTAATGTTTCTAGTATAGAAACATTCCATAATACTAAATGTCCACTATGTAATAAAGTTTCATTTAAAAAGGAAAGAACAAATACATTTACTAAAATAAAGCCCAAAGTCAATAACAATTTTGCTAAAAACATGCATTTAATTTTTCCTCTGAAAAATAACTACCAAGATAAAAGACATACTATTTTGAAATGCCTTTAAGAATAAAATACAGCATACTGCCTAAAACATTTCATTATTAACTATTATTTTTATGCTTCATATATTAGTTTTAAGTGCAGCTTGGAAAAAACAACAGTAAGAGTACTCTTTTGGGAAAAATAAAAATGTATTTTCTTTATTTTCATTTCATGAACTTTTAAAGGAACTTTAACCCCACCTCCAGATTTCACTCATATTTCTCTGATTATACCTGAACTCAAAAACCCTACACACACAATTACAATACAGCTAAATAAATAGATAGATAGACAGCATTTACATTATATTCCTTTAAAATACCACAACATGCTTACATAAATACATAAAAACAAGTTCACTAGTTACATTCACTCTCAAACTCTCCCAGGAAGGAAAGAATACAGAGTGTACAAAGAAAACAACAGGCTAAAAGGTTGATGGATTTCCAGGAAAAAAATGCCACAGGCATATTGGAAATCATCCTCAAATGCCTCTTATTTCCTATGAAGAAACATCAATAATAATATATGGTCAGTAGAGTATATACTTTACTACAGAAATTGAAGCCCACAAGATCAAAGAAACAAACAGATTGAAAGTGAAAAATCAAGGTGTAATTATGTTTTCAAACTTTGTGTACTTCTCAGTCCTTCTCCCCAGTCACAAGTACTTCACTTTCTGCCTCCTGAATTTCAGGCTGTCTGCTCTGAACTGTACAGGCATTGTCATGCCAAGGAACTGCCAGGTGACAGTCCATGTGTGCATTCAGAGGCCACAGAAAATGCCACGTGATTCATGTTACATTAGTTCGTGGTGAAAAAGGGCACATTTTTAGTACAATAAGAGTTTCAAGAGTTAATAAATATTTAACTACCCAAAACTGGAGTTTGGAGTCAATGAAGGGCAGTGATCCTAAATCCAATTCCTTTGCATTGCCCACGGGCCAAGGGCATAATTGTAGAGTTACTGAAGATCAGCTAAAGACAGTGAACAGTTACCCTCCAGTCCTTTTTCTTTAACATCTGACACTGGTCAGCTCAACAGGCAGAATTCTTAGCACACCAGGAGATAAGTCTTGTCCAGCTTTTATTTAGACATCACAGCAAAAAGACTTTAGGGAGAGCTTTGGAGGAGAAAAATTATTTTCTAAAAAAGATGTTTATAAGGAATGCAGAGACTTTATAGACAGAAAACTAACAGCTGGCTAATGTGGGCTCATATGATGAGCCAATTAACAGCAGGAATAGGTGTCTTGGGATGAAGAATGATACGAGAATGCACTTAAGCCATGAAAAGTTTAACAGCAAAGACAAATAAGTTTTGGATAGAAAGAAAGCGAGTAAGATACATAAATACCGTTTGATTTTATAAACCAGGCAAATGATCTTGCAGAATATTCTAAATGACTAGATAACACAGCAATGGCCAAGAAAAAGGAATTATTGAAATTTAGATACAAAATGAGAACATTTTAACTCTGGTAATGGCTATGCTAGGCCATATCTAACAAAGGTCTCAAAGAAGGAATCTGCAAGATTTGGCCACACATCAAACACAAACATTTAGAGAAAGGCCCAAAGCGAAGTTTACGTGCCAGATGGTACAGTCATCCTCTTCATCTTTAGGGAATGAGAAAGAGGGTAACAGCAGGGCAAAATTAATAGCTTCATTTTTACCAAGTAGAATATAAACTGATGGCTAGAAATTCACAATGGGATGAATAAAGGAGACAAAAGGACACAAGACACAAGTTTGAAAAGTAGAAAGAGATTTAACTATTTGCCAACAGTGACACTCTACAGCACACAAATGTTACAAACCAGTATTTTTGGTCAAGGGCTTGAATACAAACTCTCCTGAAGTATGTTTTCTGATCAGGAAAAGCTAAGGGAAGCCCAATACATGTAAATATTGGAGAATGCAGTGTGGGTATTTCTTTGATCTATCATTTCAAAAATTCTGAATGTCTTAAAAATGGGATCAACAGGCAGAAAGGGCTACTAAAAGTATACATTATGAAAGCAATAGATAAAATGTCAAAGAAGTACATTGCTAATTCCCTGGTTAGAATGGAACCACTTAATATATTTGCATTAAATGGAATACTTATATGAAAACTTGTATCAAGAGAAGCAGAGGGACATCATGAGCAATGGGGGAAGGAGAGTGAGATAGTATTGTTCCCCTGACTAACCTGATCAGGACAGGAAAAGGGGGCTCATCAGCTCCAAAGTATATTCAAAGTCCTTTTCAAAGAAAAGGCATCCACAATATAGGCTGTTGCAGTTTTGCTCACTTTTATGCCTGAAATACACACTAAAAGCCTCAAGTGACAACAACAAAAAAAATACATGGCTTCCAGATATCCTCCAAAATTTATCTCCATTGCCTTGCTTATGCTCTAAAGAGTCCATCTTGTTGATTCTCTAAAATAAGACTAAACATTCATCTTTAAGCTTTTTAGTATGAAGAGTCACTTCAATTACACTAGCAAGACAGACTGCTGTTCCATAACAGGTTGATTCACATCTATATGTACAGGTATATCATAAAGATACCAGAACAACAAAAACAGATTAGAAACTTTGGGAATTCAGATGCAGCTCTCAGCAAGGCAAACAGATCCAATGAAAATCTCCCTTTAAAAATTGAGCAAGCATAGATCAACGTCTGCTGTTGCAAAAGTAGGTAAGACTTACTAAAATGCTTGCTTCTCATGAATTCCAGGGAGTTGCATTTTGATTTATAGGTGAGATTAAACAGAGATCTAGTGAGGTGAAAAGAGAAAACAGAATCTAGGAGGAAAGTATTGAACTCCCACATAAATCCCAAGGATACTCCCTCTAAGGCATTCCTGAAGACTTATTGGAAGAAAACCAACTCTATCCCAGCCAAAACCAGCACAGAAAGAAAAAAAAAGGAAAAAAAAAAAGAACACAAAAAAACACCTGTAAGAACAACACTGCAAGTGACATTTCAAAGAAGGACAAAGAAGTAAGATTAAGTTATAACCAGAGAGACTTGATTAAGTTACATCTTCAGGTGATCTATAAAAGGATTTTCAAATTGCTATTATACATCAATTATTCGCAGTGAAAATCTCACGGACAATGCTAAATCAAAATGGAAAAGGAAACCATAATTTAAAATACTGCAAGGCAAGATATCTATCCTATGATTTAAAAATTCTGAGGAAACACTCAAGACAGCATAAATTATTCTTCAAAGTCAAAAGCCTATATGAATTTACTTGAGAAATTAAGAGTAAGTCAGTGAAATTTTAGTGTATTGGGCTGTGGCAAGGGAATGGAAAAACCTTTAGAAGTACGAGATAAAACACAAATTAGTGCTTTACAGTCTACCCACACCCAGCCATCCAACAACAATTACATCTTGACTGAATAGTTCTGCTGCTTTTGGCTCTGAAACCACTAATGGTAAATAAATTAATGTCAAAATTGTTTCTCTTCCACTATTTAGATGCTTGTGTCACTCCATAAGTTAAAAAATGGCCTGCAATGAACCACACAGCACCACCATGCACAGACTATCATTTCCATTCCACTACACCATATCTGGTGTAGCAGCTTCAAAACTACTTGAACTTAACTGCTCCTCTAAAATCCAGGAGCTAGGACTAATATAATTAGCTCATAGTTGGCTGCAAGGAGTAAAGAGTGATATCTAATCCGAGAACTGGATTGTCTTAAAATTAAGGCAATAATAAAATACATGTAACAGTTTACTCAATACAACTGGTACAAAGACAAAGCCAGGAAGTACTTTAAAATATATATCATTAGTCAGAAGAATGATGAATGTTCTGGTTTTATAAACTTTCAAAACCATATAAGTAAATAACTGCACATACTTTAAAAAGACAACAGAGCATCATTTGTGCAGAATGTGAAGGCTGCTACTCATTTTATTTATCTCTCTTGCCCCCAGGACTGCCAGTCTCTTCTTTCATAACATCACGGAAGAGCTCCATGTAAAATAACAGGGGGTTTTTAAGTAGGAAAACATCCATTTTGCATGAATCTTCCTTTCAGGTAATTTTGGAAGAAACACAAAAACTGTAACTTGTACAGGTACTTCCAAGCAGCTGAGAAACTAGTGACAGTACTTGCCGAGGACAGTATAGGCAACTGAGTATAATGCATGTGAAGCAAGTCTCAGTGTTTAACACTTCGTTGGGACCTCCCCTGGATTGTGAGATTACACTTGCAAACCATAAGCTGTTTTCAATCATTATACCAGTGATAACCAACGTACCTTCTTTCTAAACCATATGTATGGAAAGAAACAAGAGGCAGTTTGGAGTTTCAGTAAAGGGATGCCTCTCCACCCAAATCTCACGATCTTCTGCTTTCAGACCTTGAATTGTAAAAACTGCAAGGGATTCATTTGCAAAGGGGCAGTTCTCTTTAAGACGAACTTTTTTGAAATTGATAACAGTATTTTCCATTAAAACTGACAGTAACACATAAATGAAGTTACAACTCTCTATTTTTTTACTTATCTTACACATTATAGCTATTTCGTATTTCAATATAACTAAGAGTAGTTTTAAAGTTATGAGTAAACATCTTTATTAATCTATGGTACCACACAAAAATATGTTCTTTTATAGAATGCTGTGAAAAATGAAATATAAATCTTCCTGCAAAGTATTTGCAGCTGTGCACACAAGGTATACAATTACATAATGTTTAAATAATGAGCTATCACGATTAGCCCACACAGACATGACAAGTAAAATGCTTTAATAATTTATTAATTTGATTTACATGTGCTTAAAATTATGTACACATTTTCTCTTCTGAAAATACTTCAGGGTCATTAAAAAAGGGGTCTGTATATGACAATGGCTTTTTCATCCTATTTTTTGGTAGAATTTCTGGCTGATTTCTTAAGAACAAAGCTAGCTTGGGCACCTGAAAGCCTAGCAGGCTGAGGACAACAACACGGTTATACAGCACTGTCCTCATGCAGTGCATGCTGCTCAACAAGTACAGTTGGTTTAATTCCAGAACGTGACAGTTCTGCTTCCTCCACGCGTAAGCAAACGTATATGAAAAAGGGAATTAAAAGAAGGATTTCTGCAAGAGGTGCCAAATATCCACTATTCTAAAAAATAAACCAGAAATCAAGCTGAACACTGACAACATTCTAGGCAATGGGATTTACTTTCCAGTTTATCAGACCTCTGTCTCATAGCCTGTCAACAGAGAATAGCTCAGCATGGCCCATTGCTCTGGCCAGAAGGAACATCCTTTCAAGCCTCTTCTGCCACAAGCAATATTATCTTGTTTTAATCCTAATTCTACCATCAAGCCAAAGAAAAAAGTGAAATTTTAAAAAGGGCAACAAAAAAAAACCCTCCCTAGTTTTTTATTGCACAGCTTACCAGCAACCTACTGCTTTCCCACTAAAACATGGAGCTATTTCGTTATGTCTTAGATTTTAAAGAGTATTTCAACAGGTAACTTAGAACTTCAAGCAACTGCATTTTCATTTTCTATTTAGACACAAATGTTCTTTCTGTGTAAAAAAAAATCTAATACATAATTATTATTATTATCCAATATGATCAGATTTATACAGAAATAACTAACTTAATTTGCCAACAAACTGGTCTGAAGCACTACCAGACTTTGTGTATCAGCTAGCTTTTTGAAAATCTGTTTTGATTTGGTACTTCTAAACTACTACAGCACACATTCTCGAATATTCAATCCCAAATGTCAGAGTGCAAACTGCAGCTTTTCATAGTTAATTTTCTGTTAATACTTTCAATCTTCTTCTCACACTAAAATTGTGTAACTGCCAAGAAAAGAAAACTCTTTCATGGAAGTCCTGAAAACTATGCCCCTACTCTGATTTAAGGAAGCTCAAAAGGAAATATAAATATAGTTCCAGTACAGATTTTCTCAGTAATTTTTTTAGGTTATCAAGAAAACATCTAGAGTGTTGATCTGGTTATACTCATGTCAGACAAACTACATGTCACATTAACTACCTCCAGGAAGTTATTCCAAACACAAAATAAACTGTTTATGCCACTTCTCAGATAGATAGCATGACAGATTGTTATTAATTGAAGACAGATGAAATACATTAATTTGATTGCAAGCATGTGTTTACTTTCTCACTGTCATGTACACTCTACTGCTGATGCTTTCCTATGAGGACATAGTAACAAATCAAATGTTGTATTAGAAGACTTGCTAAGGCAGAATAATAGGTGGTGCTGCACTTTAATACTTTAAAAACTACACTTAACGTTTCCAGCTACAACAGGAAATCACTGGTTTCAGAAAGCAAAAAAACAATAGCTTAAAAACTCTTGTAATTTACATAAAACACGGTAACACTTCCTCCTCTAAAAAAAATTAGAATTATCAGCAAATATGCTTCTCAGTTACAATAAATAAAAATACAGCTTTTTAAATGACAAATCTATGATCTGAGTGCCTTCTAAAAGACAAATTCCTACAGATACAAGACATGAAAATGTATGCCTAATATGGGAAAGGAAAGGTGAACAATTCCTAGGTCTCTGCTTAAAAACAGAAAGACGTCATGCCTGTGAATGAGGTTTGTCTGGTTTTATGCACACCTCTCATATAGGCCTCCACTTATTTGTATGAAGCTTATGTGGAATTATCTTTCTTGTCCAAAAAATGTCATACAAAGACAGAAAAATCTGAGCTTCTTGGAATAACAATATCTCACACATTAAAATCAAATTGATGAAGCTGACAGTTTGTTCTAACACATGAAATAATAAAAAAGAATGTGTTTAGCATGACAGGTTCTCTGATTGGCATTTATGAAAGTAGCTGCAGTTATTACATTAACTTCTCTTTATAAAAAATATCCCATATTAAATGAGACTTTCAAATACTGTTAAACAACAAACAATTACAGCACTTCTGCTAAAACTCTAAACCACAGCGGGGTTCTTGAGCATCTTAGGTTAATGAGGTTAACACTTGCAAGATTTAAAATAGGTTTCAACAGAAACAAGAAGAGCAGCCAGAAGTAAATGCCTTCATCTCAGCACACCAAGTGCAGCTAACTAAAGAGGACACAGTGTGACAGGATTCTTGCCTAATAACAAGCATGTTTAATGTCTGGTAGATGACAGGTCATTTTTAAGATGATGTTAACCTTTGCAAATACAAACAGCAGGCATATTTTCATACAAAAGTAAAATTTCTTATGAAGGAAAAAACAATACACCCAAGTTTCTTTTCAAAACTAGAATGACAGAGGACTGGCTTACACAGCTTAAAGAGACAGTTAAAGAGAAAATAAGAACTTTTTTTTCCCAGCTAGACATTTCCCATTTTCATTTTTAATAAATTCTTGGCAGAATTTTTTGCAACAATTTCTCATTTGACTGAATGGACTAAGACTACACTGACAGCTGGAATCTGATCTCTTCTGTTAGGTACCTGTACCACTTACCCCTACCCGTAATGCTGACATTTTTGGAAAAAAGTATTCAGAAAAGATTATATTATTAAACTAATACAAATTTGAGTCACCTTGAATATTATTTTAGGATTAAAACATAAATGGAACTACTCTACTTTTTTTTTCTTTTGAAAGGGTATAGTAAGGCCACAGAAAGCAAGAGAGGTGGATGAAAGGCATTGCTGACTGTCTTCTCCCCACCCTGCAACTCAAGTGGCAAAGCACACTCAAGATCTGTTGAGGCAGCAGACAGTGAACTCAGAACACATTAATCGAGGCACAAGGAGTTTAGATGTGGTGCACACACCTCTGTGCAGATGGTTTTATAATGTATCTCTGTTTGCTGCAGTGTGCAGACCTAAACAAACACATCCTTAGGATAAGCTTAACAAATCAAGTGGGGCTGTGAAAGAAAGAACATGAAACACTTTTGTGCATTATAGTATGGAGAATGAACAGCTTGGCTTCAGAAAACTAATGCTACTTTCTCAAAAGTATCATGTCACAAGACTTTGATGCTCTTTAATTTCACACCTATGGTTAATTAGTTTTTACTTTTCACACAGAAACATGTCCTAAGATTACAAGCTACTCCTGGAGAGAAAATTTGTTCACTTTTGCTTTTTCCCGAGTCTGTCAGATTCTTATATGGCCCTAGTGCCATTTTACAAACCCTTTACAATTAGTAACAGATCATTTGCTGACTAATTTGCTTCCCAGTAGGCAAATACCATTCTTGTTTTTACAAAAGGAAAATGAAACACATATGTAAAGATAAATTTAATGCCTTGCTAAGATCACAGGAAATTTCACTGAGCCATCAATTTACTGCTTTGTACACTCTCATCTTTCATCTTCTGTTACACTTGTGTTCAGCCTTCCTAATCTTTGTGCCAATGAGAAATTTAAGTTATGAAGTTAAGTTAAATGAGTTAATCTAGACTCAAATATCTTTATGAGTGCCTATTTCCTAAAGACAAGGAGAAATGAGAAAAAGCCTAGGACAGAAGAACCCAACCCAGCTGAATTTTTCTTGCTATATGAGTTCAATAATAAAAATCACAGGGCAGGCACAGTGACCAGCACAGGACAGGAGCACAGTTGAAAATGTTTACTGAATGATGCTGAGAAAGCAAAGCAAATAAAAATAAGCTGTGTTCACACAAACCATAATCCCCAATGCCCAATACCTTGTACAATAATTCCAGTCCCCACAGGAACACTAAAACACCGACATTAGACAAGGATATGTTTAATGAAATTATAAATTATACAGCAATAGCATTAGTGTAACCATCTATGAGAAAAAGAAATTCTGTTAATGATGAACCATAACTCAAATACAGTAGAGCACGAAAATATGTAATAATTCTTTTGTATCTCTGAAACTCTAGTTGCTGCATTTCTTCTCACATTCTTAAAATTTTCTGTAAGTAATATATATGGTATGTCATTTTTTGATCCAGCATCCTTCATAAACACAGTAATTAGGCATACACATTGAAAAAAAATCAAGTTTTAAGTGAGACATCATGTTCTAATTACTAACATTTTAACAATACCAACAACAAAAAATTTATACCACTTAGAATGAAGATTTTCACTCACCAGTCTAAGACAACCCTTTATAGAGCAACATACAAGAAACACAGAACCATTTGATTCATAATATTTTGACAGTATCTTTTAAGTGTTCATATGCACTACTAGAGACAAGTTCATTTCTATGTGCCTAACTTCAAAAATCACATTTCTCTTTAGATTAGACATTACTGAGTTTGATAGTAGTTTCCAAAGTTCCCTGTAATGAACTTCAATGACTGCCCCAGCACTTTAAAACAAGACTTGCTGACAGAAAAAAAAAAAAAGAAAAAAAATAAACTCTCCTCTGATTCAACATGAAACTATTTTTATCAGGATTACTGAAAGTTAAAAAAAAATGCTTAGACTGATTTAGCTGAGCTACTAGTGACAAACTGCTGGGCTCAATAGTTTTTTTCAAAAATAAATTTCCTCCTTATATTATTAAAGGTATGTTTTAGGACAGAGGTTAAAAAGGGTAAAAAATAAAAAGCCTATTTTCCTGCTAATCCAAATAGAGACGTCCATTGTTTTGGTTGAATTTAACAATTCCAAAAGGTCAACAGAGTGTAAAAAAAGACATTATAGTAATGCAATATCTGAAATTCTAAGTAGAATTAATATTAAGTGTTCTTCAGTGCATTATTGCAGACATGAAGTTGCAGTGTACTAAATATTCAGAAGATGGTGCTAGTCCAATATATCCATAAGCCATGTGTGGATCAGCTTTTCTTCATCTCATTCAAATATCTTCTCTAGTTTTCATGTATCTACTACATCATCACAGAATTTATCAATACCAGGACAAAGCATAGTCATCATCATTTAAGTACTAAGAGAAATACCAAATGATACCATTCTAAAATTCATGAAGATTTACAGGATTTACAAGCATAAAATATAAAGATCACTATAATTTCACAAATTCAGGGTCTTGCAATCTTCATGAAAACTAATACATCATTTCTTACATCCTGCCTTTAGTCACTGACATCTGTTTCCTTCTGCAGCTGAATTTTCAAGACCTACTGGTGCCAGTACCAAAGTTTGGAAAGTCTCACCTGTCCCACTCCTGGCTCTTCATCCTCACCTTCATGCCAGAGTGTAACTGATCCCTCCTCACCTACTTAGGCGGCCATGTAACTCCTGTGAGCTTATGAAGCTCAGTGAGCTGATCCATGTTAAAAATAGCCATTTCTTTTTGGCTGCTCTGTTTAACCCAGATCAAGTCTCAGATCCGATTTCCCATGGAGCAGCGGTGGTAACTTCAAGCTGCAAACGTGCTTCACCACAAGGCCAACCAATTGAGAGCTGCAGCCTCCCTGAGCTTGCAGGGGCTGAATTCCTTCTCAGCACTGAAAAGGGCTGGCAAGTTAACAAGGTCAGTCTCATTACTGCATATGAAAAACTAATTTTTTCATATTATTAAAGGCAGATATCTATTTATTAAGATATGAGATGCAGTCAGTAGCTATAGACAGAAATCAAAACTAATTCCATCTGTCCTCCACCCACCAAGCCCCTACAAAATCTTTGAACCAAATTCCAGTTCTGCCTATTATTCAAACATTATACAGCCCCTTCCACACTAAGTACAGTTGGACAAATACTTTCTTCCAAAAAATAGTAAATCTGGACATATTAAAACATCAAGAAAACGTCTTACCCTTTCCTAGCAATTCCTAAAACAGTGCTTTCCAAATAATGCATAGGAACATATCTCAGAGTAATCTATTTCATGAAGCCATAGAAATGAACTATTAATACTAAACTTACTTCTATAAAAAGAATTCACCTAAAAAAAACCCAATTCCTCAGACGGCCCATGCCAGCATTCTGGACGGCTTCTGCTGCATCCATCTACACAGACTGTTTCCACAGGTATGCTTCTGTTGACTTCAGGCCAACAGCTATGTTTGGCTATCCTCTCCAGTGTGATGCTTTTATCCAATGCTCTGAATTACTTGCTCTTACCAGAGCCAACCCAGGTTAACTCCAGGGCCCTTCCATGCCTGATTCCTTTGTCGTTCCAGCAGATGTAATAAGGAGTTGGAGACACTTAGTGCTTCTCCTACATACCCCTCTGGGAACTCTCCCACAACAAAAATTATAAATGAATGTGAAATCATTCACTGAGATATAAAAGCAAGTCTTAAATGTTCAAAGATCAGGCCAAGTCAGTATTACTGTTATTACAATAAACCTCCAGCATTAAGCAATTTCAAACATCAGTTCTTCTTCCAAAATTTTTCAATGTAGAGACAAGATTGGCACATATCTGAGAGAAATTACTCAGTTACTAGGCAATTTATTACTGCTTAACTGTTCCATGTGTATCAAATCCTGTTTAACAGCAGCCCAGTTTTTCTTCCATTTGGAAGCTTTTGTAACGAATTATTACTAAGACAAACTGATTTCAACTGGCAGTTAAAAATTAATAGTCCAACTGAACTTTATATTAAATGACTTTTTATAAGCAAAAAAAGTGAGGCTGCTTAGTAAATAAATATAACATACTTCATTTAACTACAGAAGGAGAAATTGAACCCAAGCACATTCAGATCAATGATAGTAAATTTACCAGCTAATTCTTAAGCTGAGCCACAGCTTTTCAAAGACTACAAAGAACTGAATTCAAGCTACTCATACTTTACAATATGATGATTTCAGAGCAGACAGTAGAAATCCTACATATTTGCCAACTCACATACTTCATTATCACAATCTAATCATGCAGGCACAAAAACCTACCTGAATTTTAATCAATACATCAGTTGGTTCATCACTGTCTTGAAGAACCAACCAACTTCATTAGCTTAACAGAAAGGTATTATTGACTCAGATATTGAGGAAAAGCTACAAAAGTCTTTTCCCAAACAAATTTAAAACACCACATAGTGGACACGCTAAGATGGATTATACTAATATTGTAACTTCACTGTATTAACCAGTCTCAGATGAGCAGAAGGAACCAAGTCATCAGGCAAGCCATAAGGGACTGAACAAAAATCATTAACAACCTTGTCCAAGACTTTAGAAGCTATATAATGCATAAAGTAACCAAGGGAATAAGAAAAGTACTTTATACATTATTTGTTACAAATGAGGGCCCATACCCCTCTCAGAGCTAACCCAGCTATCTGCCTTTGCAAAGCAATCCAATTCCCTCTTATTGTTTCTCTCTCACAAACAGAAAAAAAAATAAAATTAACCAAACCAACCTCACACCAAAAAAACTTTCATCAAGAAACAGATGTTTCAGCAGAGTTGGCAGGCCTGAAATCAGTTAGAAAAATGATAGTTTCTTTAGTAGTTTAAGCTACCATAATTGCAAATCAAAGCTTTTTCTGGCTACTGGCTGAGCACTTCCAAAGCTTCTCAAGTGATAGCACCACTGCAGAAGAAAATGAATGCACATATTCATTCAAAGAAGAACTCCTGTTTGTTCTGCTCATTTGAGGCTGCATTAGTAAACAAAACTAACTCCATGCAGTGCTACCATGACTGCAGATGACAAAAGTGTAAGTGGGTGAAGTCAATCACAAAACCACCTCAGACCAGGCTGTGTTGTGGGAAATACATCACTGAGAACAGCTAAATTTGAACATAAGGCATGCACTCTTACAAGTTTTTGTCAGGATTCATTTTGATTTGAAAATATTAAGTAAGTTAGGGTTCAGCTGGAACTTCTTTTTTTAAACTTTTTAACATTTCTTTTCTAAAACTTCCTAAAACCAAAGATGATTTTAAGAGTTTCTGCTTCATTCCATTTTTGTTTAACTTAGAGAAATCAGCTACATCTGACCTAAAGCAGAACTTAGCTGCCGAAAATGTATTTTCCCAGACTATTTGGTCAGTCATGACCTCAAACAGTGAAATAAACCCAATCTATTTTTTATAATTTAGAGTCCTCAAGGATCAGTAGTACTTTGTTCGCTAGGTTTGGAAAAGTAAAGGAGAATTTGCATCAAGCTAACAAGTCCCTTGCAAATAACCCCAAGATATTATCTACTAAAATTCTAGCACAGCCCTGCTGATGACCTAATTTCTCTGTGACTTAGAATACTTCTCCTCTTCTAATATACATTAAGAGTTTGCACAGGCACAATTTCCATGGGTGAAGTGTTCTAAATTAGGATAATAAATAAACTATTTTAGCTTGTGGTTAAACATTTGTTTAGGCCATCAATGACCAGTCTTTGATAAATTTATGTCAACATCAAAATTCTACTTAAAACATATTAATAAAAAATATATTAAAGAACATGTTAGATTCTTAGAACCTTTCAGTATCACAATTTTCTTTAATGTAGTCTAAAGACACAGGGTTTTCAGAAGAGTCTGTGAGATTCACACAGTTGAATTGGTTAAGAGCAGATACTTTAAAAAAATACTTTAAAGGCCTAAAATTAACCAGGGACTACTGAGTACTCAGTATTTCTCTTTGTCCCCCAGACTTCTTAATTACTTTAACCAGAGACAAATGTATTGAAAAATAAATAAGACTGTAGAGCAACCACCAGAATCCAGATCACATTCTCTTACCTGCACTGTTCCAACTACCCAGCTACAAATACACATAAACATAGTTACAAAACCTAAGGCACTGAGGTCAAAATTGTGAGGATGTGTAGAGGTCTTTTGTTCACTGTCCTACAAAGTTCTTTGGAGCTTGGAGTTGGGGAGAAGGAGTTGTAACAGCTCGAGAGAGTTTGGGGACTTTTAAAATCCAGTAGGTGAAGGTCTAGTATCGTCCATGCCAGCAACTTCCATTAAAGAGTATTCAGCAGCAGGTACTGAGGCAAGAAAATAAGAAACAGTACAACTACAGTGATCACTCCTTGATACGCACCCTACTTTGAGGCAGCCTGAGTTCTCAGCCTGACACTCCATCTCCAGGTTGCCTGGAACACAGCTGAAATGTTTTATAGCCGCTAGTGGGCCAGCCCTTCACAAGTCTCTGCAGTTCCTTTCTGAAGCCATGTGTACTTCTGGCTTCTACAATGAATAGGACTTCAACAATTTAGTTGTTCACAATGTGAAAAAGCAATTTAATCTGTTTTATTTTAAGCTTGCTGCTTAACCAAAAGGCATGAGATTTCCTTGGGTTTGTATTGAAAAGATGCCATGTAATTGTTCTCTATCCTCTTTTCATTATTTTATACACCCATTTGTCTTTTTCTGACTTCTAGGAAACTCAATCTATTTTGCCCCTCCTCACATAAAAGCTTTTTCATTCCTCTGGTCATCAGTGCTCTCCTTTGTAAACTGAATCACCTAAATTTTTCTCAATTCTTGAGGATAATTCTGAGATTCATACCCAAAATTCTAATCCCAGTCTTATCAGAGCTTTGCAGTTTGACACCAGGGATACACATTGTGTTAGAAGGAAATTACTCACTAGGCATTTTGCTTGTCCTACTTGTTTCTTCCTTTCATTTCAGAAATGACAGTAGAAATATGTAGGGAATTCAAGCTAAACATAAAAATGAGATATCCAACAAACTGGAAGTGATAAAAAGCTTTTTGGGTTCTTACTTTCTAATAGTATGAAGTCAAAACATACTCAGACATATAAGGAGAGAACAATAACCAAGTAACTTTAAAAGAATTTACACTGCAACCCAACTCACCTTCACCAGCTGCTCATACAAAGCAAACAAGGGCATATTCCAAAGACAGATGTGTTAAATGAATGCCACACCAAACCTTTGAACATTAAATATTTGGCTGAACACCACAGCCCACACTGTTGGGAGCAAAAGTGATACTGAAGGTATTTCCATAAGTGTGGAAACCCCAACACAGCAAAGCAACAAGTACCAAGACCAGTGATGGCACCAGTTATAACAGGCTGTAATCTGGTAAGATTAAAAGCCAACAGACACCCCAACAACCTCAACTAAAAAAAAATTAAAAAAAAAAGAAAATCCAGCTTTGAAGAAACTTCAGCAGCATCTCTGCTGCAACACAAAACATTCAATGACTACACCTGAGATGCTCCCCAACTGTGTGAATACAATTCCACATGCAGATGCATGCTCTGAACAAGCACTGACAGTAAGCTCAAGCTAAGTGAACTCAGTATGGCCCTGCCACAGGATAACCTGGTGGGACAAGTCACACCTGCTCCAAGTGCCACCAGCCATCTGGGAAGGCTTTGCAGCAGCCATGTATCACTTATGGACTAGACCAGCCAGAACAGGATCAAAAAAAAAAATTGCTCAAACAAATCCCAGAGATATGTACACATGGATATTAGGTCATAGAGCATTTTACACTCTAGCCCCACGACCCTCAATATTAGTAAATACAAAATGTTCTTGAAGGAACGACTTTTTGCTTTTTCTCTTTCAGAAGGTGGATTGAACAAGGCAAAGTCTAAATCTTGCCTCTTTCTTTTAAACATTCAGCATCAGATAAACTCTCTGCCTATTTCTGTCCAGCTGATTTTAATCAGCTTTAGTAACCTGGACTAAAAAAGATAAATCCTGTGATTACCTCAAAATACTTAAATCATGAGTAGGACTATAATGCTTGCAAAATATGGCACAAGGGAAGTATTATGCTTAGTCTTGGAACTTGGGAATTTCAATGAACAAGATCCCTCATTAGAATCAAATGGGGACAGATGTACTTACATGTGGGTGGGCATGGGTGGACATCAGCCCCTCCAACCTCTATAATGAGCAATTTCCTCAGATTCAAAGAAAAATTTAATAAAAAGTTAAAGAGAAATGGCAACTTGCCTCCTATTACCACTGGCCTAACTACTTGGGCTGCTGGTTCTATAAAAAAGCTTTTTTTCAAAGAAAATTATTGTTAAAACCATTTGGCTGAAAGTGAAGAGCTATTGAAAAGTACATTCAAACTGGCAGCTTGCTCTTAAAATTCCCCCTACCACTTTTATAAGTATCGTTTTGCTTGTGGCTTTTAACAGCTGTTCACACACGTCTAAGCTAGATGTGAACTTTTATTTTCCCAAAACTAAATGGGAAGCTTTAAACAGCATTTGATTTAATTTTTTTTTAATTAAAAGCGGAGGTTAAAAGGACTGAGGAAATGGATGATGCAGCTGTGCTGATGCTAGGGAAAAGAATTCCAGAACAAGAAGTGAGGTAGAGTAAACACACAAAATAAGTTTCCCTACACTAAGTGCACACCACACTCAAGGGATTTCATTAGCTAAAGAGAAGTTAACTCTATATTTCTTCAGAAACATTTTGCAAAATTAAACTAAGTTGTGTTTTGCAAATATAATAGAATTGTGATGTCTACTATGCTTTTCCCTTGGACCAATCCTAAAATAATTCCAGAATGAAGTGGCTTTACAGGTTCCAATGTTATTCACAAATTCATTTAGACACTCAAAAAACTCAGACACTCAAGTCAGAACTAGCTCATTAATATTGCCACATATTTACTTTGGTTTGGTTATCAAAAGAATTGAACTTCCCCTATATTTAGACATCTTCTTGGAAGAATTAAACATTTAGCATCACATTTGCAATGGTACTGAGAGACTGAAAGATGAAAGCAGGCATTCCTATGGGCACTGTTTAAAGTACCAAAGCAACTGGGCAACTAGGCAATAGTTTAAGCCCATTTGAAAACCCCACCAGACAGCAGTCTACATTTTCAAGCACCAGCATACTCACAAAAAGTCTGCCTTCTTGGCCTAATTACTTAATACACAGCACTAAATACTAAATTCTAACAAAAAACCCGCAGAAAGAATAAAAATAGCCCAGCTTATTTCTACTTGTACATGTTAAGTACAAAAGCACACTATGACAATATAACAATTCTGGATATCAACACATATTTAAAGGTTCATTCTACTAAAGTCCTTACAAAGACATAAAAGCAGCTCTAAGGCAGAAAATGCATAGGATTATGAAGGAAATGCCACATCAATTCATGTGGATTATGTACCCTGTAGATTGTAACAGCTCCAAAAGAAATCTTCTTCAGTACACTAGTAGAACTACTACTTAAACCAAAAGAATTTAGTCGTTCATCCATCAAGTTTATTCAGAGAAGCTGTTAGAATTTCTATAAGATGTCTAATAGAGTAAAAAAGTATGCAAAGTAAGCCACACATCTCAAAATATAACCACTGAAAAAGAGAGGAGAGGAGAGGAGAGGAGAGGAGAGGAGAGGAGAGGAGAGGAGAGGAGAGGACCAAAAGCCTGGTATATTGGGCTGACGAAGCAACACTTCCTGGTCATCTATGAAAAGAAAACCAACAACATTAAGAGCATTGCCTTTACACAAGCACAAGGGACAAGGTGTAAAGAGTATGAAGATGAAAAAGTGGAAGAAGAGAGACAAGTAATCCAGCCTGGACAGCAGAGCCTAACAGAGAGAAGCAGATGGAAAATTACAGTGATGCAGTCATTTGCTTGTCTCCCTTGTTCACCCACATACAAGAGGCTCACTATAAATATGAAAATCTGAACTAATCAAAACCAGAAATCCAGAACATTCTAGTCAGGTCCAATAAAAAATATTTCAACCTGGATCCCTTACTTGGTTTCCTCTGGGACAATAGCCTGTGGGATATTGTCTTTGATGATACAAAGCCTTGATTTCTGTTGGGTTAGTTCCTTGCTAAATCCAGGGCACAAATCAAGTCAAACAAATGAAACCACAGTCACAGGTGAAACATTTTATGCAGGTGCATATAAATTAGATTTGTACATTTTAACAAATCAAAAGCCAAAAATAAAAATTCACCACAGGTAAACACAAGGATATAGCAAATCCTTGTTTGATATAGCAAAACATTAATGTTTCTGACACTTCTATTAAAAAAACCCGGTGCTTTAAGAACTGATATACTGAACACCGCTTGCAGATAAAATGATTCAGAGTGCACCAATTCACGTTTTGCATTAGACAGAACAGAAAGGAAACTTAATTTCCAGAACTGTGAAAATATTATAAGTCACTTTATGTTTTATTTCCTAATAGTACTGTCCTCAGCAGTACAAATAAACTAATTATAAGAGTATCACTCAATGGAAAGACTGAAGGAACTATCAATGACAATATACATTTTGCTGCAATATAGTTTCTTAATATTCCACAAGTGAGCTGGAGAAAAAATTGGCCAAGCAACTTCAGAAATGGATACACACCAGATCCACCCACACTATAAAATGTTCCAAAATGGATGGCATAGAAACAGAAAATGCCTTGCTACTACAAGACATTTCTTTGTCCAAAGGATTATCAGATATCCTATCTTTTCCCTACTGTCAGTTAGTATGAGCCCAAATGTATGAGAAGGTCACTCCCAAAAGGTACACACAAATTTTCCTGTCCTGAGAATTCTCAGGTGCAAGTGTTCCCCTCAGATTAAACAACTACAAAAGTATGTGGTTTTGCAACCTAATAAATAAGCCATAACAGAGTGAAAGTAATCAAATTCAAACGAAAAGTAATCATTTCCATCAATAAAGCAATATTATCTGTTTAGGACAAGGAAAGTGGTTTTATTGCACATTTGCTCAGTATTCCTTCTACACGTTGGTTTCCTAATCATAGACTTTGTCAAGAACCTGACTTTGTTAACTAATGGCAGGCTGTTAGCAGTCTGTACTGCTTTAGAGAAAAACTGATGGCCTTCCAAAATGATCTGCTCTAGTTCAGTCTGAATTACTGGACACGAAGCAAGAGGTAGAGAACAAAATATTATGATGTGTGCTGTGCAGACCAAGCCTGATTAAGAAACAAGGCTTATGGCTAAAATCTCTGAAACAAGTCTTGGTCACACTGATGTCAAAAGCCAAACAGTACCACTGACAATTGAACTAGACACTCAGTTTTAATCTTTTGATTTTTCAGTTCCCTCTCAAAGTAGATGAAATGTTAAACCTTCCCCTCACATATGTGTCAATGTGACAAAAAAAGTAGGGTATTATTCCATGTAAACATCACAATTAAAATAATCTCTCTATGATCATTTATTTCAAAATTAAGAGATAAGGGAAGTCAACCGTTGTTTTGGTGACTGAAAGACTGTAAGTATGCTTCAATTTTAGAGAAACAATGTACAAGATATTTTTTCTGTCCAGTTTGCTCTCTAGCATCCTGCTTCCATTACTAGTTCATTGCCATGCTCTAAGCTGAAAAATATGAAGCAAACTGAAGTCTTGTTTCAGTGCTTTTGAAGGCAATGAGACTGCTTGGAACAAGTGAGGGTAAGTGTATATGGTGGGATTGTGACGTTGCTATAGTACTCTTTCATGAACAGTAATTACTCTGCAAGTGTGTAAAGCAGACAGGCCCCGTTGCATAAAGCTCAATGCAAGTTTTATGAACTGCAGAAAAGCATGATTAGTATGGGGGAAAACATGTTTCACACTTTTATTGTAAAGAACATGAGAATCTCACAGAAACTGCCAGAACAGATGTTCATAAATTGGGCCCTTAATCTGCAGCACTTTCCAGGTTTTAAGCTATATCCACGGGTCTGTAGAACATATTCCTCTCTTTTTAATATAATTCTTCTGTTTAGTTTTTTTAATAAATAAGTTTATGACTTTAGTAGTGTTGCCAGCTGTTCAATTTTGATTTACTGTCAGAGTCTGCTTTAATATATAGTGGCTTTTGTGGCTTACCCATATAGATTACATTTTAAGCTTCAAGATATCACTATAAAGCAGCTGGAAAAAGCGCTGGCTGTGCTCAGAAACCAGCATTATTGCCCTAGTGATCAACCACTGAAACATGCAACTAGACCAGTAACCATTCTCTAATAAACTTTTGTACACACCATTCCCAAAATAAAACTGCAAAACTTACAGTGTAAAAGCAGGTCATCTTAACACATGTACTTTAAGAAGTCAGCCCAATAAAATTGCTAAATTATTAATTAGGCAATATATTAGCTAGCAATAGAGAACTATACAATGACTGCTCTTTATTCTTTCCTTATATTGCTTCCTTTGCTTCTACTGTGCAGCTTGAGAAATAAAAGATTTTAGAGCTGCTTTAAGGAGTGCTTTCTAAAAATTTTCTTTAAAGCAGTACTGAATATTACTGGGAAAGAATTGTCAGTACTCTTCACACTGAACCACTTTCAACCTCGCAGAATTACAATACAACCAGACTGGCTTCTTTTCTCCAGTATCTGCAAGTACACGGGGTAATATTATTAAAATAAACTACCACAACAGTATACTTAGAATAAAACAATTAATTAAACTCAAAAACTCTGGAAATTCTCTTCAGCTGAACTAGTTCAGAAATATCAGTTAGAACTACTAGGGCTCATGTATTACACTGAAAATTACTTTTTCTGATCAAAAATATTCCTTTTTCCATATAAAACTAACTCCCTGAAAAAATTCCAGTCAAGAGAACCAGTTTGATTCAGAAAGATAGTATGGTACCTTGTGAGAGGAATTTTTTTGCTTGTCTTACATGTTTATTTTCCCCCCAGTTGAGATTTGCCGGTTGGACAGTATCCCTGCTGCACTACTCTCACAAAGTCCTATCATACCTAAGGGGAAGGCCTTCCTACATCATGGAAGATAAAATGGGAAAAAACAAAAACTAAACCAGCCTTTCTACCATAGCATCAGGAGCAAAGCCTGTAGGAGAATGAAGAATGAAGAGAAGCATAAAAATGCACATCCCATGAGACATCACAGTGGCATCTCCAAAACAAAACACATCAAGCTCCTGTAAATGTATGAAGTAAGGTTTTAGGAACTGAGGGTCACTCTTTCTGTCCACAGCATCAAAGGTGTGCTATCTGTACAAATCTTGGTTTTTCCAGCCTTCATGTTAAATTATCTACCACAAAAAATGCTTGGTTACAAAATCCAACAATTTAAAGCTGTCCTCAATACACATCATGATTACATCCCTGGATTTTTCCAAAGCAAGCCTTTCCCATAGCATTTTACTGTTCTGTGTGTTCCATTCAACTATTTAGGCTGTAGCTATTTTTAATTACTTTTTGTTTACCATATGAAACAAAAAGCAATAGTCCTGATGGCAGTTTTTAAATGGGATGACCTAGGTATGATTGAATTCTCCAGTCAAAGTCAGAAAGAGATAATGTTATTCCTCTTTCTGTACACATATTTCTAAATTTTAATAAATTCTACCATCTGTGGAATTCTACATACTAGCATTATACCAGTATGATATATTCCTATTAACACACATAATTAGGTGAAAATACTGGACAATATTTACAACCAAAGAAAACCCTCACAGTATACAGATTCAAAAAGGTAATCCAGAAGAATATTATAAACTAGGGGCTAGCATAAAAACACCAGAGTGAACTTGGAGTAGCTCACAAAATGTGCTCTGAATTTACACCTATGTAAGAAACAAAAATTCTTATCTTAAGCACTACTTCTGAAAAAAATACTAGAGTTAAAAAAACAAAAAAAAGTAATGAAAATTTCATAGGGAACTAAGTATTTTTGAAATAGAAACTATGTACAATGTACATAAAGGCCTCCTCTTTTACAACCATTTTTAAATAAATAAATTAGATTACTAATTTACCATTCATCAACACTGTACTCCACCCTCCTTAACCAACACATTTCAGTAAATCTTAATTGGTTTTTAACTGAATTTATTGCTAAGTCTTTGCCCTCTCCTTCAAAAACAAGCATATTTTGAAGTTATCCTCCAAACCACAATGGCTAGAAGCGCAGAGTGTAAATAACAGCAACAATACTCTCTGCATTTAACCAACAGGCTTATCTCAGTGATCTGTTTGATACTTAGTAGTGACTCCTGTGGTAACATCTTCACAGTCTCATATTACATACATAGAGGGAAGGACTTTTTTTTTTTTTTAATACCATTTTTCCCCTCAAAAAAACATGATCTATAAAATACACCAAAGTAGAATGCAAAAAGAAACTGCAGCACAATTGGTATATCATCAAGACATACTTTGTCAAATACTGGAACAATGGAGAACTCATAACCGTAAGTGCTTAATATGCTTAAAACTCTATCAAAAAAGCCACACATTTAGCAGAGCACACTGTTCCTGTACTGAAATGGGTATCATAAACCCACAGTGTCTCAGGAATGGAGCCATAACTGTGGGCTAAACTCGAAATGGTACCATTAATTTCCACTTCCCTAGCAAAACCCCAATAAACATGATGATGTCCTGACAATTACACAATTTAAAAATATACATACAATGCATTCCCTATAATTTTTCTTCTTTGTTCTTCAAGCTGCATTCACATCATTCATACTATACCACAAAGAAAGTGAAGGTTATTCATTGTGATTATTCCCCATAGTAGCACAGACTATCCCTCATTCTCTAAACTGAGCTAGAATAATAACTGCTTACTTCCAATAAAAGTCTTAATTTTTTTTTCTTTTTTTTTTGGTTCATTGAAATCAGTACAAAAAGCTGAAGTTTTCTCTGCTGGTTAGGAATAAATTTCTCTTCCACACTTTCTGCCCATACAGAGTATTAAATATATTCAACTACTACGTGCATTTCAGTTGAAACACTGTACAACTGCAGTAACAAATGTTACTGGCATTTATCAGTCTTACTTTGAAACTTTGAGGCTTTAAAAAAATTTATTTACTGACTTATCTAGCTTTTAAATAGAAAATAATGCTACAATAGCATTTGTCTTTTTCTCCATTTTGTCCAAAATCCTAATAGTAATGCCCTATTCACACTCGAAATTTGGTTATCCTCTCTCATCAACTTCCTTCAATAATAATATAAGAGAATATATTTCCACAGTAGCTAATGGAGACATTCCTACAAATCAATGTGCTGCAGTGATACAGAAATAAAAGCTTACTTCACTGTAATGATGCTTCCAGACTTCCCTCAAGTCAGGTGGTTACTTGCAGTTAATGATCTGTGACATACCACACAAGTAGTCCTAAAAAGACTTATTATCCACTGCATGTGCAACAATATTTGCTTTATGGATGGCTAAATGAATGAAGACATTCAATGTAACTGTAAAAGTAAAATCAAAAGAAAACTTACAAGTAACATGTTTTCTTTGAGTAAAAGAGCTGTGAACATTTTCCATTAATACTTAACCTTTTGCTGGAGCAGTGCAACCACATATAATGCTTGAATCCATAAAGCCCAAGAGCTGCTCAGGGTTAACGCTGATTAACTACCCCCAATCAAATGTTATAACTTTTAAAAATTTCAGGGTTTCCCTCCACTAATGACATCGAAATTGCATTTATGTCATGTGGCAAAGGTAGGAGCAGGACAACCAGCAAAGAAAAGAAATTCTGCCCTGTTTTAAAAGCAGGTATTTCTTTTCAATCCAATAAAACAGACGTGAATTTGACTGGGTTTTAGAACTATGTATATTATGCTTCACTGACTTCTATTAATATACTAATAGAAAAGAATAGCAAATTAACCTAAAATAAGCTCCAATCCAACAGCATAATATCTCCCATGTCTCTCAGACTGTGCAGACATTCACACATTTTCTGTTTATAATTTTTTTCATTTACTAGACTCAGCTTTTGTCCACCATATGTCCACCGTAGATTAACTATTCCCTTAGGTACAATTAAGGGCTTTCCATTTGTTGTAAGAAGACCTAAGTATGAAGGACGCAGCCAGAAAAAACATTTCTACCTAAAAACATTAAACCAAAAACAGAAGCACATTCAGCCTGAACTATAGTTTATGCAGCATCTTTTTTTACTGGGCATATGTCTACATTGCTAAATAAACCACAGACAAAATCCATGGAAACAGTAAGAGATCTCTCAGCATTTCATTTGTGTATTATTATAAAAATATGATACATATACGGTTTTAACCTTTGTATTTAAACAGTTTACTTCTATTTGCATTTTTCAATGACATCTCTAAAGATTTTTCTCAATTTAAGCATAACTGTTAGGGAATGAGAATATATTACTTACTGGTATTTCTGTAGCACTGGTGTTTGAGTTCCAACTACACTAACAACTGTCTACCAGGTCCTTGAATTTGGTTGTGGTTCTTGGTTAGTCATAGCAGGCAAAACTCAAGTGCACAAAACAAAAATCTCAAGTGCAGCCTCAAGACTTTACATGTAGGAAGAAGAAACCAGTTATTCATTGTCGCTAAAATTTAAAAAAAGTGTAGCATAAGAACTGTTTATTAGTTGGAATAGTTCATGACTATTCTCACTTTCTTGTAAAAGCACTGTATGACTCAAACAAGAAATCCTTTTTTCTGCACATAGTTTTCACATGGTTCAAATGAATGCAAATTCATTAATTTTCATAGAACTACACCTGTTTATGTCAGGACTCTGTCCAGCTGTACAACTCTCAAACTCAGACAAGCAGTACAACAGTAACATATCTTCTGAGTGCAAGTTGTGTATATTGTTCAGCTTCAACTCTGTCATGAACCTCAGACGGCAGCAGAACACAAATGAAAAAACAAGCTCTACTAACTAATGATATCTGGGTTTAATACAGGCATTTGACAAAGATTATTAATTCTCTTTTGAGAAAAAGGATTCACCATCAAACACTATACTGTATACATGCTTCAATAATGGCTGCAGCACTCTTTTAACCAGGTTACTAATCAGCTTCTGCATCCACTGCCTTCTGATCCAAGAGATCATTTAGTGAAGGATTCTGAAAGAAGGCTCAAAGAAAAACATGGGCTGATTTGCAGCCCTTTGCAACAGACACATTTATCACAGCAAGTCACATGAAGACTGGAGCCAGAATGGAACACATATGAACAGATCCTTGTAATCTTTCCTGCCAGGTGTTTTCCCTTCACAGACAATACAATATGGAAAGGTAAATGCTACACAAGAGCAATAAACCCTCCTTCTTTTGTTCTGTATAAAGTTCTGTAAGCTCAGATCCTTTCCAAAGAATACACTTGAAGCTCAAGCTCTGTCTACTAATCACAGTTTAGCAGACTTGTCCACATGGCAATTTAACAGACATAATTAAATAGATCTTTTCAGCATGGATGGTACACAGCCCTATTAATGTTAAGCTAAATATGATATAGGATCAAAATCTTGCAAGACAAATGCTTCCACAGACATGCAAGGTAATTTTTTCACTCAAAAATGTGTGTGCTCCTAGGTTGCTCCCACTGCTAAAGTAATACAGAGTACATTGAGACACTGGGTTGTAAATATAATATTATGGTGGATAAAAGATCATTTTTACCTGTGCTTTTCTCTTCCATTAATTTAAGTTTCTTGTTAAAAGTAATTTTTAACAAAGTAACTTGACCTTGGAAACAAATCCATAGGACTGCAATTTTCTATTAATCTTACAAGCTGGTTGAGACAAACATTCTGTATATATTTTAAAACAGGGTATCATTCATCAAATTAGTTGGTAAAATGATTGTAGCAACAAACAAGGTTTTCTTTTTAAGGGAGTCTCTACAGGTAAATAGTTTACCCTCCAATCCCAAAAGCATGTGTAAGGCTCAGGTGACCAGACCTGCTGTTGGGCATACAGGAACTTTACTTTAATCAGGCATAAGACTCTAAAGAACAGGGGTCTTTGCATTAGCTGCTCAACATTTGTCTTAATTACAGGTGAAGGACCTTAAAAGGGCAAGCCCACGGGAAGCAAGAACAGAAAACTGGGGTTGGTTGGGAGGGACAAGAGAATGAATGCACAACTCTGAATTTAAATGAAACAGATTATCAAAGTGAGTATTAATAAAGAAATTTTCTGACTACAACGGGGAAGGCTAAGTATATAATGCAGCAACAGAGTCAAAAAGCAGATGGGGCAAGTCCCATGACCAGCCAGATTCACATTAGTACACAAAACACCAAATGTTAATTTGTATCTGGACTGGAAAATGTTTCTTTCTGCGTTCAGATAAGATAGGTAAAAACATTTCATGTTGTATGTAAGGGCAAGTTAAAGAGTATACTGAAATGTAACCTTTAAACTTCACAATGTAACAGCATACCACTTCCTGTTCAGAGACAGCACTCCAAGATCAATTAATCACGGCTAAGACGAACAAACGGTCAACATTCTTAATTAGTGTTGATGCATTCTCCTCTGTGCCCTCATCTGTCATGAAGATTGTTTAAAAATCTGAGTTATTAGTCTTTATTGAGGAGTGGATCTGGTTAATATCTCTAAGAACAGAAATCATTCATCTAGGCACTATACTCCAGTACCTGATAATTCCTACCCCCTATATAAACTACAGATAACCACCGCCCTAAGACCATCTTGGTAGCTATAAATCAAAATGAGTATAGCTCCCATGCAACCTGGGTTAATTTTTGTTTACAATATATCCACTGAAAATGCTAGCATGACACTTGAGGAGACTGCTTATAGATTAGTGCAGAAAAAAATACATAAAGCCATCAAGGTAGAAAGGAAGCAAACATATCAATCATATGAAATATGGTAAACCCTCTCTAACTTACACTTAATGACTAGAAGATCCATTGTGATTCACTGAACTTTATCAACACCTAATTTAAGCAAAGATAATAAGTGCACAAAACACAATTCATTCACTTGATAACTATAGCCTCATTTATACCATACAAATCAAAGTATTTGACAGCAATATATATACAAAAGTTTTGAGTTATTGCATAGAAAATCTAAAATGTAAAGTTAAAATTAACAGTGATTAGTACTACTAAGCTAGTACTACTTGCTTTGCACTCTTAATTGGGTGTACTCCCCAATTAAGAGTGCAAAGCAAGTAGTACTAGCAACAGAGATATAAGCACACTTCAAATATACTTTATATTCAATAAGAGTAAAATAACACAACACAAGTTACTAGGAAAATCAAATTTAAGATTCAATATCAGCTGTAAAGTTCAGGATTATTAAGACCTTATGACTTAGAATTAATAGGACAAAATGGTTCTACATTAAATTTTATAATTCCTTCTGTTGTTCATCAAATGCACAGACAAAAATCTATGGAAAGACGAACATCAGTGCAGAAAGCAGGTCTGGGCAAGATCTTGATTCAAATCAGCTTTCTACTCTCTGATCAAATGTGGAGGACAGGCTATAGAAAAAAAAGAAAAAAGGTACAAGAAGGAAAAAAGAATGAAAACTGAAACTAAGCACCCAGAGGGACCAAAGACAGCTTAAATAAAGTCCTGGTTTTACAACAGAGATCTGCATTTCTGAAGCTCTTGCTCTCCCAATTTTTTTGAATAAATCAGTGGGCAATGACACACTTTACCCTAAAAACAAACAAACAAACAAACAAACAAAAAAAAAATCAGGGGGGGAAAAAAAAAAAGGTAAAATAAAAAAAGATAGGCGGGAAGGTCCAGAATTCCAGAATTTAGGTAACAATTCATACTGCTCTACTATTTTCAAATAAATCTCTGATGGATGATATACCAGCAACTGATAGGAGCTTTTTAAGTAGAAATTACCTTTCCAGTGTTTTGTGAATAAATCTTAACCTCTTGCAATCACAACAGGACATTTTAATAGCTTGACACCACTCTGAAGCTAATTATCATGCTTTAAACAGACACAGCAGCTTACTGTGTTCACGCTGCTAATCCACTGCAATGCACAATAAACCAGAACAGTGAAAACAAGCACTGATTCATTTAAATCAGCACTGAACAATTTCTTCAAATTTTATGGAATACTAGAAAAATCCCCGCAAACTTAACATTGAATAAAATTATTACAAATTGATACTAGAAACAACTAATAAATCATGTACAAAACCACATGACTTAACAGTAGTAAACAATTATGCACCATATACTGCTATGTATCAAATAATTTGCTTTCAATGACAAAATTACCCAGGGAAATTATTTTCATTTAATAGAATTCAAGTGTACAGTTTTCTGTATCATATTCTGTAGAGAAATATTTTTGTTTTCTTCCAAGCTATAGCTTTTTTTCTGAGAGAAAATCCAGGTATATCTCCCCCAAAATGGAAAAAATACACATGTATTTCAGACAGTATTACTAAGAGAAAACAGACAAAGGACAGCCCAAGTAAGTAACTTCACGCCAAAGTTTCAAAACAGAGGCTGAGCTTCCAAATTCTTATCAAGGTATCTAATGACTGGCCCAAACTTTCCAAATGCTATGAATGAAAATAACTGCATTCTTGGCAAATTTTAAAAGCTTTTATCAGAAAGAAAGTTAAGTGTTAGAATAATTTGCCTGTGGATATTGACATTTCTAATCTTTCAGTGAGCTTACCTGGATATTTTCCTAAAAGACATGAACAGCTCAAAAAAACCAAGTACAATCCTGAGACAGAAACCACTCACTGGAGTATTTCTTCTAAATGATGCATGAGGTCAAGTAAGTTCATCAATTCATCAAATGGCTTTTCCTGGCTCTTAACCTATTATTGCTCTTGCATTGCATATGAGTGTTTTATCACTTACTAAGTAAAGAAGTTGAACAGAGTGATTCCTTCCTAATAATTTGTTAGTACCAGTAGTTTTATCTCTTCATAGTATCTGAGAGTCAACACCATGCTTCTATATAAACACCTTGTTTTGTATTTATGTAACAACAGGAGCCTACTATTAATTTTTTAGTACTGGGGTGGAAGCTCTCCTACATATTCTACTACAGAATTCAGAAAAGCAGCATACTTTCCAAGTCTAATTTTTATCATGCTGAAATAAAAATAAAGCAAAAACATCCCTCTGTAAACAGTATCCCCTGCATGCTCAACATGTCCAACAACAACATCCTTGGCATCACATGAAATCAATATTTTGCTGTTTTTCTTTATACACAGCTTCTGAAGGAAAACAAGGCAGCAAGCAGTTCCTTCATCTGCTATTTTCATAAAATGAAACCCCTTTAGTTAGTGTCAGCATTTGTCTGAAAACTCACCTAGGAAACCAGATTCTACTCCAGATGCTCCCACGGAAACATTGGATAGTAAATATTTGTGGGCATGTGGGATATGTGAAAAAAAAAAACAGAAATAAAACGCCTCCAAAACAAAACCAGTATATCATTTTCTACACCTGTTGTGCCAGTTCAGCAAATAAACATTTGTTTATGCTATGTTACAGAGTATCTCACTGCAAATACATCATAAGATTTGCAGAATTCTAGCTAGAAGTCCAGATTTAGGATAAAATAGAAACCAGTGAAAAATATTTTTCATTTGAATTTCAACAGAATCTGTATTATTGACTATTATTGACTCTGGTCTGCTAGAGTACAACACTGTCAGTGTTACACTTTCAGAAGTGCTATTTATATATTGTAACTCTAAGACCTTCTCTGTTTTCTTCACAGGAAATTAGTCTGTCATAATTAATGTCATAAAATACTACAGCACCACTGTAGCAATACTACAATTAATGGTTCTGAGTGAAAGTGTTGTCTCTACATTGTTTTCAAATTATTTTAAATAATTCTAACTTGCTGGATTAAGTCCTTTTTTCAGGTTTGTTCATGACATGGTCACTGCAACACAGAAACAAATTATTTGGAAAGTGAAAAAAAATCAAATCTTTTTCTGTTATTCAAATAACATATTTAGACTGTTTAAAAATTATGTATCCACTTCCACCACTTTGTTTCTGAAATTTTTATATGTTGCTTTTATCATCTTCAACAGAAAAAGGGGTACGAAAGCCAGGATGAAGACATCAGATATGCTAATAAGGATGTTCATGTAAGACTTTTTGTTGGAAACGGGGAAGTTTGGAATCCATATAATTAGGAAACTATCTAAGTGATGATTATATAAAGTGACATATTTTGGTGGTCAGAAGAAAACCATTATATCATACTTATGTGATCACAAAAAGGAGGTTTAAAAAAATCCCAAAACAACACAAATCACCTCATGTGCACAACTACAGATAACGTTAAAAAAAAAAAAAGTCTGATAAGCAACTCCTCAGTATTATGCCTAATGCATAGTGTAGTTTTTTAAACATATACCAGTAGTTAATCCAGCAGTCTCTTAACATACAGAATCATGAAATACACCTTTTACTACACCCAGAAATGCTCCATTGCCATGGCTATATCCTGGGACACTATCAAATTCAAACATGGGTGAGTGATCTCCCTGCTCCTGTGTGCTGCTCTCCAAGCCAAGAGGACACAGGGAGAGAGGCTGCAGGCTAGGCAAAGCATGATGCAGCAAGTCCCATAATATAACCTATCTGCCCAAAGCCATAACCCTGAAGTATACCCAAATATGTCATCTTTACACAGCAAAAACACACATGATAGTATTTAGTTGCATTTTGCTAAATATATATATATATATTATATATATATATATATATACACACCTTATGTCATTTCTTTGATAGCAAACCACATCCACAGTATTTCAATTAATATGCAAATATGAGTAACTTACTTTTATTTCCAACCAAGGCCACAAGTGGCTGTGTTTCTGATCCTTCATTCACTTTTTTTACCACATTATACCAGTCTTCCAAATTTTCAAAACTCTGGCCATTGGTAATATCATAAACCAAAAGAATGCCCTAAATAAAAAGACATGTTTAAAATGTTACAGATTATAAAAGAATTTAGCATGGTAAGATTTGCACCAGTCTAAATTATTATTGTCATAGAATAGAGCATTGACAAATAATGGCATCATATCTTTTGAGGCTCAGTTAAAGGAATTATAAATTTCTATACTATATACATTATTACAGTATTTCTCCTGCATTTCATGTGTTCCAAATGCACATTTCAGGAAAAAAAAAATGGCAACACAGTCAAGAGCACAATTAGTTATATCAGAAATATTACAAACTGCATATGCTTTATGATAAACCCAAAATAGCATTTCACACGAAAAGGAAGATAAAAATTACACTGGAAAAGGTCTTTTATTTTAACAAATATTAGTTGTAGTTTCAATGCTCTTTTTTTGGAAAAAAAAAAAAAACGCCATTCAATTTTACATTTCTGCACATTGTCATGTTTCTGCTGTCTTTTGGGGTTAAAGGCCAGATTCCATTCCTTCAGTGTTGCAGAAGATAAGTAAGAAGTACTGGCGAGCTTTAAACTTTCAAAAGAGTACCTAAAGACATGGTGAGAACTCAAAAAGGACTCCCATATATTTCAGAGGTTTTGGGGCAAGCTACAGGTGACAAACACTTAAAGCAGACACTGCTGATGTTTCCTCAGCACAAATATCCAATAATAAAGCACAGCCTATTAACAGTCCAAATGTCATCCCCGTCCATCCCCTCCACAATTCTAAGATCAGCTCTCAGTTCTTATTGAGTTTTCTGCCCCTGCTTTCCACTACACCCTATTAAAGTTAGTATCTTGTAAATGAGGAGTAAAGTCAGAATTGGTTTCAGGTACACTTGTTCTCTTGGAGTTCACACCTAGCAAAAAAACCCCTACATCTGCACACTGTTTCTCACATGAAATTTTCAAAAATATTCTGAAAAAACAGTATGATCCACACAAAAATAGCTGGGTCGATGACCTACTGTCAATAGAAAAGATTTTTCAAGTTTTTTCAGGCTTTTGTCTGGGCCCAGTTTTAATTGATAGTTAAAAAGAGTGCTTTAGATCATAAGGAGTACTTTAAATCACAAAACAGAGTGTACACTTAATAATTTCACATTTGGCAACAAATTAATATAGACTGCAAGAGTATTTGACAAGAGTTCAGACTTTATGATAACAAACAGTGTAAAAATAGTAAGATGCAATTCCATAAATACCATGACAAGTTCAAAGGAAGCAATAATCAAGTACACAGTAGGAAGCATCTGGCTCTGTAGCAGGTTCCATATAATAGGATCAAGGTTTTACAGCTCACAGCTGAATATGTCAAGCTTATTTTGCAAATATCACACTGGCATAAAACATTCCAGGTGAAATAATGCATCCATCTTTGGACACTTGAATGTCAAAAAAGGGTACAATAGAAGAAACCAGTAAACAGTATCAAAGGTTTGGAAACCATGACTGACATGAAAAAAGTGGGAAAAGAAACCTAACTGCCTCAACAAACGCATGACTTATGGTAGGCATGATGATGCTGGTACGAGTTTTAAGAGAAGATGACAGTTCTCTTTCTGTATGCTTTTACACATAGTTTGCAGAAGCCACTAAATTGGGAAAACCAGCCAATGTGCCCGAGGGCAGGGTTACCACAAAGGGGTATGTAGACACGCTCAAGGAATGGGTGAACAGGAACCTTTCTACATTCAACATGGATAAGTGCAAAGTCCTGCAGCTGGGAAGGAATGAGCAATACAGGCTGAGGGGAGTAATACATGACTGCCTGGAGAACAACTGAAAATGACCTGCAGGTCTTGTCAGACAGCAGGCCAAATCCAAGCCTGTGGAGACCCTGAGACACATTCCCTTGGTTAGAGACACAAGAAGCTTCCCTCAAGAGCTGTTCAACCCCATTGGCTCCTTCCCGTGCTCCTACGTCCCTCAGCCACTCCCTCCCTATTCACCCACTGGCCCTCATCTTTGTACTGCCCTGATACCACAGTTCAGCCCCCACCTCTAGATACACAGGGATCTGGACTCTCCCAATGAGTCCTGCCCTTGGACCCTGAACATCTCACCACACAGCTAAATTAAACATCCGTGGATACTATGCAAAGGCCCTTTTTGCTTCCTTACCCTGGACTTTACTAGCAGCTATTCCAGCTGCAACATGAGCCAGCAACATTCCCTGGCAGCAAGGATGGCCAACATGATCCTGGGCTGCATTAGCAGAAGTACAGCAAACTTTTCTACTCAGCACTTGTTGGATCATATCTAAAAGAACACATCCAGTCAGAACACATTTTTAGGCCCCTCAAGACATCAGAAAAGTGGAGGAACTTCAGCAGGGGGCTAGTAAGATGATCACAGGCTGGAGCACTTGTTTTATGAGGAAGAGATGAACAAACCCAAATTCTTCAGCATGGAGAGAAAGCAGCCCTGGGAAGACCTAAAAGCAGTCTTCCCATACCCATGAGGAAGCAATGAAGGACATGGAGCCAGGCTCTTCACAGCAGTGAACAGCAGGATAAAACTCAGTGGGCATAAGCTGAAATAAGAGAAATTCAAACCATAACTAATGAAAAGCTTTTTCACCATGAGGAAAATAAAGCAGGCTGACCAGAGGTTGCTCAGTCTCCATCCTTAGAAGTTTACAAGCAGGAACTCCATAGACCCTTGAGCAGCCTAGCTCCATCTCTCAGTCGACCCTACTTACAGAGTGTTTTACTCCAACCTCCTGACATCCTTCCACCCTGAACTTTCTTATGAATCTGTGATCAATACAACACGTAGCGATAGGTTTAACTCACAGCAAGAAGACTATAGCAAGAGTACTAAAAACAAGCAAACAAACAAAACAAAAAACCCTATGGAGACTGTAAGAATGGCAAAGCTCTGAAATACACCACCTATAACAGTCACTAACACCGAAAAAATTTTTGAAGGTCGATAAAATTCACTACACATGGATAGCTTCGAAGGAGGGTAACAGATCCTATTGAGATCCCTCCAACTCCTACTTCCTTAAGACAGCAATACCAATCTATCTCATTTCCTCCAATGTGACCAACTCCTTGGCAAACCTGAGTTTTTGTTCCTTATATAGTTGCTATTAATTTCTGAGGAACAGCTTTCATCAGTTCCTTCAGGGAAATTAAGAATTATGACACACAACTTTCCCCTTGCTATCTTTCCTTCTTTACTAATCAAATATAAAATTAAACATCCACTTCCCTCCTCCAATTTTGGTGCAATTTATTACTTAATATCTTGTATCTCTAAGTTAATCTCAGTTAATTCCTCCTGACTATTTTTATAACTACCCAAATGCCTGGGCACTTGGCATTAAATTGTTAAATTAAATTGTCTCACAATCTAAGTTTTGCTCTAGGAAGGACATACTTATGTTATTAAATGCTCAGTGGAAAAGGAACTCAATCTAAAGGACAGGTATGGTAAAGGTTAAAAAAAAATTCCAGCCACAATGCTGGAAGTTGTAAAAGAGAAAAGAGCACACGGCAATGCTTCTTTCATTAGCTGTCAAGTTCTCTCACCAGCTTGCAGAAGAGCAGATTATCTAAACCATCTTCAACACTAATCAGACTTTGATGGAGAAAAAATCAAAAAGTGTGAGCATTTTAGGTCTGCCAACTCTTTCTAACCAATTCTTCATCAAAATTCTACTCTGCCTCATGTTCTCTAGACAACTGTAGCCTACCTACCCCTTTGGATGAAAGGGTATTCACAGTGGATTTACCATCAAAGATATCATTTAACAAAGTTTGCAACTAGAGCTGACTTAACTTCCTTTTGGTCCTTTTCTCTGTGATCTAAAACACTGCTTCTAAAGCACATTCTTCTCTTAAACTTTTTTTTACTCTTGTCAATATTTGCTGCACTTGCAAAAAAGATAGATGGCAGGTATAACACCATATAGATGTAAAAAAAGGCAGCATGGCATCCAGGTCATGAAGAATACTTTCTGCTTAGATTTTCACCACAACAGCACTCTATAAGCAACTTAATATAGGTAATTAATGAAGAACTAGTCACAAATCCATGGGTAAAATTTATTATATCCTTTTCTTTTATTTAACAGAGAAATTCCATAATTGCTTTCAAAAAAAGAAAAAAAAATACATCATATTTTCCACAAACTTACAGTATATGCAGTACAGACCAAGTAGACAGCATAAAAGCTGTTGTTTCCCTATTATGTGTGAGGAATTAAGGAGTAAAATTAACACTGGCATTTTTACACAAAAGTACTGTATTTGCCTGCCATGAAAAAGGTTTGAAACACATGGTAGATGACATGCCAAGAACAGCATATTGATTCTCTAGTCTCCAGCAACATGGTGAATAGTCCCTGCTTGCATAATTACACTCTACTAAGAGAGACATTTTGCCTATGTTAGTGCACATGTGAGTGCTTTTTGTTTAGGAATTACAGAACATTTTCAAAAATAGGTCACTGGAAACTGAGAATATTACAGAAATTATTTGCTGCTCCCTGGAGAAAGTAGAGTCTGCAGTACTCCTATTAACAAGCCAATTTATGATGTAGCATACGCCAGATCTTAAAGATAATTTAAGCTAGATATGTGGGTAGGGGCAGCAATTACAGGTAAGCTATGGGAGTGCTTCTGAAAGATTTACCATGCAAACAGCAGCAGCCTTCTTTCAAAACTGAAGTGCTAGTATGGAAGTGTTGTAACCAGGCAACATATTTGTACTGATAATCAAAATTTAAGACATGCCAAGTTTATGTCAAGATCTGTCACAATAAAAGCAAGCTAGAGAAAACAATAATTAAAAACATATATTTTCTTCTTCATTTATCTTCAGCTACCCTCATCCTATGACTGACTTTTGCATCAAGGAACTAAACTTTCAAATTTTCATTAATATTATAAAATAAGCCAGGCCAAAATTCTAGAGTATTTTTCTAGCCACAGAATATTAATTTAGGAAAAAGCAACTTAATTGTTGCAGAAATGTGCAAATGAAAACAGAGTTTTTGCAAATGAAAGCAGCTTACAGTCCACACATACTTAACCACTCCTGTCTTTGCTGATACTGAGGACGTGGTCACTCAAATACATGTGACTAAGTTATTAACTTGTCATAATTGAATGATTTACTCTCTATCAGTACAGCTGTGGCAACTGACTACACAGTTACTCTAAGCATCTCTCAATTCTGAGATAAATTCTTTTCCCCATAACTTGCAGAGTTCTTCTGCCCCACCACTGAAATTCAGCTACCAAGATAGGATGCAGTAACTACTTTGTTCTAAATTAGCAATATCAGAGGAAAAAATGAAAAAGGTGCAGGGAGAAAGCAACTGCTTAAAGATAGAAGTGAATTGCAATTTCTCCAACTGCAACCAATGCAACTTCCTCATGCTCAAATCTGCCATTCTTTTTTTAAAACATGGCACAAGAAATAGGGGATCTCAATCAAAATATGGCATCTTAACAGTAGCTTAACCAAAAGATCTATCCTAGAGAATTGATTCATCTCTCATTAGAAAGACACCTCTAATGGCAAGTTTTTCCAGTGAAGTTTAGATGGATGCTTCATTTAGTCTTGTTGATGTCCTAATCAAATTTCAACCAAGATCAGGTGAACTGCAGACCATAATCTTTTCAGTTGCTGGAGATTCTCTAAACTTCCATCCCCAGCTGGCCATAGGATTTTAGAAGTAGGCCATATACAAAAATAAGAATTTAGCAGCTTTTGATTTCCGAATCTCACAATGATCAAACAGACTGAAATCTACACAAGGCTATGGGCATCTGCACATACTGGATAAAGGCACAACACATGCCATAGATATGCTACAAGCAATTCCACACATGTACTTTAAATCTGAATTATTTAGATTTGAAGAATACACAGACAAACACAATTTCTGCAGCAGATCCAAATAATCTGCTTTATCTGTATCCACACAGCTTGTGTACTTTATAAACAAGTCCAAAATCCCAGCTGCACCACATATGCTGACCAAGTGCTCATCATAGGCAGATACACTTTTTTTGTAGCTACCTTCACTCAAGTTACTTCACTATTTTAAAGGCTCTCTTGCACTGGGGAACCCCAAACTGAACACAGTACTTCAAAACACGGTAGCCTCAAAAAAGTCAGAGAGCATGATATTCACTTTCCTTGATTTGACTACTTCATTCTTACTAACATAGATCAGTACTCAATTAGCTTTTACTGTTGCAAGGATGCATTGCAAAGTCACATTCAACTGTTTTTTCACCTCAATAAGACATCCATCCAAGAGCTTTTTCCTCCAAAATCATTTCAAAGAATGCCTGAGGTTGGAAGGGACCTCTAGAAGTCATTTGGTTCAATGATCCTGTTCAAGCAGTGTCACCCAAAGAAGGAATCCCCTGTGTGTCAGTTTGTGCCTATTGTCTGGTTCTGTCAACAGACACTACACAAAAAAGCCTGTTTCTCTCTTCCTTGCATCCTTCCTGCATGGTGTATATGTACTGATTAGCCTTCTATTCTCCAGGCTGAACAGTCACAGCTCTCTCAGCCTTTCCTCATAGGAGAGATGCTCCAGACCATTAATCACCTTTGTGGCCCTTCACTGCACATTCTCCAGTTGATTCCCAGCTGCATAAGAATATTCTGTACCAGGTACAGGACTTGGCATCTGTCATCAGCTGAACCTCACAAGGTTTCTGTTGGTCCACTCCTTCCGTTGGTCATGGTCTCTCTCAGTAGCAGCCCTACACTCCAGCACAGTGACCATTCCTCCCCAAATTGGTGCTATTGATAAACTTACTTACAAACAATGTTTTGTTCCCTTGATAAAAGAATTAGTAAAAGACACAACTCCAATACCAACCCTTAAGAAATAAAACTTATAATCAGGCATCAGTAAGACACTGAGCTGTAGACTTTTAAATCTAGCTGTCCATTCAGATTTTCAGTAAATTTATGGTCCACCCATTCTACCTATATCTCTATATATTGTAATTATATTATGGGAGATTATATCAAAGGCCCTGCTGAAGTGAAGATAAATTACATCCACTGCTCTCCTCTCCACACAGCTAACCACCTAACCACAACCAACAATCAAGCTGGCTGTGCACATTTTACCTTTACAAACTCCATGCTACCTCTTCCCGGTTACTTTCTTGCTGTTTTGTTGTCCATTCACAGGAATTTTTATCCATATTTAAAAGGATTTACCTTTATAAATATCCCTACTTGTTCTACTTTGCTTTTCCTCTTTTTCTTATAAAAAGGTACAGATGTTCAACATGACATAAGCTTATGCCTAGAAATAAGCTGAAAGCAGTGCCTTTTCAAACTATTCATGTCATTTCATTAATAGATGAAAATATATACAATTTTATGCATCTTTAACAGGCACTGTTACAAAGCTAATAGAAAAGTGTGTTAGAAATGAACTTTGATGATAAGAAGCCTCTTACAGACACTGGCAATACATGCCAACACTGAGACAGAAAAATCACTAGTCCATTAAAAAAATTTGGGTTAAAATGAGGACTGGAGGAAGATTTAAGACAAAGAGTTTGGACATAGGGTTTTTTGGTTAATGTGTTCTGAATGACAAAAAAAAAACCAAACTTTAGTCTTATTGATACCAATTGCTTATACACTTTTGGGCACTGGTATTAACTCTTTGACCTGCTATTTGTGGTAAGACACTCCTAAGTTTATCACCAAATTCAATACAGACAAAGCTAATAGCCTTTTATTTCCTTCATTAAATTTACTTTGGACATATGGCAACAATTTGTGATTAATCAAATTCCCTCTGTCAAGGAAGCCACTTTCTCCTGTTGCTTTCTAGGTCTGTAACAGGTTAGCAAATCAGGTTTTATTAAAAAACAAGAATATGCTATAAACAGATGCAACAGCTAAAAACATTGACTTTTTTTGAAAGTGACAAAATGTTACATTGACAAGTTTCTCTTTATTCAGCTAACTAATAAATCCTAATCTCTTTCATCAGCCATTCCTGTGTTGTATAACATTATCTAATAGCACAAGTTATGTCTATTGGTGTCATTACAAACTTCAAGGAACAGAGCACATTTTAGGATCACTCATGCTAAGAAGTTTGGCATTTATAATACATCCTCCTAAATCATCTCATGACTCAAGATGCAGCTATAATACTTAGTTCTTAATCCTACCATCCACTTCAAATTGCTTAGTTAACCTAAAGATAAACTTAATTTTCATTGGACAGGAGTTCTGCAAAAATATTTAGCTACCTGGTTGTCTCTTTTTGTTTGCCCTCTTATAACCCCAGTTGCATGTATGAGTTTAATGGTGTAGGATTGCTCTTAATTTCCTCGTTCTACCTTTTCCCCCCAGGAGGCAGCTGTTCTGAAAGCAGCCACTCTATCTACCATGTGGATATCCAAATAGCCTTTACTATTTATTGTGATTGCTTTTCTTAACTCAAGACACAAAGCCTGAAAACAACCATCTGTTCTTGGGAGTTATTCAGTTCTATAAATGCACACACTTTCTTTGCTTTTTATGTCAGCTCTAAAAAATTAGCTACACACCAAAATTAAAGTAGCGTATTAATATGAATTAAGTTTAGATCGAACAGACATTCAACATTTTTGAGATTCATGAATCAATCAACTAAAAGCTATATATAATGTATGTATATATGTATAATTTTAAGAACAAAGTTTCAATTAATTTTATATCATTGCTATAAGATATAATTATCAGCATTTATACTGTACCTGAGCTCCATAAATATATTTATCCAGCATTTTGCCTCCTATTGTTTGTCCACCTACATCCCACACTTGAAGAGTAACATTCAGATTTCCTGGAAAAAAAAAAACAGATATTGTGTAACCTGGAAAATTTTGATACAAATATATTCAACAACAATAGCTTTTAACAAGTACACAAGAAACAGGAACTAAATTTTGAAACAAAAAGTATTGTATCATCTGGGAAAAAAGTAATTTGTGTCCGGTTAAGTCACTAAGATACAGTAAAAGGATAGCTAGCTATTAACATATCTAGTATTAATAGAAAATAATTGGAATTGCATAAAGTATAACACTCCTGAATAGAAATTATATAACACATTCCACTGACAAAACATATAAACTGCATGAAGAATGTTCTACAGCGTGGTACTTGGAACTGAAAGGTAACACTAATTAATGCCAACTTATCCACATTACTTCATACTGTGTGTCCCTTCCTCACTCCCTCTCCAAATATTCCTTACAAATCAAGAAGCGAGGAAAATCTTCATGATAACTTCATTTTGTTAGTGATGCTGATAGCAGTGTACAGCTACAGAATTGTAAAAAAATGGAAAATGTAAAACTGTAAAAAAATTGAAAGTTGAAGATGCAAACTGTGATTACTTCCTCCACTCACCACCTTAAGGCATGAAGCTAAACTGAACATGATTTACATAGTCTCATCTTCAAAGAAATCTACACCAAGAATAGACCCTCCTTTTTACTCTAAACCATTTTTAAGCTATGTTGAAACTGTTACCAGGGGTTTTTGTTAAAAACTAACAAAAAATCAGTGTAAATGCAGAATATTTAACATCCTACAAATCATACATATTCTGCAAGACAATTCACAGATCAAAAATATACAGAGAAAGGTATGGTACCATATTCATACAAACATATTGAAGTATACTTTCTCACATTTTGCATGGTAAGGACTGTTTTCAGATCTGTACTGATTACCTGGGAGCACCAAACTCTAACAGAGTAAGGACTGACAAATTTTTCACATGACACTTACATGTAAATACAAATTCTACATACTCAGAACCAATCACAACTGCCTACTCATTTTACTTCTTGATTTTAAAAAATGCAACAAATTTCATATCAAAACAATTGCAAATCAAGTGAAAATGAATACATTATTTTGGCTTGCTAAGATATAATCTTAATTCAACTATTTTATGTAGTTGACAATCTGATTTTACCCCACATGATCCATTCAGCTGTAAATTTGTAAGTGACACACTGGCATTGGTTACACAAGGGAATGTGCTCCATGGAAATGTATCACTGTACTAGGTGAAAATAACAGCAAATTATAACTATATAGCTGAATATATGCTACCAGTGATACTACATGTACCACATTATATTTTTATAATGGACCTTGCTTTAATCTGGTTAAAAGAGCAGATTCCCAAAACTACTACCTTGGTCTCAAAAATACAGAGATGAATGTGAAACTACTATTAAGCAACTCTGAGTTTCATGTAATACCAAGAGAATTTCTACATGGAGCTTACAAAACACATCATAAACACCCCAATTCAATCAAGGCAACCATTTATAATCAACAAAATGCTTATTTGTTTTGATAGTTCATGTACTATGTATTATTAATCAATTATTTTAAAATATTAGAACATAAGTAATCATAAAGAATGCAGGAAAGTTTTCCATAAAGCATCTGGCATCCTCAGTCTAAAAAGACTATACCTCCTCAGTGGGTAAACAAACTATGCAGGCTCAAAGGCTCACCATGCTGCAGTATTCTACCCCTATGTATTCTTCTGGAAAGTCACAGTGTCATTCATGACAGATATTTTGGAAAAAAAAAAAAAAAACTTTTATAAATATTATCACTTTCAAAGTCAGTAATTTTCAGATACCTAATTTTGTGTTCAAGTGCTCTTAAAAGTTTCAACTTAATTTCTCCTACTAAGGAAATAATTATGCACAGCATTCTGGCCTTAGTATCTGGATAACTGCATGGAGCAACATTAGACATTTTAGAAGTTAAATTAAATAGTCTGTGACAGTCCAACTAAAAAAAATTCCTATTACAAATTATTTACTCTGCCTCATTAACAATAGAAAAAAGAAACAGGAAGGAAAAAAGAGATTTGTATGTTCATTTAATATGAACTCCGTCTTAATAAGGACTTCGCTAACTATGAAATTCACACTGATCATCTCCTGTGAAAAATGCTTCATTTTCCCTTTTTTTCAGTTAGGTTCTGTAATATTTGCTTTGTACTCAGATTGATGATGGGGAAGAAAAAAGGGTGTTAGGATTATTCTGACAAAAGGAAAAACTGCAGGCAATTTATCTAGCAAGTATTTAATTAACAACTGAGATAGTAGCACACAAAGTTTTCTGAAAGAAGTTTGAAATCTTTTATTTTTTCAATTTAACAGGAACATAAAAACTAGAGACTTACAACAAAACAAAAAGAAACCATGCATAATAAGACAGTTCTTAGAAACAGTCTTAACACTCCAATAAAAATAACAGAAGAGTCCCATCAAAATAACACATAATACACTATTAAGGAAAAAAAAATCCCCAGCACTTCTTTAGTCTGTAGAAAACGCGCACAAGTGCGAAGCTGAAGCACGCAGCGCAGGGCAGGCGTGCAGATTGCTTCTGGCATGGACTGAAGCCACCGGCTGCTGCAGCAGTGACCCTGCAGGAGGACCCCTGGGGTACTGGCTAACCTGACTTACAGCGCTGCACAGTCAAGGTGGAACTGAAAACACAAGTCTGAACACCTTTTACACCAACGACTTGAAAAAAATTCCTTTTAACAGGAGAATCCTGTTTACTGAGCTGCACCCACAACCTCCCAATAGGTATACAACTATGGCTCTTAGGAGTCTCTATCAGCAGACCCTCTGACTAACAGACACGCTATTTAAGCACTAAAACCCACACCACGGTTGCATCCAGACTATACAAGATTCTGCATCAACAAATATAATGAAACTGATTAGCACTCTAAAAAAAAAGTATTTTGAACAAACTGAATGAAGTGAATTTGTCATGTTGAACACTAGACACATGTTGAACAACACTGAACACACTCAAAATTTATCAAAGTGTTTCTGATTTGTATTAAACTGTACTGTTTTACCATGCAAAATATTTACTATTTTCACTGCAAAACTGCATTAGTTACTAAAACAATTGGAGACAAATGCCACTTTTATCTTAAAAAATAATTTAAAAGAAAACAAAAAAACCACAGAAAAACAGTACTTTATTTTGTAAGTTATAATATATTTCAATGAAGCCAAATGCAAACTGCTGTGCAATTCTAGAAATCTGTAATTTTAATTTCTGGAAACTTTGCTTACATTGAAGAAGAAAAAAAATCAACTACTGAACCATAGTTGTTCATCAATTCTCCCACTGAATAAGAGAAAACAAGTCTTTTTTCCTACTGCTACACATAATTTCTGTGCAGTGGTATCAATTAACCTGTCAAGTAAACATAGCAGCTCTGCAAACCCAGAACTAATCAAGAAATTAGAAATAATCCACTTACTAAAGTAATGCTTCCTATTCCAGTATTTAGAAATGTTACCTCCCTCCCTCTCACTCCCCACAACTGGTCCAGTTTACCTATGAAACAGAGAGCCACATGTACCTAAACACATATATAGGTATAGGCAAAACCAGAGTGCCAACCTACAGAAAAATGTTTCTTCCTGAATATGAATACAAATGCTACTGTTTTGAGGAAAACAGATGTACAGACTTTTTGGTGCTATTTTTACCTGCATTCTGATTTTATTACAAAATTAACTATGAATGAATGAAATTCACACACAATATAAACTACGAACAAAAATGAATGAAGCAACAGTTGATAATTTTCCAAATTTTCTACTCAACAAGGATATTTAGAATCCCAGTAATGTACTAATAGTTTCTTTATGCTTAACAGCTGGAAAAAAAACTTGCAAAATACAAGTTCTCAGCATGCACACTGCATGATTTGTGTACACATTCCACTTGCAAGTACTGCTGTTAAGTATTATACACACTGGTATTTTTAGAGGAGTGAGCAGGACAACAAAAAAATTATTCTGTTGATTTTATGGAGAAATAAGCGCTGGGATTTGGTACTTTATCATTCACCAGATACTAAAAAGTACAGCAAAATGGCCAAACCAAAATGGTGAACACAGCGGCAGTCTGAAAAGATTATTCTGTTTCACTTAAGAAAATATATAAACATAATCAAGAAATTATTTGCAATATAATTTTTTAAAATATAAGTTGAAGAACTGTATACATTTTCTTATAACTTCAGGTTACAGATAAAATGCTTACTTTCTGGATTTGCTTCTCTTCTCACCCTTCACAAGGAAAAGACAGAACTTGCATCAACTTTATCAAATCTCACTAAAGTTCTTAATAATTACACTAACTTTTTCTAACTTCTGATTTCTGAATCCAGAAGTAAATGTTTTTAATTAAATATTTGCATGCTTAGAATATGAGCACATATCAATCAGTGAAAAGACATATTTTAAACCCCAATTGTTCAGAGACAAACTTAACCAGCAATTATTCTTTTTTAATTATTCCTTTGCATTTTCCATGCAGTGTGCTGCAACTGGTATCTAAATAGTTTCTTTGCCGTCGTGAAGTGAAACATCTTGAATGCTCAAACTGTATTTTTATGAGTGCCGAGGGACCCTAAATTTTAGTGGTCTATTAAATGCCAGCAATTTCATGCTGCCTTGCATAAAACAGCATTCACATATTAGAGCACTGCGAGTCCATAGCTGCATTATGCTTCTCCCACACAACTGAAATATGAGTTGTGTATTTCATTTTAAAAAAATATGTATTTCTTTCAAAACACATATACTTTTTCAATTAATATGTTTAAAGTTCCATTTCATCGTTGTGTGTTACACTACCCACATGGAAAGTGAGTGCACTCAAGCAGGGATTATAAAATTCATCAATATAGATAGCATTCCTTTTACTTGAATTCAGTGTTTTACTTAGAGATGTAAGTTGCAAATGCATAACTCTATGACACCTGGCAAGAAAGCAGGAACAAAATATTCTCCAAACAACCTAATTTGCCATAAAAATCACTGCACTAAGCTTACTTAGTACACATTACTCTGAAGAATGTGTTTCTGCAAGTCCTGCTGCCACCCAACCCTTCAGTGTTAATTTTTATTCTCTTACCTGGCAATAATATCCTTTTCAAGAAGAAGTCCAATCCTAAGGTTTGTTTGTACTGTTTTCCAAAGGTTTCTTGAGCAAAACGTGTAGCTAAGGATGTCTAAAACAGAACAGTATCAAATTAAGTTGTCATTTTTAACAGCAACAAACTTTATGTTAACCCAGAAGTATGAAATACAGTTAAGCACTTTTTAAATCAATGAATGCTAACAGTGTTCATGGATTTGGATTGACAAGCACTCCAGTCAGTTTCAACATAATAACAGGAGGTGGCAAAGGCTACTAATTTATGCAAAAAGAAGCAAGGTGCATATTTGCATTTATTTCAAAAATACTCTAACAGTCCTATTACAAAATATTGTGCAGATTTGAAGGAGGTATCATTAGTATACTCAAACTGACACAATCTAGGTGACACCATCTGTACCTGAAGATGTTAGTATATTTAAAAAGCATTCATTTCCAAAACAAGGGTCCTCCCCTGGTAAGGAACACCATGATCCCAGACCAACTTTCTGGGAGAGAACAGAAATCTGCACAGTGCAGAATCCCACAGGGGCCTCCTAAGTGGGGCAAGATTTCTGCCACTGTACATCAGCTTCAGGATCAGGGATTACAGGAACTCTAAAATGGGAAGAGTCCTTTCTTACACACAGGAAAAAAAAGTTAAACTCATATTAAGAATGCACATTTATAAAATCATTCCTTTCAGCAGAAATTTGAAAATTTATTTCTTCAATTGGTATTCTGTGGATTTATGAAAGCAAGCCAATACACTGTTACCTAATAATAAGCTTTTACTACATACAGATGAAAGGATACACAGCTAACCTAGGCAAACTACTGAAGCAAGGCACTTACATTCTGTCAGTAGCAATTTAGAGTCTCCATTCAAGACAAAAAAGAGGTGGGGTAGAAGGGAAAGAAATAAAGAAAGAAGGCCCAAAAAAAAAAAAAAAAAAAAAAAGACAAAATAGTAGTACAATCATAAATAATTCAAAAGTTTGTATTATGAAAAAATAATACTAAATATTAAAAAATATAAAATACAACCAACAACAAATTAGCGTACACTTAAATATCTCTTGTTGACATGACATTTCTAAACAAAAAATACAAATTAACTAAATTAACTACTGAAAAAATAATCAAAATATTTCTTTACCTATATAGAGAAGAAAAAATACTAGGAGGCTCACAAAATCCTTACACTGTCTGAGAAAACTTAAAAGAGGCCAGAAGAGTTTTTTCTTGGCAGTTTTCCATTCATCAAGCCATGAAGAGATAAGTCACACAATTGTTATCAGAAATTGCTGTTAAGAGCACATTTAATCAAAAATGCAATAGCAAAATAATGCCAATAGTTCTGAAATATGAGAATAGGCAAGGCCCGTGAATACAAGGTTATAACAAAGATCTAAATTAGGATAATGGCAAATGTACACAGAAAAACAACCCCTTTTTTTGCATTAAAACACGATCACCAGAGCTCCAGCATTAACACTCTGGTATGAATAGGAAATATTTTTTCAACTATTAGATTTCCTATTAAGTAAATAAAACAAGATTTACTGTTTCATGTTTCTATGCCATATTTATATTCCTATCACTGTCATATATATAATGAATTATATTTCCATATCAGAAGATATGTTTAGGAAACAATTCAATAAGTCAGTGTTAGCCTATGGCAACATTTTCATTTACTTCACTGAACACAAGCCACAGGAGGATTAAAAATAAAAAAAAAAAAAACAAATGGTGAAAAAAAGCAACTAGAAATGGCATGAGTACACTTATATATTTATATCCCTGTGGAAAGTGGGAAGACCACAGAGGATGTATCCTGAGAAGATTCTTCTGCCTTCAGCTATGTGAGAGTAATACTAACAACACACACAAAATAAAATTCAATACAGATTCAGACTACAGCATTGAAAGAGTCAGTAGAACTGTTTTTTTTCATTTAATCCCAACAGTTAGCACGTCAAGATTACAATGACATCTTTAATTTGTCATGACCTTAAAGAGGTAGACAAGAATAAGACAACTGCAGGAATATACAATTTAGTCTTCTTGAAATTTTCCTTCTTGGAAAAGTAACTAGTGCCTAGAGTACAGATTCAAGTATCATCTGACTATATCACAGTATTCTATATCCTCCAACACACTAATTCAGATCCTCATTAAATAAGTAACCACTGCCTTCTTGTTTTAAAGGCTCAGTAAATATTAGCTTATCATTCTGTGGCATTCAATATTCCCTGAAGACTTCTAGAGCTGTTAGTAAAAAGAAACAACACACATTCAATTAACAGCCAACCTATAAGAGCAGCAAGTAATCAACAGCCTGGCAAAGTCCTCTTAAACAGTTTTTCTCCACTGTGCTCTTGGATGCAAAGGAATTTATACCACAAAATCATTGACTAACTCCTTCTTAAATTTTTTCTTAATAAATGTTAGAGCCCAAGGAAGGTGTTGGATTACCAGTCTACAGTCCTCTATTTATTCACAAAACAAGCATTTATCCACAAAATACTAAGAGCAACAGTTCAAACTTCTTTACAACAATAAACAAAGAAGTTATGTCAATGCATATTCAAGTGCCTCTACAATGAAAATACTCCCTCCAAATCCCAGAAGTGTTCACTGCCATGCTTGCCAGAAAAGATTTTGCTCAACATTTTTACCTGTTGAGCAAAATACAACCTATATAAGAATTAATGAAAGTTAAATACTTATTCAGTAGAACTGTAGCTGTAAGAATAAATCAGTAATCAGTGTCCATTTTTTAGAAAGGTTGCATTCCATACAATTCCACCCCTTAACGTCAGGGTCAGAAAACAGCACAATAGCATGAAGGCCTTTGCTCCTTTGTAGCTGTATTAAGACAAACAGGTCACCAGCTTGCATAGCAGAATTTCCAGCAAAAATTCCATCAGTTTGGAAGGTTCACACACCTGACTTAAATACTTCAAAGTGAATGGCAACATCCTATTCTAAATATCAATACTCTATTGAAGGGTGGGGTTAAAAAAACCATGTCAAAAACAAGAAAATGTCTTTGGGCTCTAATGTACAGCAACCAAGATAGCAATTAAAAAAAAAAAAAAAAAAAAAAAAAAAGCACAGTATTCTAAGTTCAAAATACACTAGGATATTTGGGAAGGTTTTTTTGAAAGAAGCAAAGATGGAATTTAACCTTACATAAAAGGTATGACAGTTCCTTGCTTCTATTTTTCAATGTCAACAATTCAGTATAAACTGAATTTGACATGCTGTTCCTGAAGACCTACATAATGAATAGAGGAAAAAAAAAAGCAAAGAATATCTATGAAATAAAATAAAAGTAATGAAATTGAAAGTCAAATGGAACAAGCAATGATAGCCAGCTCTGACAATGACTACTCATCAGGGCAACCAGAAACTTGTAGGGAAAATCCCACCAATGACAACTCTTTGAGTAAAGTCCTATAGAATTACGTTTTGAGAAAGCAGTGCCAAAGTGTAGTATCAGAGTTGTAAGAAAGAAAACTAAGCCAAAAATTCAATTAGATGCAAGCACATACTTCTGAAGAAACGGATTTCCATTCACACACGAACTTTAGCCACAAATTGAAAATCTACTTTCCAAAAAACACATCCTTTCTCTCACTCCATTCTAGAACATCAATGCCACTATCCAAGCACAGCTACACTCATCCCTCAGTCATGTCCTATCTTATTGGTAAGAATTTTAGGACAAACAAAACTAAAACAAACACTAGGCTAAATAACAAAATGCTTTAACTACCATAAAAACACGTAACTGTCCAAGCTAATGTCTTTCCACCCCACTGCTAACTACTGATGAAACTTTCTTCACAGAAAAAGAGAAAACTATCATAACTTCTTGACATTTGATGTAGATCTGTTTAATGCAGCTGGGCCAATCTGCACAGCACACTTCATTCAATTTTCCATTTGCAAGACTCAACAGTGACAACAATATCTTGGTCACCATCTACGAAGTTTTTGAGTCCAAGTGTAACAAGACAATTCAGAATTGGCACAATGCTTAAAAATCTGCTATCCTAAAAAATCCTAAAGTAAGCAGGACACTACTTTTTATGCCAGCCTATGTTTAAGCTCCTGCAACTCCCATACCAGCTTGTGCATTCATTATTTCATTTTCATCATCCATTGTTACCAGAAGGAAAAGGTAGGATGTTTCTGCTACCATACTCTAGTTCCAGTTACAACAGATAGCAGATAAACAGAACCTCAGCACACCTATTTTTCAGGACCTCCCTTTCCATTAACAGCTCTGAGATTTACTTCCAGAGGCCCAAAACCTTTTTCAACATTAGCAAATCATAATATTCTATCTCAAATCAGCAACCTTGTATATTTCAGTATTAAACCAATCTATGCAGAAAAAGAGTAGAAATATCTGGATCATAACGTCTTTTTTTTTCAATCCATACTAGTAATGTTGGTTTATTTTAATGCAAAATCATTTTGGCCCAGGAAGAGTGGGTTGATTTAAAACCTAGACATGTAAGGCTGCTGTGTGTATATATGTCCTTCCTACATTCAAAATCCAAAAGCCAACTGCTATTAATAATTGCTGGATTTTTTTCATCTCACATTGTCCCCACTTCTGATTGCTTTTTAGATTGTCTTCCTAGTCTGTCTAGTTCATTAAAATCATCCTCTATTATCTTCTGACTAACCTGTCTTGCTTCCCTCAATTTTGCTTTTCCACAGTTCACCACGACCTTACCATCTCTATTTTACCCTAGGAGTTTTACAGATGCTACTCTGTCTCACTTCTCTTATGCCTTTTTCACTTTTACTCTCCTCTACTTTTGTTTGCTCCAGCAGCACTTATTGCTATCCTTAAAATTCTAAGTATCTAATTATCAATTCAACCACCTCAAAACAAATTAATACAAGCACAGCATGCCTCCCCTGCCTCATGGATAGAGCAATTCCTAGCTAGTGTAAGTACAAACATTAGCTTGAACTGATTGGTTTTTAATCTGCTACCAATCCTTGCACAGAACCCGAGTCACATTGCTTCTAAGCAATGAGTGAGGAAAAACAGCAAGTTTCCACCTGACCCACAACAACAATTTTTGTTGTTGTTGTTGGTTTGGAAAAGAGGGGGCAAAAGAAGCCAAATATGAACACCTCACACTAAACACAAGATACAGTATTTCAGATATATCCCATCATTTTCTACACACTCCTGTCTCATGATCCCAGAGTAACAGGAAGAGAAAAGCCAACACCTTGCACAGTAAAAGAGAGATAAGTATGCATGTGTGTAACGACCAGCTGTGAACCAGATGTGAGAGCCAGGCAATTTAAGAGTTGAAAACACAGACATACACAGGTTTCAACAAGTAAGCGGAACGAGCAGACAACAAAAGAGAGTAACCTCAACAATTTAGTCTTCTGAGGTAAAAAATAATAGCAGATACATTTTATCCTTCCATTCCATGACCCAACTGCTTCTTTATTTTTACAAGACCTTACAATAAATCTGTGTGTGCTGCCAGGCCATTGGGATGGTGGGAAGGAGCCTCTATTACAGCATCATCTAGGGGGGACGGGAGGAAAAGCAGCCCACCAGAATATTGCTGCTGCTCGTGCCCAAGAACCTGCCATGGAAGCGTGAGATTCCCAGAGTCAGCAGGAAATGCACTGAGTGGCAGCACCTGTGAGAGAGGTAGGAACCAACAGGAATATACATCAAAACTCAAGAATGCTTGAAAATCCACGCTTGGCGAGAGGTCTTGCCACAAGCTGCTCAACAGCAATAGTGAAAGGATTCTTCAGTTTGAATGGAAAACTCCTGGGAAATGCTACCCATGAAGCAGCACTTCAGCTGTCAATGCTGTGCATTTATTATGCTCTCATCGCACAGCTGGTTGGAACTGCCCATCTACTGACTCGGATGAACACAATACCACTTCAGACTGGGTTTAGAATCACTGGAGACAAAAAAAAAAAAGTTTTGTTTCTTTCTAGAGCTCTGAATAAGTAAGTGAGCAAAACCACATGTACTTTCACTTAGAGCTTATTCCTATTAATGTAAGGCAGTTCATTTAAACCAGTTCTATGAACATTTCCACTTTTCATATGAACTGTAAAGCAAGCAGAATTTCTTCTCCTTGTAGTTTCAAAAGTTAACAACAGAGGAAAGAACTGTATACTTCAATCATACAATAAATTTACTATTTACAGGTGTATCTCACAAAATTATTCAGGCTACATATGACAATCGATATGTTTAAGGGAATAGTTAAGAGCAGTGACTATTTTAAATGGTTAAGAAAGCAGTCTTTCTTTTGCCGCCTTTGGTCACTCCTTGTCAAAATTTCTCTTTTACAAAGAGAAATGTGTTGGATTATTGTTTGATTGTTTTGATTATTGCTGATAAATAAATTTTTATAAACAGGATTTCATTATGGTGACTACAGATAGGGGAAAAAAACCCCAGAAACATAAAAGCTACAAACGAAAACTAAACAGACCTAACAGTGCCTTTCCAAACTCTGGAACAGTAACTCCACTATGCATCTATGCATACGCACAGATGCATAAAACATATGCAAGATGCAAACTGTTCTATCCAGTTCGGGAGGTTGGTAGCCCTGTATCCGAAACGAAGGGCGCCTGCAGACCCAGCTAAGCGACATTCCCTGCTCGTCCCTTTGGAGGGGAGCCGCGAACTCAGCCCGGCCCGACCCCAGCCCTCCACGCCCGGGGCACTGCAGCCACCGAGAACGGCTTTGGGCTGTTCCGGCCGAGCAGCTCCTGCCTCCGGGGCGCGACCGGCAGCGCACGGGGATCCCTGGGAAACTCCGTCAGCACAACACGAATTACGTTATTCGCCGCTCCTTTGCTTACGGCTCAAGAAAACTGGATTACAGTCGTGTACGTCTTTTTGTTGGCGATACCTGCGCGGGTGCGGAAGCCCCGTCAGAAGGTTTGGCTGCCGGGCACGGCGCGGATGCCGGCGGGAAGAGCCCGCGTCTCCCGCGCGGGGCCTGGAGCCGAGGGGCAGCAGCCAGCCAGCTATCGCGACAGCGGCTCCGCGACAGACTGGAAGCCGCCGCCGGCTGCTCCCTCCTCAGCAGCAGAGCCAGGAGCAGCCTGAGAGGGAAGGCCGCGAAGGGACTCGGGGCACCGAGGCGAGGGAGAGGAGCTGCCGGCGGGGCCGGCACTGACCTTGCCAGTGGTGCCGTCCCCCAGCACCACCAGCTTGAGCTGGCGGTCCGGACTCTCCTCCTCCTCCGAGTCCGACATAATCTCTACGGCCCCGGCGAGAAAGAAGAGGCTGCGAGCAGCCGGGAGGAGCGGGGTGCAGGAGCGAGGACGGGACAGACAGAAGAGCGAGCGCCGCGCTCACTAAGCCGGCAGCAACGGTGAGGCGACCATCGCCATCTTCCTTCGGCGCGCCCTCCGTCGCTATGGTCCGCGCGGGGCGAAACCACCGACAGCGCTGAGAGAAGGGGGTAAACGGTAAATTGAGGGCGGGAGCTACAGCAACAAGTCCAGCTGCTGCTTCGGGACACACCCACTTGTTCCCCCACAGGATAGGAAGATGGTTCAGCCCGGCCGTCGGCCGCGCTCCGCCGTGGCTCGGGCCCCGCAGTGACGCCCTGCGCGGTAACCAAGCAACGGGGGGCGGGGCGGGGGCGGGGCTACGGCCCGGCCGCCCCCGCTGAGGGACGGGGCAGTCTCGTTTGGGGCTGGCCGGGGCGGCGGAGGGTGGCCGCTACCTGGTGCAGCTAAATAAATAGCTACGGCAGGCAAATCATAGTCACTGCATGGCTTGCGTTGGAAGGGACTTTAAACATCATCTCATTCCAACGCCCCTGCCATGAGCAGGGTCACCTTTCTCTAGACCGGGTTGCTCAAAGCCCCGTCCAGCCTGGCCGGGAGCCCTGCCGGGCTGGGGCAGCCACAGCTTTTCTGGGCAACCTGTGCCAGGGCCTCAGCGCCCTCACGGTGAACAATTTCTTATTGATATCTAATCTAACCTTGCACTCTTTCAGTTTAAAGCCATCCCCCCTGTTCTATCCCTGCATGCAGGTGTATGAAGTCGCTTTCTGGCTCTCATCTCCCCTTTAGGGGGGTACGCAAAGGCCCGTACACTAAGGTCACTCTGGAGCCTTATTTTCTGCAGACTGAACAATCCTAGTTCTGGGGACTCCACCACTTTCTTACACAGTCTCAGAACTTTTCTATCCATATAAGCAATCAGGAAGAAAACTTGTCAAGGTAGCCCTCGCTGAATTTTAGACCATTACTTTATTACATATAAAATACATTATATAGCCAGGGAGAACAGACTATAACCTCCTCTTTTGCATCATCCTTCCCTGAGCTTGAAAACTGCCAGTGTCCCTTCAGCCTGTCATCTTTCCCATAGACTAAACAACTCCTCTTCAGTCAGTCTTTCCCTCAGTTGTCTTTTCTAGACTTCTGATTATTCTTGTTGCTTTCCTTTGGCCCCTCTCCACTTTCTTGCAGTACTGTGCCAAAAACTGGATACAGTACTTCTGTTGAGGCCCTGGGAATACTGAGCAGCGTGGAAGTATTACTTCATGTGTCTTGCGTAGGAGACTTCTGTTTATATATCCCAGTATGATGTTTGTTTTCTTGACGGTATGACATTGCTGACTCATATGAATCCTGACTTACTAAAAGAGCCTCTGGATGCTCTCCTGTTGTTGGGGTTTCATACATGTTGAAGTTTTATTTCTGTTTGACTGTAGTGCTTTCTGCTTTTCCCCACTGAATTTAATCCTGTTTCAGGATACTTGCAACATTAAATAAAAATAAAATTTTATTTATAATGTTTTCCTCCAAAATGCGTGCCAACCATCTCAACTTGCTTATATCTGGAAGTCTAAGAACCACACGCTCTATTCAAAAGTCATTAAAAATGATATCCAATAGTACCAAATTTCTTCAAGCCTCTATTTGATATATTTTTCCAGTATGAGTGACAACAATTCTTTGGGCATTGTTTTTATGACAGTTTGAACAGAGACATTTGGAACTCTTTTAATAGATGTATTTTAATGGATTCAATAACAAGCTAAGAATTTTTAGAACAACTTTGTATCATGTCTGAATAGCAATCATACCTGTTTCAGTCTCTTTCAGGTTTTCTTTATGAAATGTATATCTGAAATTTCCAATATTACAAGTACACTGTTTTACTCAACCCTCAGCTGGATCAAGAAGGCTCCTTATTGATCATGTATTCATGTAGTTGCATAATTGGGGCTAAATTCTTTTCCAATGGCATTCTGGAAAAAAAAAAAAAAAAAAAAAAAAAAAAAAAAGGAGGGGGGTAGATAGACCATAAAGTACATTAAATTCTAATGGAAAACAAGACACCTTTGTCACTCCTTACTTTGAATCAAATTTAATGTGTTCTTTGTTATTTTCCACTTCAGATAATCATTTAGGCAAATTGTTCTGCAAGTCCTCTTAACTTGGCACTTCAGCAAGGGCAGCATCACAGCTCAGCTGGACAGCATCTCTTGGAAGGAAGAGCAATAGGGACAAATGTGGAATTTTCCTTTATGATTTCTGACATAGTGAATAGTTGTACAATTGGCATTACACATTTAAAAGCTCCGCATCTCACTCCAGGGCAGACACATGCTTGATAAACCACTGTTGGTGGAACTGCTCATATTTCTGAAATGCCACCTCAGTCACATTAAAAAAAAATAAATATGAACTATTATTTTAAAGCTTTCTGATGATTTTGAGGAGGAACAGGTTCTATTTAACCCACAAGATGAGAAGCTGCGTGTGCAAAGGCAGGATGATAAGAGAGCAAGGTGCTCTAGGTGTCCAGACTACGTGTATTTTCATTTGAAATATCACAAAGAAATGTGTGTGTTATAATAAATATCCCAAAATTTAATTTGCTTCCCTTTCATCTTCAATGTTGTGTTCATTACATTTGTCTCAAGGCTGTGTATCTGATTTGTTTAAATAAACAGTTATATATTAAAACATATTTTGAAATGCAGTGAATACTTGGTGTGGACAAACGTGCATGCTTGCTATTGACTACTAAGAAAAATGAATGGAAACTACCCCAGGAGATGGCATAGTGATGCAATTGGGCAACTCAGCTCCCAAAAACCTCCTTGCTTAAGTCTGTGAATGATAGGGATCTACTAAAACCATTTTTTACTATATAAAAGATCAGTGTACAAGAAAAAATCTGCCTGGTGGAGTTAATGCTTTAACAATAATTCTACCAAAGAGTGTTGTTTACCATTATTTAACTTTAGTAGCATAACAGGGCAAACAATCTGACTGCAAATCTTTACATATCTTGCTTGTGATGTTCAGCAAGCACATTAACAGCACGATGTGGTAATTTTACAGAGTGGTACCAATTTTTGCTACCAACACATCCCCTCTGTGAGGCTTTCAAATTTAACTATTTTTTGCCATCTTTACTAAATGCCATCATTGCCATCCTTATTAAATATGGATAGCACTTTATAGATGAAAGGAAGTTAGTCTTAAAGTGTTTGATACTTCACAGTTAAAGAAAATATATAAAGTGTGTTGAAAAGCGCTGGAATTAACAAATAGATCACCGCAGTAAAAAAAAAAAAAATAATAAAATAAAACCAAAAACATTTATAGTGGTATAGAAATAATTTGAAATTCTTATGCATTTTTAAAATACTAAGAAGAAATCCTTGAGCAGTTACTTTGAATGGAGTTTCCACTGAAAAGTGCCTGGGTCACCACATGACACAGAAAATAAATATATATTGTTAAATAAATATATATTATTTGACATTCTGTCTGTATTTTGTCACTCTCCCTAAGTAGAATCACTGCAACTTCTGAATGAGTTTTTGGGAGCCAGAGGTAGTAGAGTGTGACAGGACAGGCCAGAGATGTTTAGGAGAGGAGACAGGCAGCAATGGAAGGGTTAGAGCTTATATGTAGGTAGGAAAGGAGAGCTGGAAAGGGAAATCTGTGGGAATTTCTGGAGGTCAGAGACAAGAGTAGGAACTCTTAGTATTCACTCTTCACAGTCCACATTTTTATGCAACATTTTCGTCTGTCTCAAGAGACCAAGCCAGGTACCCAACTCACCTCATTTGGGTTTAAAGGAACTTTCTTTCCTGGCCCCTGTGAATTTTTGTGTTGCTCTTGTTCCCTTCTTCGCATTTTCCCCTACCAACCAGTTTAAATTTTTTAGTGCAAGCCATTGATTTTCATTTCTGCTCATGTTCTGAGCTGGCAGTCAGAAATACTCTTTTTTTCTCCCGTCATTTGTTACAGTTTAATTAGAAAACCATTTTTGATAATCAGTTTCTGTTTGAAGAAATAGCACAGTTCCAGTTTTTGGTTCCTTTGCCTCCTTGTTCTTAAGTTACCTATCCTAAGTAATTGTGACATGCACAGTCCACCGTGTTTGCAAATGCAAACTGTACAAATGCAAAATAGACCTCTGAATGTGGGAGGTTTTTTTTTTTAGAATGTAGTATTGCATTCCCTTATGCAAGTATCTACAAAAGCACTAAAAATCATAGCCTACATAGGAAATAGATGTATGCTTCTCCCAAGCTCTGAGAAAAGGTGTGAATCAAGCTGAATGGGGTGGAATCAAGCTGAGAGAAAAAGGAATAGCATGCATGAGAGCCTTCAACCTTTTTGCCATCCTCTTCAAGAATGCAGGGTCATTAGCTACCAAGTCATCTGGGCTGTCCTTAGAGCACTTGATGGAAACAACACACTTCTCAGGGTGACTGACATGAACTGTGTCCTCTGTTACCAACGCAAGACATTCTTTTGACATTTGTTCTGCTTTTTCTTCCCATGCTTACACAACAGTACTCATTCTCTTTTGAGTTTCATTCATACCAGTTTTTCTGTTTCAAGTCTCTGTAGCTGAGATCTGCACACACTCCTCTTCTTCAGTGTGGAAATTAACGTTCCATTTGTTTGAATGAGGAAAGTGTCCTTGAAAAGAAACGCAAAATTGTTGCCACAAAAATGGAGTGCGCATTTAAAAAGAAAATATATTTACTTCCATTATAATGTTGGGTTTGCCACTCATCTCTGGAACAGAGTAGAGAGCAGCTGTTGGTTTTAATTGCACTACAGATTTGCAAATAAAACCCAAATTGTTTCTACATCATCAGTATCATCTCTAATGTCTTTACCAGACACTGTTTTCTTCTGCACTGCTTGATGACTGTGCCTTGAGTGAAACTCAGTGATTAATGTGCCTGACTAGACAGACAACTGAGTGGAAATGGTAAATAATGACTTGTTTTCATACACGTAAAAAACAGTTCCTACTCAAGTTGGAAATCCTTGCTTTTGGAAGGGCATTCTTCCATTCTTGCTTCCTGCTAACCTAAGGTCACATAAGGAGTAACAGTTTTTAATGCTGTTGACTGCAGTGATGTAAACGTCTCTGGCCCAAAAGCTGCAGTGAACAAGACTTTCCACACAGGAATATGGTTAAGCTGAAGGCCACAACTTTTATGAACTACATTGCCTAATAAAACAGAGAAGAACCACTAGCCAGCTGTTCCCCACAAACTACCCAGTAAAACAATGCCAGTGAGGTTCACCAAGCACAAGACTGTGGAGGCCAAGCTAAATGTTTAAGAGAAAGCTGACCGCATCCTCCCTCTGGCAATAGTGACCATGGTATGTGGTCCCACTGAAACTGTCTCCTCCTACATTGACTCTGCTGGGGAGGGGAGAGAAGTGTCAGCAGTAGCTTTTTAATTTGTCTAAGACACTACCTTTTTCCCTGTATTATGGAAAGGGAAATAGCTCACTGACACCTGGCTAGTATTTAAGACATGAGCAGTAATTCTAGCCACAGTTAACATGAAAAACCCACATTGGAAACTTGCTCTCCAGTTGTGTGAAAGACAAACAAGTTCTCTTGTCTTTCCACTAGCTGAATTTACTAATAAAGCCACACCACATTTTCAGTGTGGTAAACACTTTTTCTCACTAAAGCACACTGTGTAACTCAGAGTATAAAGTCCAGCAAACAGCAAGGCTAACAACAACAGTTACAGAAAGAGAAGGGGTCAAAAAGACCTACAGAATAAGAACTAATTTATAAATTAAGTACTTCTAACTTCTACTGAGATGGTCATGCAAGTTTGGAATTTCCCACATGAACACAGAGGATCACTGGGAACTCCTGTTTCTTGTCCCCAAACCACAGTGCTTGTTGGAAAAATGGAGAAAGCTGTCTTTCTCAGAGTCTTGACCTGTTACCAGTTCAAAAAACAGCTTTTTCTTTTTTCCTTTTATAACAACATGGAAAATCTGGAATTATTTTCCAACCTGTGCTGCAGCTTTGGAAGTACCCACCTAAATCACTGGTGTCCTGTTGTTGATTTCCTGAAGGATACCGTCAAGGTCCATCACAAAAGCAGGAAAGCCATGCACTCTCACCACTCTTCTTGGAAATTTTTTCTAAGGCCTGGTGGTTTCACTCCATTTTATGGCTTTACCCTTCCGGCTCTTTCCCCATCCTGCTGATGGTGGAGTGTGCAAGCAGCTGCATGGGGCTTGGTTTCCAGCTGGGGTGAACCACAACATCCTGCCTGACAGAGAAGCTTCCACCCAATCACTTGGTCCCTCTCCCTCAGCCAGAGCAGGGTGAGAATCAGAAGGAGAAAAGCAAGAGATGAAGGTTGAGATAATCACAGTTTAATAACTGAAACAAAGCTACACACAAAGCAAAAATTTTTTAAGGAAATTAATTCTCTACTTCTCATCAGCAGGCAGATGTTTAGATGCTTCCTGGAGGGCAGAGCCTCAGCATGCCTATTTGGGAAGTACAATAATCTCAAATGTCCACTCTCCTCTCCCTGTCCCCCAGCTTTTTTTACTGTGCATTTGCTTTTCTCACACAGAAATCACATTTTCATTAGATCTAGTAGCCATCTCATTCTTCTCTTAAACCACAAGCTATTAAATCTCATCTTCTCCTGAATATTTAGAATATATTACACTAGTTTCCAAGTGTATGACTTTACAGTCTATAAGGCTGAATCTTATCCCACATCAAGGGTTTTGGGCCGCAGTTACCGAGTTCTCTTGGCCCAGTATCTTGAGCTTCCCAAAATCATTTTACCAGTTAATCAGCCTGATCCTGCTTTTTGTGGGCAGCTCTTTAAGAAATGTATTACACAATGTTGCACCTGAAACTTATTGCTCAGGTGGCCCATCCCCTGCAACCTGATACTTCTTTCAGTAACATCCATCATAATTTTCTCTTTATCTGATTCTCCCATCTTCACCTTGTCTACTGATTTCCATTTTTCTGCCTTAATGTGTAGCTACTCTCTGTGAAAATCCACACAGAGAAATAAACCCAAAACCTAAAACACCTTTCTGTCACCCCTACCTTTTTCCCAGGCTAATCTTCACTCCCTGATTCTCCAGCTCCTTCCCCCAAGGGGTGCAGGAGAATAAGGAATGGGGTCTGTGATCAGTTCATCACACATAGTCTCTCCCTCTCCTTCCTCTGCAGGGCAGGACTCCTCACACTCTTTCCCTGCTTCACCATGAGTTTCCCAAGGGTTCTCACAGCCTCCTTCAGGGATCTGTCTGTTCCAGCACAGGGTCTTCTAGGGGCTGGTGGTGGATCTCTGCTCCACCATGGAGCTCAACAGAGCACCTGCCTCTCCAAGGTCTGCACTGCAGGCTGCGGGGGCTATATTTCTGCTCCAGTGCCTGAAGCACCTCCTTCACCTTTTTCTCCACGGACCTTGGTGTCTGCATGTTTGTTCTTCTCACGCATTCTCACTTCTCTCTTCAGATGCACTTGTGCAGGTTTTCCCCCCTCTCCTTAACTCCTAGAGGCGCTGCCACTGTTGCTGTTGGCTTGACCTTGGCCAGTGGCAGGTCCATCTTGGAGCCAGCTGGTATTGGCTCATGTTGATCATGATGGAAGCTTCTGGCAGCTTCTCACAGGAGCCACCCCCACTCCCTGCTAGCAAAACCTGGACACGCAAACCCAATACATTATCATGTCTAAATTGCCCATGTCTAAAAAATCTTTCAGCAAATCAACTGCCACTTTAATATGACATGTGAAATAAACCTGTGTTGCAATGTATCCTATGTTTTACTTGCTAGAGGTCCTTATTAACATTCTTTTTCACTCTGAACTATATGTCAAAAGAAATCCCTTGGAAATGCATCAATTAAAGCTTTTATATAACCTACCAGTCTGTGAAGACTGTGTGAACAATTCAGAAGACAAAGTCGATTTTCTGAATAAATTATTAATTGCAAATTATATTTAATATCATTTGATATAAATATGATAGTGAATATATCCCTTGAAGCACTTTTATGATCAGCTTTCGCATAAATAATTATTCACTATTGATCTTCATCCAAGGAGCTGCACATACATGAGTTGAATGAATCTTGACATTGGAAACCCTCTGCAATCCCCTTTCTGCCAAGTCTATGCAACCTGTTCAAAGTCATATATGTTGCTAGCCTCAAAGGGAAGAAAAGAGCTTCAGATTTCCTACTTTGACCTCTCCAAATATGCATTTATCTCCAACATTAAACTGCAGATGTCACAGTCATGACAGTGCAGCTTTGTGTTCACTGCAGCACATGCCAGCCATGCCAGCCAAGTACAGAGTGCTCAAAGCTAATTAGTTCACCAGATCCCTAGATTTTATTATACTGGTTGCTGTAGAGCCTCTACTCCTCTGCTCGTTCACTGTGCAACCTCATCTATAAGTACTTGGCAGCTGGAAGGTACTGATGATCCAGTACAGTTGTCTGTCATATTGTATAAAATTGTCTCATTGTTCTTTGATTGTACCCCATGACTGTGCATTTTTTTTCTTTTTCCCTAGATTGAAATTTGCAGTTTTTAGGGAACAAATATGATCTGTTGGCTATGCCTGTGTACATCACCTAGTGAACTGGCATCCTCATGTCTGACTACAGATTTTAGCTGCTGTGAATATTCAAGCAATGCAGTCATGTGTATAGCTCAGTCTGGAGTTTCTGGATGCACACTTTCCTGTGAAACTTTCATGGGAGAGATGAGTTTGCACTCACTGCAGACACCCAAGACTCATTTTCTTGAGCAAACAACTATTTCCATCCAAAATTAATTTGAAATACCTATGGAATGTCATTTAGTATCTTCCAACTCAGCCATGTCCTGTTGTTATCGTCTGTGTAAGATACAGTACTCCAGAGGATGAAGCCTAGCATTTCCTCCACAGACCCACCAGCCAGCCATCAGCTGTGCCATCTCACATCAGCAAGTGAAGGCAAAGCACTGACTACCCCAGTGTGCTTTGCCAGAAAATGGTCCCCATCTGAATAGCTTAATGTAATACCTTAATCAGCTTTGAAATGTCTTCTGTGCCCAACAGGCATGTGTGTCGCTACCCACCGTGGCAGAGGGCTCCGACTGTGTTCAGGAGCCAGCAGCTGCAGCTGTTCAGGATGTCGCATCCACACCTCTCCATGGTTTGCTGCCACCGCTGGCAGCAATGAAAGTGCACCCACACCACAGCCTCACCTGAGCTCCTCTTCATCAGCAACCTAGGCCATGACATGAGCAATCAGGCTGGGTACAAGTCTCTCCGGCTGCTTCAGCTGCTGTGACATCCAGCAAACAAGAGAGCTGACATCCTGGCTGGGAGCTGGCCTGTCATAGCTCTAATAAACATGCTTTCTTAGACATTATTTAATATCATTTAGCACAGTAAAGTTCACAGCCCAGTGTCAATATGTCAGCTGGAATCACAAAGAACTAATATTTCTGATAGTTTTTCTGTTCATCTTTTTTATTGCACATGACAAACTAAATTCAGAACTATCCCCCAGTTTTCCATAAGGGACTATGACCAGCAGAATTACATCTCTCGGATAACTGGTTTTCAAACCCCTACTTAGTATCAATTTTCTTCTGATGTGGTATCAAAAGTTGTGACTCACTCTAAGAGTTTTTCCTCAATGCTAGCTTATGTGCTTCCAAGTTCATTTCTTCCCAGGAAATTTTACATCTTCAGGGCAATTCAATTACTGCTGCCAAAACTGTAGGTGTTTCTGATGGAGATGAAGTGCTTTATGGCATGATTATCTCAGATCTAAGTCAAGCCAAACCATAGAGGTGTATTAGCAACATGGTAAATATAGAAAATACTAAGAAAGAGAGAGTTAGGAGAAGCACACCAGCAAAAGCTGGAAGAAAACTGTGACAGAATTTTCATATCTAGTACTCTACTCAAGTAGATCAAGAAGAAACATTGCAATTAAGGTTTTGAGAACATGCCATTATTACTAATTAAAGATTAGGTATTATTGTCTATTTCCTGAGAATTATTTTACTTAGGTAAAATTCTCGCCAGTTAATAACACACTCAAATTCATATTCCGTTTGACAATATATTCAATTAATTGACAGCTTACTCAGCTTATTGCATAGACTTAAGGGAATATTATAAAAATATCTAGACTGCTATGAGAATTGAGATTCAGACTTAAAATGAGATGGGGTGTCTCTTTAATCCTTCTCATCATTCTATACAATTGGAAATGTTTGGAGTTATTTTCTATTCTTACTTGTAAGTAGAATGCCGTTTTTTAAAAAAGAAAATATGATATTTGAGTTGCTAGTGTTCCCTTTAAATGGACAAATGTACACCCACAGACAGAGACACAGACAGTGTGTATCTGTGACTGCTGGAGCACATCAAGTGAAGTGACTGGATTTTAGATCCCTGCTGGCAAACACAAACATGTTGGATGCCGTGCAATTCTGTCACTTCACTTTGGTTCTTCGATGGCAGTTGTAATCTTCTGAAAAAAAATTGGTCTCATAAATTTCTGAGCTGTTTGGCCAAGTTCCTGCAATCCTTTTCCTATGAAAAACTGCCTGCTACTCAAGCTTTGTTATCCAGTAAAATATTACGAAAGTTCTCCACTGATCTCACTCTGTCATGCAAGAACTTTTCCAAGACATTGCCTGCTAGATTTCAGCTTTAACTGGTAGGCGTTAATATGTTTTCATTTTCCTGAATCAGGCAATGTCTGTCTCAAGAGCAAAACAAGGATCCTTGAGCCAGACTCTTGCACTGCACATGCAAAGAAATTTTTTGAGATCAAAGGGGAAAATCTGGCTGGTCTGAAGGGTGATATCACTGCTAATCCTGTTTTATTTTCTGCCTAGTGAGAATGAAGAGCAGAAAACTTTATACAATGTACACTGTAAACATAACAGAGGGCATGAGCCCGTCAGCCTATCACTGACACAAGACATGCAGACCTGGATCCTGACAAGGATATTTTGTGAGCAAAGGCAATAATGAGGTTTTGAAAGGCACACATTTAAGAGTAATGGATGCTTTAGAGCTGTGCTCCTACAAGCTGTGATTTAAAAGGCTGGAGGCTTCAATTTGAGGCACTAAAATTCAAAATGACAGAAACTTACAAAATTTTATTGCTCTGCATTTAATAAAATTTACATTTACAAGCTGTCAGTTTGAAATGCTGAATAACTTATAGTTTAGAACACTGAAAACCAGTTTGAATTACTCTTGCAATCCATTGCTTCCTACTCACAGTCTTTCTCAGATACTCAGAATAATCCATCCATCACACACTTTTCTTATCTCTCTTAATTAATCTTTGGCCCCAAAAATATATTGGCTTTGAAGGAAGGTCAGGGAAAGAAATGCATCTTGCTGCCATTAAAAAAAAAAACACCCACCAAACCAAAACACCTAGGCATAATGAATGAAAACTCCCTTTCTGCTTGTTTAGTGTGCTAATATAAGAGCATTAAGGCCAATGTACCATCTACAGCTTGGTTACTCTGGCTGTCTGGATTTTTTTGTTAATTTACAGACTCAATTATGTAGACTCTTAAATTCACAGCATTAGTGGGTGGGAAGGTAGATGGTTAATGACAAAACACAGACTAGGAAACTTCTGTTTTATATGTATCTTGGGTAATGTTTTTAGAAGAACAAGGATCAAAGATTGTAATTTAAAGAAACTCTCAAGATGGGAATAAATGTACATGAATTTAAAGCACCCCTAAAAATTATGGTATGGCTAATATCCCCATGCTTCTGTGGTCTGTTCTAAAACAAAAATATTAAGCCAAATATTTGGCTCTATATAATAAAAACAGATTATCTAATGGTTTCCAGTGGGAAATATGAGAAAGAGCATTCATAAAGACTCTGTAATAGTTATGAATTATAAAGACTTCCTCATTTTCAGTATGAACTGAGACCCCAATAGAAACTGTTAGATATTTATTCACATGCCCTCAAAGGGACTGCGCATGGACATTTTTAATTAACATTATTTGCAACACCTTACTCAAGTTGTTCATTATGAATTTGACACGTTTTGAAGTCCTGACCAGAAAGTTTTCATCACTTACTCTAATAACACCATTCTTACATGATTTTAATACTTTTAAAGGGTTACAGTGATTTGCAATCTCTACTTATGTTAATGAAGAAAGAAAACAATGTTTAAGTAATCAAGATCATAACATTAAAAAAATAAGTCAGGAAACTTAAAATAAACTTTGGCATGCCATGAGGCCTTCTCTGTAAGAAAAAAAACACAAGTAAAAAATAAAGGTACAATTTGACAGCACTTTTGTATTTCCAGAGAAGCTCTTTTGTTGCCATTTCACTCCTCTCTTTTCAGCTGCCCAAATGTTTTGACATTTATTACTGGTTATAAAACCTGTATATCAACTTCACTTCACCACCATCTGTCCTCACTGGCCTGATGTCTGTGCCTATCAGTTCAAATTATTAAGATAGAGTAAAATGTCTTTGTCTTGCTCCATTTAAATGATTTTCCTTAGCTTTTCTCTTTCATGCAGTTTTAGCTACTGAAGCCAAAACTGCGTGGTGAGTCTGTGTAGATTTGTCTTAGGTTACAGCACTGGTAGCAAAGGCAGAAAATATGCAGTAAAATATTGACTTGACCTTCATGTTTGTGTCTGCACAGGATAAATAAATTCTACTACTTTCTTCCTAGAGAATGGTAAACATAACTAGAAGAAAGCGATGCTGAAGAGAGCTGAGAGTACCTGAGAGCTGTACCATGACAGAGACAGAGATACCTGCTCATCTTCTGAAGGTGTCACAGGCTCAAATTTGTTTAAACTTTGCTCCTTAGCTAGGAGCTAAAATGTTGACATTTAGCTTTTTAAATAAAACGGGCGTTTGGCACCTCCCTTTGAGAGCATGTGTTTAACTGTCTCAGCTACACCTTTTATGTTCGTAACTACGTTTTCGTTTAAATTGGTTTCGTAAATAACAGCTGGAGCTGTAGAACACAAGATGGCAGTGTCAGACGCCATGTACCAGCAAGGACTGTGGGACGGTCCAGCGGGGTCTCCTGAGAGGAGACAAGCAAGAAGCGCTGAGGTCTTCGTCCTTTCTTTAACACCACTGTGGAACAATTGCTAGGAAGCCGGGAGACCTTTCCGTTCCAACAATACCTAGAAAATACTCTGCAGAAGGAATGAAGATACAGTATGCTCTGCAGAATAGGTTTTGCTCCACACAATTTACTGAGATCTCCAGGTCTAAGGTGGTGTGTTAAGACATAAAGTAATACGTATCTTACAAAGTTATCAAGGAAAAGGGACCTTCTGTCTCTGGAACATTGCTTTTCTTTCCTTGTCCTAGCAGAGAATGAAAATATAGGTTCTTTATTTCCTCTCTTCCCCCCCCCCCCCCCCCCACAAATTTATATATCATCGGTTGATACATAGAGTAAGAAGATAATCTTTGTCAAAAACATATAGGAAAATGTAATTCTTGAATGCCATGGTGTTTTTCCTGGTTTGAAGAAGCTCAGTATAATCGATGAGGGTGTGCATGTGAAGGTCGGGGTGGAGAAGGTGCGAAGGTGATCTAAACCGTGGCAAAAGCCCCAGACCGAACCTGCCCGAAATGCAGCTGAGTCCAGACGCCTGGCAGAAACTTTAGGGGGAAATAATTTTAAACACCCATTAATCAAACCTGAATGTCCAAAGCGAGGAAAGGTCATTAACAATTACTGTTCTGCTGAATTTGAGGGATTCTTACTGGGGCGTCCTTCATGACTTCCTTAGCCCCAGTCCCGTTCCCACCGAGGAACGTGGGTCTGTTCCTTTGCATGCTGCCGTTCGGACCCCCAGTCTCTGAGCTCGGGATCTGGCGGTGTGTTTGGAAGGGCCGTTTCAGCCCAGCCTGCCTTGCCCAGGCGAGAAGCCCGCTCCCGGCAGTCAGGGGTACCTGCTGACAAGCAACTGCTCGGTTTTTTTAGTGTGCACTGGGCTGGTGATTTTTTTTTTTTTTTCCCATCATCTTTACCTCAAATTCGGAAGCTGAGAAATTATTTTGTTTAATTCTTGAGGAAAGTGCAATAACACCTCAGACATGCCTTGGAAGTTAAACTGGAAATAAACCTCCTCATCAAAATACCTCATCGGGAGCCGAGAAACCTCAGACAGTCAATCCCTCTAGTCTTTATTTTAAAGTGTATGGACGGCTAAATCCTTGCGCTTGCTCTGTGAGACTGCATTTCCTGCACCTCAGCTATCCAAAGCGGCGGTCGGCGTGTTTGCCCTTTGCGGGGACGTTTTGCTGCCTTGGAAGGTGCAGCAGGGCCGGGGCGGTGCCGGGCCGGATTCAGCACTTTCCCGACGATGACAGTTCCCTCCCGCCACGCCGAGCCGCAGTCCGGCGGCTGTGGCCCTGCGGTGCCCCCGTCCTCATCCCTGTCTCGTCCGTCGCTCCTCTCGCCCCAGCGGAGAAACGAGTTCATGAGTGGGTTTTGTAGAAGCACTCTACAAAACAGAACAGCGTGGGGACTCATCTCACCAGGGCTACTGCAAAGGCCCGGGTAATGCCCCGACACGCTCCGATGTGTGATTACCTTCACCCCGGTAATCACCAGCGCCCCTGGAACCACGCGTGTCTGCGTGGCCCCGTCTGGGCTTCTCTGTCACTCTGACTACTCTCGGGCTGCGTCAGGGAACACTGCAATGCGGGGCCGCGGAGTACCACAACATCAGAACCTGACTTTGCTCCCTCTCTGCCCGTCCTTGCAACTGTGACCGAGGTATCCACAGTCAGTTATTCCTGACGAAGGGAATGTCTCATGTGACTCTTCAAACGTTAGAGCAGCAAAAATACCCAGGGTTTAAAAAGCAGACGATGCCTACCGCTCCGTAGAAACGTGGAGTTTCTGCCTTGCAGCACTTGGGCAGGAATGTTGTGCCATCGACATCGTGCGGGGATTAAAGTCAAACGACGGCGGCTTCATTCGTTTATGCACAATAACAAAACCAAAACCAAACACAACTAAACAAACAAACAAACAAAAACAAATAAAACCAAACAACCCCGAAGAAACCACCTAGGGTGAATCCTCACACTTCCTTTTCGCTAAATCGGACCCAGTACAATGGTGCATCTGTTCCCAGAGCGTGTGGGTTCCCCGATGGCCGAGCCGAGCCAGGCGACTGGCGCTGGGGCTGGGACGGAGGCGCGGAGCTGCCGATTCTGCTTCCATGGGCTGCGCCAGGTCCCACAGGCACCTTACATCGTGTGCATCTTGTTCTAGGGGCACTGCGGTAAATACCCCAGGAAACGTGACGGGAGCAATGCAAAGGCACTGCGCGCCCTGTTTGCAGCCGAACCTCCCCGTCACGCTTTGCTGTCTGTCCCATAGAGGACAGTTCAAGGCCGTGGGTCGTGGAGGATCGAAGCACAAATACGCGCGGGTTTCCCTGGCCGCGATGGTGATGAGAGCGGCTGGAAGGGAGCAGCCCGCAGGGACGGCCCTGGCTCTCGGATCAAGCCGCTTTCCATCTGGGATTCCTCTGAGATGTGTAAGCGCCTCGGGGCGAGCACAGCCCCGCTGCCCCGAAGGGCTCCGGGGCGGGGAGAGGCGCGGAGGGCCCGGCTGCTCCCCGCGGGGCTGCCCTCCGGGGCCTGCCATGGCCCGCAGCCGGGCTCCGGCGGCCTGCGGAAGGGCCGGGGGTGCCGGGGGTGGGTGGCATCCCAGGTGCCCCGCTCAGAGGAGAGGGGCTCGCTGCAAATGTCATCAGGACCTCGCCGCCCAGCCCGGCGCATTTCAGCCACATATGGTGGGTGGATTTAGGTGTCAAAAGCCGGCGAATTAGAAATGGTAATTGTCCGTCATTATGGGTGAAACGCGATCTATCACAACAACTGGAACATGTCTGGGCGCTAGCAAAAATAATTTGAATGATTAGCGATCATTATGGATGTCAAGCCGCGTCCATTAAGTTGTATGAAGAAATTATCCTTGACGTGCGAAATCAAACTACAAATACACAGGCCTGGCATTGAGAAGACCCTCCCTGCCGAGCCGCGGGAGGCCGGGAGCAGCCCCGCGGGGCGCTGGCAGGGCCCGGGAGAGGCGCTGGGACAGCTGAGCCGCCGGGAGCTCCCGCCCCGCTGTCTGCTACGGCCGGTGACGAGAGCTCTGCCGCCAGCTTGCACGGCCCTGCTCATGGCGAGGGGACAGGCGACAGGCGCTCGATCTGTCAGGGAAGGCTTTGCAGGGAGTGGGAGGCAAGAAGCAGAGAGCCGGGCGGGATGCGGCAGCGATGGGAGGCTGTCCCGAGCAGCCAGCAGGCACCGCCCGGACGTGCGGGAGAGAAAAGATGGGGAGAGCTTCTGGAATATGTCGTCTGCCAGACACACGCTGCATCCCGCGTAGCTGCTCCTGTCCTTGGTATGAGGGGATGTCCGGGGACCGGCTCCCCGGTCCCGTGCGGGTGCAGCCACCCCGGCCCCTCCGCGTTCTGCAGCCCTCAGCCGCCTCACCCCCGCCATGCCTGCCCGGCCGAGGGCTTTGCCACCCCACTGAAAACAACGTTCTTCCCGAGGCGACGTCGGTTTACAAGTAGTTTCTATATTGCAAATCTTGCATCTATTATTTTCCAAGACAAAAATGTTGGGGTTTTCTTTTTAAAGTTCGCCCCGTAAAGAGGGCTTGCGATAATCTTTTTTTTTCCCTTCTGTTCCTTTTTAGTGAAATAATTTGTTCGCAAAAACGAAGTGGTTATTTCAATATCTTTTGGAGGCATTTCGGGTAAAACTATGTCATTGTGCTCCCACGAGCCATGACCTGATATGGACACCTAAACACAACATCCCAGTGGCCGCGAATCCACGCAGCAAAAAGCAAAATCTCTTCTCGAAGACTGAGGAGACCCGTCTGCTTCTTCCAGACTTTTTTTTTTTTTTTTTTTTTTTGACCCGGGAAGTTAGTAAAATTTCTGACAAATTAAAGGAACCTTCACAGTTGCTTGACGAAATCACAGTCAGCACCCCTGCAGAGTGGGGTTTATAAGCAGCAAATGAGCACGTGTTCTTTTCTTGTTCTGGTCGCTGGGAAAATGTAGTACGTCCATGGAAGTTCCCCCTTTGACACAATTTTTTATTCTTAACTGAATAAAGAGAACCTCGAATCGTCTGATTATTATTAATAATAATTATAATATTAATAAACCAAGTAAATATTATTTGTCTTATTTGGTTATTTTGAAGTACTGTGCTACCGTGCAGAACGGAGTGGCAATGCCGCCGCCTCGGTAAATCCGCGCACTACAAGAAGGAAAACGTCTCCGTGGCTTTTTGGGGGTGCCTTCAGGGCTGCGCACCCCGCCACCCCCCTGCCGCCCCCCGGTATCGCAGTCGAGTGCCTAAAGGCAAGTCCCAAACACGACCTGTCCCTTCGCTTTCGCCTCCTGAACAGAGGAGCCCGGCAGAAACCCCGCCACCGAGTTCTAGCTCTGCCGACAGCCGGCAGAACCACCTTCCCTCCCTCCCCTTCCAGCCTACCCAGCTTTATTCGTACAATTTGCAAATCTGTATTATTCCCGCACAAGCCAAAAATAATATTAGTCCTCTCCACGTGCATTTCATCCCTAATTATCACTCGAGTCCTTTGCGACACAAAGCGTTTCTCTGGCCAGTTTAAGCGCGGCGCAGATCCATGGGCAAAGTGATTTTCCCCGACCCGGGAGACAAGCAGCGGGGGTTTCGCTGTCGGACGACTCTAACGGGGAGCGGATCATCGCTGCTGAGCTGAGTCCTCAGACCGCCGGAGCCGACAGGCAGAGTCGGGCTCTGAAGCAGCAGGCAGAGGTGTTTTTCAGAGCCGTCACCGCCTGCAGGATTTGCTTTCCCTACAGAGCAATTTAGGAGAAAACGCCGTAACCCGCGCCCCTGCCCCGAGCAGCGGCTCCTGTCCCGTGAGCGCTCGCCCCAGCGCCGGCCCCGGCCGCCCCTCTGCCCGGCCGCCGGCAGCCTCGCAAGCTGATACCCTCCAGACCCAGCAAGCTGAAAGCCAGACCCGTCTTTTCCTTTTCACCCGTTTTATGGTTTTCTACCTTTCTCGTTTGGTGTGGAAGCACTGTTTTACTTCTACATCGGCCGTGCATGAAGAGGTTGCTTGTGGCCTTCCTAGCTCCCATGATTATTTTCTTTTTTTTTCTCACTTTTTTTTTTAATAAAGAAAAAAAGTTTTAAAATATCTACAAGCATTTTAACCTTTATTATTGTTGTTATTGTTATTGTTATTGTTATTGCTATTGCTATTGTTTTTGTTCTTTTGCTATTGTTGTTAGTGTCCCTACTATGGTGGGGAGGACATCGTTCACCAGTTCTGGTGGCTATTTGCACCCGTCTGTAGACATCAGGTAGTCCTTGCGGGTTGCCTTCTGAACCCCTTTCTGTCTCTCCCAGCGCCGAGCCACTTTTGCGGGAGAGATTTCCCTGGCTAGTTTCTGTTTCAGCAGAGGATGTGTTGCTGGCTGCCGTCCGTGTCCTTCGGGAGCCCAAGCCGTGGCCTCTTTACTACCGTGTCAGATTTTAGGCAAGAAGCCACAGGCGCACCTGAGAACCACAGAACGGCTTAAACTGCAGCTCTGCAGCCACCACTCCCCACTCTTAATTTTTTTCAAGGATCACCCTGACTATCGCCAGCACCACTTGGGGTGCCAAACACCTCTAGCGGTTCCTCAGTGGGCTGCCCAGGCAGCAGGCCTGGGGAAACACCGGAGAAAGAGCCGGCGATGGTTCTTCAGTCACCCCAAGGGTCTTGGACCGAGGAGCCAAACCCCTCATCCTCTGCCAGGGTTTTCCTCTGTGGGCCGTAGGACCTGTCTGAGAGGGAGCCAGGGAGGTGTCTGCGGCTGTGGGTGGAGGAGGACAGCCCTCGTCCCTGGCCTGCTCCAGTCACCGCGACACCCCCCTTCCTGGCCAGCCCGAGCGTGAACTCGCCCCCTCTCTTCCCTCCGTCCCTTCCTTCAAAAAAAAAAAAAAAAAAAAAAAAAAAAAAAAGCAACGAACAAAACCCAAAACAAAACAAAAATCCTACACCACAAGTACTAAACGTGTTGTAGGAAAATGGCAAGCCCCACCTGCGGGTAAGAGTCCGCCCTGTCCCGCGGTCCCTCGGCAAGGAACCGGCCAGCCGCGGTGCGGAGCCGCCCCGGTGCGGGGTAGTGCGGCTGCCCGGGCGGTGCGGGGGTCCCGCGGGCGGCAGCCCCGGTGGGGCTGGAAGCTCCTTGGTAGAGCTTGCCGGCCCACCGGCGTCTCTGCTCGCCCCCGGAGGAGGGTGTGCTGCCTGTCCCGGAGCGGTGCGATGTCCCGGCACTGACCGCCGTGACACCCGGATGGGAAACGCGTCATTTGCTCCCTCGTCCACCTTGCTCCCCGGTTAATCACGTTGTTTTCCCCGGCAGCGGACAACGCGAAGGAACAGTCCGCTTTATTGCGGCTTTCAGAAAGGTTGGGAGAGGCAATATCCTTGATTATGTGGCCGGGAAAAAAAGACTTGTTCTTTATTTTTCCCATCACCTAGGGAAAAGCCATGCTGCTCGATGGAGACACTACTGGCAGCGCCCTGGATCTCCAGAAGACGTGGGGTCTGGCTTTCCGGCCGTGCGGAGGAGCACCCCTGTCTTTGTCTTCGGAGCCGTTCCAAAGGAGCGGCTGCCGCGGTGGTTTGGTGCTGCGGACCCGGGAGAGCCGCTGGAAAAGGGGCCGGGATTCCCCGCGGCCCCGGCCCGGGGCCGCCCTCGGGGCTCGTCGCCGTCCCACTGACAGGAGAAGCGGAGCGGAAAAAAGCCTGCCAAGGCCTGCCGGGGAGAGGCCCTTAACCTCGGGCCACCTTTGGCCCCTGCTCCCGGGGCAGGTGCTGCACTGCCGGGGGGGGTGCCTGTGCCCCGGTATCTTCTGCTTCTCCTCCTCCCGAGAAAGTGTTGCCGATTTCTACCTGAGTGTGTTTGTGTGTGTGTGTATGTGCGGAGGGGGGGCAAATCAACGTGGTTTCCTGTTTTAATACCCTGCGAGCGAGCAGGAGGTAGCTAAATATAGGCAGCCTCCCGGCTGCAGAGTTGGACTCTGCGCCTGTGCGACTGTTTAATACACAAACACAAGCGCCAATGGAGACATATGCAAAGATATACACAATTTACATTACATTTCAACAATCGAATTTCTTGGAGCTGCGGTATTTCCCCCCTCTCCCCCTTGTCTTTGCAAGAATTTTTTTAAGACTACAGCTTGCCCATGGTCAGATGGAAAATTATTCCCACGGCCCCTGTACGGTTCGGGGTTTGTGGGAGAGACCGAAATTGGGACACATCGTTAGGGAGATTATTTTTACGTAGTAGCCATGTATGTGCTGATGAGCCGAATGTGCGTTTGAGGGTGTGTGAAGAGAGCATGTTAGAACCCAGGTTCTGCTGATAATTTAAGCACCGAAAATACAGAGTAATTCCTTTGGCTTCAGTACAGTTACATGCGTGTAACTGGAGTTTTTGCCATTAAGAAAAGATAAATGATGCCGAGAGTTTGCTTTATATTTCAAAAATCAACATTATTAAGAAAAAGCAGGAATAGAAACGCCTCAAATTCCAGAAAAATTCCATTAAATTATTAATTACATTTCCCCAGTATCATACACTGACGTTTCTCAAGTATCACATTTTGTCAATGTCAAAAGAAGACACTGTCGATGCATAAATGTTCGATATTAAACACCAATAATAAAATTCCGGGCAACTTTATTCAGATCAGCTTTTCCAGCAACTTCTATCTCGAGTAAAATGCACGTTAGTTTTACCTGGTTCATAGGAAATTAATTTGACACTTTATTCTGTTACCCGGTGTTACAACCCAAGGAATCTCTAATAACATTCACTTCCCTTTTATGTCAAGAGGTTCCCTAGAGCATTGCATCTGTTAGCAAGCACAAATCAAAATAATACAACACAGTGACCAAAGGGAAAAAATAATTAGGCTTAGAGATAGTCAACTCCCTCGAACAGGGCGCCCGATAGGAACCACAGCCTATCGGGCTGCCACCCCCGCCGGGGACAAAACCTCTGCTATTGTGAGCTGTACCATCGAACCTGAGATGGGAGTCAGCGGCTCGGTGCCTTGTGTGGGGCTGCAGGCAGAGAAACGCGCCCAGGGGCCAGGAAAAAGCAAACCGCGGGGCAGCAGTGGCACCTCTTTACCTCCCTAAGTGCACGGGGTGTCCAGATTCTGCTGTCCAAAAGTTTCATTTTTCACGGAAGGAAAGTGCTGGGAATGTCGGAAGGTCGGAAGGAAATAGTTACAAAAAAAAAAGAAGGAGACAGGAGCTTCGGATCGGGCCAAATAAATGTCAGCCCTCCCGTATCTGCCAAGGGACTGCTTTCTGGAGCACTCCTTTCGGCAGCAGGACCGCCGACACGCCCGGCAGAGTAAAACCAAACCCAAAACATTTACTCCGGTGTCACGACGGCTGTCGGCTTTGGGAACAGAGAGCTCGTCCCCAGCCCGTGCTGGGGCAGCCCACGGGCAGCCACTGCTGCCGAGTGCCGCTGGAGGTGCCAGCGCAGGGACTTCTAACCCGCGGGGTGCCCGAGCCTGGGCAAAGCGAAATGACAGCAAGGGAGGCCAGAGCGAGGGGCTGACAGGGAAAGAGCCCGGCTGCGCCTTGGGACGGCTTGCAGGCACAGCGGCCAGGAAGCGATGGGGGGGCAGGGGCTTCCTGCAAGCCACTCCGTGCCCGGGAGCCGCAGCGAAAGCCCGTGCGAACCAGCGGGAAAGGAGAGAAGCCGGTGGTGATGGAGAACCACCGGCGCCCAGGCAACGCGGCCGCCTGTGAGCGTGCTCCGTCAGGGCTCCATCGGCGCTGAGAAACAGCTGCAGCCATCACCGGGTCCGGTCCCTCCGAGCGCCACTGCCCGGCCCCGGGCCCCCGGGGGAAGCTGTGCACCCCAGGTCAGCCTGCCCTCCCCTTCGGCCAGCGATGGCCTCGGCGGAGACGCCCGAGGACAGCAGCCGACGGCGAGGAAGAGCCGCCAGCAGCGCGCCGAGGGCCCGGGCTCTACAGAGGCTTGGAGGAGACTCAGTCCAAGGCGGGAGGCTGCCCCAAGTGGCTATCGCGGCAGTGTCGGGATACAGACGGCCTGGGCAGTTTCGTCGAGGTCGCCGAAGCCCCGCTCTTGCAGCCCAATCCTGAGCCCTCGCCCCCGGTCTCTCTGCCAGGCTCCGGCAGAGAGAAAACAATCCACCGACCCACGCACCTGCCCCAGGATCCGCCACGGTTTTAAACGGGCACGGCCCGCCGTAGAGGGGCCGCAGCCTGCACGGTGAGGCTGCCACCGACCGCGAAAAGCAGTTCGAGGTCCCAGTGGTTCCTCCTACTGCACCGCGTCCTCACCGCTACCAGCACCCGTAAATTCAGCCACTGATCCCGGTTCTCCGGCAGATGGGGGATCGCTCCATCTGGGACAGGCGCTACCAAAGAAGTGATTAAGGCGCCCGGCCAGAGCTCCTGGGTCCCCTCCGCCTCTCATAGAGGGAACGGGCATCAGCACTGACTGCTGCAGCCGGGAAAGGTGGTCCAGATCTCTGCCAAGCTCTACGATCCTCACCGTGCAAGTGGGAAAAGGAGGGATGTGGTCTGAGCTACGGCCTGAGGTCTGCTGCAGGGAAAAAATATCACTGGGGAAATCCGTGCCCGCTCTCAGGAACGACAGAAACAGCAGAGGTAAGTGTTAAACTAAAGTTTATAAATTAAGAAAAAAAAAAAAAAACAACAAAACAAGTACAGCGGGTAGCTTACAAACATTCACAATTCATTTGAAGTAAATAATCTAGTTGAGTGCACAGTGCCATTAAAAGGGAAATGGAGGGGGAAAAAAAAGAAGGGGAAAAAAAAGCAACGAGTTACCTTGGAAGAAAGAGATTGTAATTACATTGCTGAGCAGATCAGAAACCCCCACCCCTGGAGGAGAGCTCTGCAGAAGAATTGTAAAAGGCACTGATGGTATTAAAGTTTCCTGTTACATCGATTTCTTAAAAAGCCTGACTAGAAATATTCACATTGAATATAAAAATAACAACAACTTTAATACATCTGGAAAGTGCGAAAAATCCATAACTCCTCCCTCCCCGAACACGGAAAGATCTCAGGAAAAAAAGGAAAACAAGAAACAAGAGTTTCAATAGAAGTCTCACCCTTTTTTGACATATTTATCCTTTGCCAGGGATCATGGAGTACAGAAATAACATGGGCAACAAGAGTAGGGGGACCTGAAAGAGGCTTCCATACATTCAGCACCATACAAGGCACACTCAGTTTGCAACAAGTTGGAAGACCAAGGACTCAGACGACAAAAATAATCTTCCTTACAATCCACTGAGGGAGTCCTTGATCTCCTCATTTGACTTGCATTTGGTTTTGCGGGTTGTACTTTTTTTTCCCTCTCCTTTGTTTTCTCTCTCTTTTTCTCCACACAAGATCGAGTCTCTACCCATCCGAAGCAAAATAAAACAAAGAAACAAAAAGTCTACACCAAATACACTGACAACATGGATACCATGAACAAGTTGTGCCGAATCGCGAGAGTCCTCGGCTGGCGGGATAGGGACAGGGTGAGGGTCAGGGTGGGGGTGGCCAAGAAGTCCTACGTTGAAAGAGTAGAGGGTGAGGAACCATCCAAAAATATTAATAATAAAAATAACAATAAAATAATAATAAATATTGTCCGAGGCACTGAGAGCTGCATCTGGGGCTCTGGACTTGAGAAGCTGAACGGATGGATTGATGGATGGGGGGGTGGCAGAGGGAAGATGGGTTTCCTGGCTGCCAGTGTGTATGGCGGGGGTGCCGGGGCCGGGGGGCTGTGTATGTGTGCCTCTCACTGGGTGCCGGCAGCTGCGGCGCAGGTGGACAGAGCCCACCCGGGCAGGCAGTAGTAGGGGTAGTAGTAGGATGGCTGGAGAGAGAGCAGCGAGGGCGGCCGCAGCACCTCGCCAGGGTGGTACTGTCTCTGGTCGTCGCGCACCAGCACCTTGACGGCCACCTTCTTGGCGGCGGGGGCGGCGGCCAGGAGGTCGGCGGCCATCTGCCGCCGCTTGGTTTTGTAGCGCCGGTTCTGAAACCAGATCTTCACCTGCGTCTCGGTGAGCTTCAGCGAGGCGGCCAGGTCGGCCCGCTCGGGCCCCGACAAGTAGCGCTGGTGGTTGAAGCGCCGCTCCAGCTCGAAGACCTGCGCGTGGGAAAAGGCTGCGCGAGAGCGCTTCTTCCGCGGTTTCGGAGCCGCCGCCGCCTCCTCCTCCCCCGGCAGCAGATTCCCGCACTTGCCCGCTCCGTCCTCTTCCTCCGGAGGGCTGCGATCTGCGGGCAGGGCGAGAGCACGGCGGTCAGGGCAGGCAGGCACCGGGACAGCGGCATCCGCGCTCCTCGCGGGGCCCGCACCCGCGCACAGGCGGCCAGGCGCGCTCCCTGCGGCCAGTCCGCAGCGACGGGGCGAGCGGAGAACCCGCCAAGTCGCTGCCCGCCCCGTCGCCGGGACAGCCGCCGGCAGCGGCCGGGGCTTCTCGCTCTCCTTTAAGCGCCGGGCGCCCTGGCGAGCTGCGGGCTCAGCCGGGCCAAAGGCCCTCCCCGATCCGCCCTCCCTCGCCCCGCGGGACGTGTTTCGGGGTTTCTCTCCCCCCCCGGCACAACCGAGCCTGTCGCACAATTCCGGGGAGCCGGCGGAGAGCCACGGTCATCTCCCGTTGCCAGCCCTCCGGGACCCTCCCGCCCTCCTCGCGCGGGTGCGGAGGAGCCGCCATCGGGGCCGCCCCTACCTGAGACGGCGGCCGACATCTCGCTGTCGCTGAGGCCGGTGGTGTCCCGCTCCGCCGCCTCCGGGGGCTGCGCCTCCTCCTCCGCCGGCCGCCCCCCGCCCGTGGCTTCTGCGAGGCGGGCGCTGCCACCGGCGCCCTCCTCCTCGGAGCGCCGCTCGCCCTCGGGGTCCTCGCTGAGCGCGGAATCCGAATCCCAGCCCGCTGGCGTCCGCGGGGCCGGGGCGCGGGCGGCGGGCGCGGAGAGCGGCGGATCCTGAGGGCCGCCCCGCCGCGTGGCGGGCGCGCTCCTCCTTCTTGTTGAGGATGGCTTGGATGGAAAAAGGCGTCAGGGCGTTGCCGCCGCGGACGGACATGGCCCGGCGACGGGCAAGCCCCGCGGACGAGCAGCGGACCGTGCCGCGCCTTCAGCTGGGCGACCGCATCGCCGGCCGCCGCCGCGCCGGTGCCGGGCCCTGTTCTGCCGCCGGGAGGGCGGGCGCCAGCGGGAGCAGCCTCTCTGCGCCACTGCCGGCCCGCCCGCCCATAGGGCCGGGGCCACCGGGGCCACCGCGCTGCGCCGGGCGCCGCCGCGGGTCCCTGGCGGCACGGGCGCTGCCTCCGCCCCGCTCTGTCCCGCCCCCGCCCGCCCTCCGCTTTTTCTGCCGGCGGCGCTGCCATCCCTCACGGCCGCCCGACAGTGCCGGCCCCGCGCCTTCCCATTGGGCAGCCCTCGCTCGGCCCGCCCGCCCATTGGCTCCCGCCGCGGGCCGATGCGGCTCCGCGGGGCGCGCGCCGGGGCGCGCCGTCTCTTAACCCCTTGCGGCCCGCGGGGCGCCCCCGCCTCCCGCGGCTGCCGCGGCCGAGGAGACCCTCGAAGGGACGGTCCCTCTCTGTGGCAGAAAGCGGCGGCTTCCACCTGGATAGTGCGGGATCGTGGTTCAGAGGTGTTTCCCCCCTCGCCGCGCCTCAGCAGAGCGCTGCAGCCTGGCGCCGGGGAAAGGTTCGGTCCCGACGGGAAAAGTCGCGGGAAGGGACCGACGCCGCAGCCTGGCGTGCATTGCTGCGTGCCCTGGGGATGGGCGTCGGAACTCGCCTGTTCTGAGTCTGTCGGGGGCCAAGACGCCGTGCCGGTGCGGCGGGATGAGCGCCCAAGTCCCCGGCCGCCCGCGCTGTCGGGGTAAACGCAAATCAGCCTCGGCCCGTTTTGAAAAATGCGGTTTTCGCTATTGCGTTTGTTTAAAAACACGGTCGGTTTTATATTAATACGGTCTTCTGTCTATGGGGCTTATAAAGCCCGTATTAGGAAAGCAATTTCTCGCAGATTAAACACTTTCCCCTAAACGATGCTTTCCCTAAAAGAAATCGGCCCTGCACAGGAAGACTTTGGAAACTATTACACGCACGTGAATTGTATATCTGCGACTCGTTGCCAAAACAACAATATGCTCCCGAGTATCATGCTTTCCTCTTTTTCAAATATTATTGGCATTCTCGGAGCTAATAAAAATGCCGGCAAGGGTATCAAGCAGGTACACGAGAAATGAAACGCCTGTGCTTCACGAACATGGGTGTTTGGTGCTGGTGAACGCGGCAACATAAGGAGATAAAGCACAGAAGAAAGACCCGCAAACCCGCTTTGCTCCATGAATTAAATTCTCAGGGCATCACCGGGCTTCTCCACAGGCGTGTGGCCACCGCCAACACCTCCCTACTTGACCTCACAGAGATGAACGTCGGTTTGCAGTAGACTACGAAGCGACAATAATTGATTATCAACGACTCTAAATGTTTTAAATAATACTTTTTACATCAAAAATAAATCAATAAAATACATAATCCCACTTTCATACACAGTGCAAAGCTGGAGAACATCTCTGCATGACGAAGCGGGAACTGTCTTTGTCTTTCTGAACAAACTCAGACCATTTTAATAACCCTGCTTGGACTCACCTTTTACCTAAATTTTTCCTAGGAAAGCCATCGCTTTGCCACCAAAGACTTCGGTATGACGATACACTAAAAAATATCCAAAGGGGAATTTTTAAGAGCTAGAGGTAAACAAGAAGCATTTAGGGAAGCTGCGAGAAATCCGCTTACGAGAATATACGTAGGGGGCTGGGAAGGGTGTCCTGCACGAGTGTTTTAAAGGCTCCTTAACAGCCAAGAGATGAAATTTGGGATGTCAGAAGAGATGAGCGGCCTCAGACGCGGGGACAGAGGAAGGGCTCCGCTCTTCCAAGGGGAAGGGCTGGAGGAGCGTGTCGTGGGAGCCGTGGTTTGGGTTGGCGGCCAGAAGGGGGGTCGGGGCACGCGGAGATGGGGGCTCCGGCCAGGGAGTCTCTTCATTCGGGCTCTGCTCAGCCGCGGCAGGGCGCTCAGACAGAGGCAAAGCGGGCGGCTGCCGGGGGCCGGCGAGCGGCGGGGAGAAGGGCGAGCCTCTCCCGGTGCAGCCTCCCGCCGTGCTCCGGCACACGGAGTTCCAGCCCAGGAAGACCCTGATTTACAGAGTTTCGTGCCCAAGCTGTTAAAATACCTGCATATAGTTTACAGTGGCTGTAATTCTTTGCTAATTTACTCAGCTCTTCTCTCCCCCCACCTCCTTTTCTCTTTTTCTTTCTTAATTTTTTTTCTTCCTCCGCCTACTCGGGCTATCTCTGCATCCTCTTTCTGGTCAGCAAACCTCTGTTTGGGGGAGGAAATGCCTGGGGAAGAGGCCGGGAGGAGAGCGAGCGGCAGCGGGGGTAAGGCGCAGAGGAGCGGCGGAGGGAGGCCGGGCAGGGCCGGCGTGCCGGGGCCGTGGGGCCAGCTGGGTGGTCCCGGCCCGCCCGGCCCCCAGCCCCGCCGGGGAGACGGGCAGTGGGAGGGAGGGAAGGAGGGAAGGAGGGATGGAAGGACGGATGGGGGGAGAGCCGCGGCCCGGCTCTGGCGTAGGGCTGGCAGCCGCTCCCGCCGCGCTCCAGCGGGGCGGCACCGGAGGGCGCGGGATGCCCGGCCACGGCGTGAGGGGACACAGGGCTCCTCCGAGTGTTCCACGGAGAAACCGGGAGCAAACTCTCCTCGCTGGAAAGGCTCGGAGTGGACATGATGGACGCAGTGGAGAGGCAGGGCAGCGCCTGAAACGGGCATATCTGAGGGGGGCACGATTCCCACCCTGCCTCCACCCTTGACAGAGCTCCGCACCTCGCCGTCTGGAAGCGGCCACAAGCCTTAATACACGCACCGTGATGTACATAACGCACGGGTCCGCCGGTTCTCGGACGTGTATTACATTTCAGCGGGGAAACACCAAACCCGCCGTGCCCACAGCTGCCTCTCCCCGCGCCCACCGGAGACCCCCGGCTCGCTGTCCGGGGGCCCAGCTCGCTGTCTCGGGGCCCGGCTCGCTGTCCGGGGGCCCAGCTCGCTGTCTCGGGGCCCGGCTCGCTGTCCCGAGCTCGGCTCGCTGTCCCGGGCCCGGCTCGCTGTCCCGGGGCCCGGCTCGCTGTCCGGGGGCCCAGCTCGCTGTCCGGGGGCCCAGCTCGCTGTCTCGGGGCCCGGCTCGCTGTCCCGAGCTCGGCTCGCTGTCCCGGGCCCGGCTCGCCCCGCTCTCCCTCCGCCGGCAGCGCAGCCGTGCCGGTGCCGCCGGTGGCCGGGCTGCCCCACCTAGAGGCGGCCTGGCCGCACTGCCCGGCCCGGGGCTGAGCTCGGGGCCGCTCTCGGCGGGGCCGCGGTGGCAGCGGGGCTGGGGCGGGCAGGGCGAGGCCGTGCGGACCCACGGGTGCCAAGGCACAGCCCCGCTGCCCGGTATCCAGCGACAGACCCCGGCGGGAGGGGAGCCTGCCTGGCTGCCGTGCGAGGTGGCTTCTCCCAGCCAGCGGAGCCGCTCTGCTTGCCAGGTGAGAGGCAGCCCCCTCGCAGAAGCAGTGCATATGACATGTGGGGTGATGAAATGGGGGAAGATATGTTCTGCTTATAAAAGCCTTTTTATCACATGTGAAAGCACGAGGAGGAAAGGTGGCTGCAAAACCTTAAAAAAGCCTTTGTAAAGAGCACAGACTTTCTCCATAATATATAACTTTGTATAAAAAGACCCAGATGATCCCGTGGGCGGGAGTACATTGCGCTGGGAAAAGGAAACGTTATAGCTTTTCCTTCAGGGCAGGATTTGTCCAGTATGGGAAAATAATTAGTGGTGTAATCTCCATGTGCCAGTTTTGGGGCAGAGCCAAGCTAGCACAGTACCTCTTCTGCCTTCCAAGCTCTTCTCGGCTCTGAGGCAGGCCAAGGAGTTTCATGGCCAGGGGCTACCACACACTGTAGCCCTCTTGGCAGCACCTCCCAGAGCCTGCATGGTGGTAGGTATTACTTTTGCCATACCTTATTAGAAGTGATTTTTTTCTAGACACAAGCTGTCTCCCCAAACTAGTTTTCCTTCCGATAGAGCAATGCAAATCCTTGCTGAGTCTCCTGCTGGGTCTTTCAGGGACTTAGGTAGAAGATGGCAGTGGTACAAACAGTGCTTCCTTCTGTAAGAAATTTGAATCCCTCGTTGGTAATGGGGAAGATTTCTTTCATGGCTTTTACCTCAGCTGTGCTGCTCTCTGACTGTGCAACAAAGGCACACAAACATATCCTGGACAACTTGCTGGATTTGCAGGAAAATCTTATGTCATCCGCTTTTGAATGGGTTTTGACTCTATTTCTTGAATTATACCAATTTATTTCCAACAAATGCAACTGTAACTACACAGTAGGTGACAGCTGTACATCTCTAAACTACTTTCCTGTCAAGATTTCTTCATGTATTTCATGAGGGATCTCATATAAGTAATTGCTGCAACACTCAGTCTTCAAATTGCTTTTTACAGATGACATCAGGATCCTGTGCTGTTGCTGAGATGTCAACTGTAGGATGCTTCCAGACGTGAGTGAGAGAAGGATTTACCTTCCACAATTAAGAGAAAAATTTGAATGATTTTTAGAATTCAACTGAATATGTGCAAATATAATGCTGACAATGAGAACTTTATTCTCACTAATGTGACAACCTTTTAACAAATTAGCTCAGTAGGTTTTAATAGCTGCTTTACAATCCCTTTCATTCTTTTATGGGGAAAAGCCCATGTCCTTTAGGGCTGGGAGGCTCGAACAAAAACACTTCTACAGGAGTTTACAACCAAACTGAAAAGAATGCTTGAATTTTGCTGGTTGCATATAAACAGTGACACAATTTCGCCCAGTTTTATTTCTCAGAGATGCTGTTTCTGGGAAAACCAGCCCAAATCTCCCTCTTCTTGCTTCATCTTTACACTAACAAGTGAAGGCTTGGCATGCAGAGTACCGAGCATGAAAATAAACCTACCAATACTTCATTTCACTGCATGGCAATTTCTCCTGAATTATTCCTCCTTGCAAGACCTTGAAAAGACATGCAGGCTGTCTAACCACATCATGCTCTCAGGAAGGAGTGGAGCTGCATGGTTGTGTCTGATGCTTAGTGCCAGGAGGCAACAAGTTCTGTACACACTGAGAGCCCTGTCCCACAACTCCCTGCAGGCACCACCAGCCTTTGAAATAAATCTTCTCTTTGACTGTCTCCTTATTTCTATGCTAAGTTTCCTACTAAAGACATAAATGGCTATGTATTCCTTATTTTCTGATGTAGTTACCAGTAGAATAGCAATACAATCTGGATAAGATTAGCTTGTTTTACTAAAAAAAAACAAATCAGCATAGGCAAATGGCCAGGTGCTTCTCACAGTCCTTAAGTAAAGCTTTTGCAGACTGTATTTAGCTTTTAATCAGTTTTATTTGCAGTCCCTGATAGAAAAATTGAAGTAGAAATGTCATGCATGTGTGAATCATCCGTACAGTATATTTACTTGTTCTGAATTTTTCCCTATTATTTAGTAGAACATTTTAATGACTATCCACCATATTGCAGTATATGCATTTGTTGTGTGCAAGTCTCTAGGTTATTAAGAACACCCCTAGCACAGATTAATCATTTGATGCTTATTTGGTACATCATATGAAGTCAAGGTTTCCTTTACCACTGCTCTTCCACCTACACAGAAATAATCACCTTTCCTACTTTTTTTTTGAAGTACTTGAGCTCACTTTTCACATATGATGGACTAACCTGGTAACTAAATCAATGACTGCATTGGGGTATTTAGCATTTAAATATTTTTATTGCTTTTGGTGCTTAGGTAAATCAAATGAGCCTCTCAGGATACTGGCACCGTTTACATTTCTAAAGTGATTTTACCTCTTTGTCTAGCAGTCATCTCTTTATTGACAGCAAGTCAATAGTCATTTGATATTAATGTTCCCATCTATTTATTATTCATATCAGGAGTAGACACCCACCAAAGGTAAAATCTGGGAGTGTTTGGGACTTACAAATTTACACAGATCACTGAATGCTCAAAAATTTCAGAATTTGAGATCAAGGACTTGTTTGTTTCACATCCTTCTCCCACTGAACAGGAAGCCCAAACTGTGGAGACGGGATGTGGCATTTCTGTGTGTTTTGGGCAGTCTCCTGCATGCAGTGCCGGCTGTTGGGATGCTGCTTTGAGGAGCAGACTTAGCTCAGGAGCTCCTGTACTGACTCAAGTATCTCAACATGGTGTGTTGTGGACAGAGAATTGTGGAATATCTGTCCTGTGTTGGACCCAGGGCTGTGTGATTGCCCTCCGGGGCTGGAAGGGCAGTCAGAGGTGTCAGAGCACCAGCAGCTCACCGAGTGATGGGGCTGGTGCCAGCAGTGCCTTTGTGCTGCCCAGCAGAGGGAAGCCAGGCAGTTCAGACCAAGAGTCTCACTCCCTGTGCCTCCTTGGGAGCACTGTGACCCCTCTGCAGGGGAGAGCCCAGCTCTGGCTGCTGTGTGACAGAGCTCCCTGCCTGCAGCTGCCTTGCAGGCTCACCCTGCTGGCCTTGCCCAGTGACCTGCCGTGGAGCAGCCAAGCCAAGCAGTTTGAGCACAGAGAGCTCGGATCCAGGGCTGAGTTTATGAAGTTAGGGCAATTAGCAGGTTCACTGTGTGAGTTGTTTCCACTGGCAATGATTTTGTATGTACAGTGACTGTAGATTTCATCTGAACACAGATTTTACATTAAATCACTAATTCTTTTGGCTTGCTCAGTGAGAATGCAAATACTTACATAAACTTCACAAAAAAAATTAGTGACTCTCTTTTGTTCAGTACACCTGCAGATTTAATTGGCTGCCTGAAAATTACAAACCAAAAAATCAAACACGACACAGTTGTCTGCAATACAGGTATTCTTATTTTCTAAATATTTCTTATAGGAATTTCTAATTTTTCTAATATTTCTAATATTTCTTAAAGGAAAGAGACTTTGAGCACATCAGCTGTGAATAATTATAAATAAGCAACCTGTCTTCTCCTTATGATGTTAAATTCTGTCCTCTCAGAATTTCTTTCTTCATTACTATTTTTTTTTTTGCCTAATTTAAATATTCTGAATTTTAGGTTGTCTCCTGAGTAGTTTCTCAGGGTATTCCTGTCATAGAAGTAGCCATTTCTAGAATTTATTCTAGATATAATTTTGGGATTTACCTAACAGGAAAAAAAAAAAGAGGCAGGTGACAGATGACAAATAAAAATGTATAATATGAAAAAAGCAGTTTGTACCCTACCCATTACATGACCAAGTGTAAATGAGGTGGTTGGAAAGGCATCCAGTGCAAAAGTATTCCTGTGACTTAGTGGAAAACTCTTGTGATGGGAGATGGACAGAAATGTAGGCGGACAAAACATCAGTTATGGATTCCTTGGAAAACCAAGAAAATCCTTTTATTTCTCCAGCTTTTTCACAATGAAAGATGCAGAAATATGCCTGCAAGTGAAATGGAGTAGAGGAGTGCTGTCGGGAAGGAATATTTCCAAGATGGCAAACTGTGATATCCTGCAGTATGGATGAGGTTATTTTTGGCAGGACACATGAGAGCTTTCTGCTCTCCCTGCTTTGGAAGGAGGGTGGTCTGTGGTGTGACCTTCTGGTGCTCGGTAGTATCCTCTGTATTTTATGAGAGCTGATTAACAACACCGTACTTTTATCCATGTACTCTCAGGTTTCCAACACAGGACTAAAGTAAACTGCCGCCTGTAGGAAGCACTAAAACACAGGCTTTGGTCAAACATGTTGCTATCAACTCTCCTTACACATATCTGGAGGACTTCAGATGTGTCTATATTTCTTTCACGCACTGTACACTTTGTGCAGCACCTCTCATAGACGGTTCTGCACCAGATATGCTCCCTCATCAGGAAACACAACTCCAAAAAAAGAGTTGTTATGCTTTGTAGCTCCAAAAAGAGATGCCTGCAGTATAGTCTTCTGCAAAATAAGCAACAAAGCTGTTGTAGTCCAAGATCTTTGTATTGTTGTGATGACTTGGTCTGGCTGAGTGAGCTTTCCAAACCAGATGGTATATATATCTCTGGATCAGTCATGGATGTCCATACCTCTGACTTCACCCATAGTCATCATGCAGGGAACAAAAATCTCCCATGGGCAAAGGACCTTCATGTACAATAATATTTCTTTCACAGGGTTTAATTTATCTATTTTAGCTTCTCCTCAACATCTAACTGTAACAAACCTCTGCAAGCATAAGACCTGAATATTGACCCTGAATCCCTGTGAGCTGTTGGCAGGCTCAGGAAGAGCAGTATGCTGGAGAGAAGAGTGGACATCCTGCAGTCTGTGGAGGATATGGAAGAACTTCCACTTTTTAACCCCAAATGTCTCCTTGGCCTGCATACAGCCAGCTGCACCCCTACAGCTCCTGGAGCTGCTTTCTTCATGGTGACTTCAGAAGCAGGCCTGGGCAGCCCAGGTACCTGCTTTGGTATAAGGTAACAGCTGCTTTTGCAGAGCATATGTTAAATGCCAGAACACCTGGATAATGAGATGGCAAGATCCTTTCAGTGAGGAGGAGGCAAGTCTAGCAGCTGTAGTGCTGAAATGACAAATCAGTGCCATGGCAGGGATCTGTGTGTTGTTTTGTTCCAATAGTCCCAGCCCTTTGGACATGGTATGTGGTAGTGGTGCCTGTGAGCAGTGCCATACTCTTGCACTTAATAAACTGCTTTTCAGAAAGTGTTGATTCTGAGATTCCTGATAAGACCAACTTATGAATGTAATGGGTTGTTAACAGGCTGTAACTTGCTTAGATACATATTCCTTGTCATGTGTCCCAGCATCTGGGCCCCAGCTGACAGAAAAATCCCCTGTACATTTTCCTCAAGAGCCAGAGAGTGTTCAATAATTTCCTTGAAGAACACAGGCTTTATTTTCCAAACTTCTGGGTCAGCTGCTTTTTGATGTTGAGTTTGTCCCAGTTCTTGTTTTCTGCATCCTGGAAGCCCAAAATCCAATCACATCAGAGTTAACTGAAAGAAATGAGGAATAAGAATGGCTAAGGAAAAGGGGATTATGATTGCTTTACTTGGTATTTGCACAACTACTTTCATCATGTTGACTCACAGAACCTAGTACAAGTAAGGCAAAGGCCCCATAGATATTGGCTAACCTGGTTCTATGTCAGTACCTCCGTGTACTTTTTCATCCACAAAAGTTCTTCGTCATGCCAAGAAGACTGAGATGAGGGAAGAATGAAGCTGAAGAAAGCACTTTTTAAGAAATAAAAGGAGGACAAGGGCAAAGAGAGAGGTTACATTATATCTATGGGTTTCATATAACCCTTTCATTCAAGGGTATGCAACAAAATGATGACAGGGAAGGGAAAAGGAAAGGAAAAGAACAAGCAGAAAGCAAAGGAGAATGAGGTCTTAGAGGGATCTTGTGGGAGAATTGAAGTGTTTGGGTGGGAACAAATGGACATTCAGTGAAAGAAAGTCAAATGAGAAAGTGAGGATGGTGGGAATTAGACTGGAAAAGTGCTAGGAAGAGGTGGCTAGACAATGAGTGAAATGAGAAGGACCTGAATAAGGAAACAGAATGGAATGGAATGGATGGCTTCTATCAAACCACCAAGTCTAACTCATTACACTTAAGAAAAAAATTGTTAAATGCACTGTTCCTTAAGCAGTTTGATGTGCCCATAAAGATAGACCCATATTATATGGAATTAAATATTGCATCTGGAAACAAAACACTTGGTGAATTTGGTCTCATGCATGGCATGCTACACAGCCTTCTCACGGACGCAGAGCTGAAGAAAGGAGTTTCTGCTCGAAGTGGTGAATCCTGCCTGTGCTGTGCAGAGCAGCAGCTCAGAAGGAGCGAGTGGATGGGTGGCTCAGGATATCCAGGAGCGGTGGCCGCAGGAGCACAGCACGCCAGCCCTGCCTTGCTCCTCTCTGGAGCCCTGGTGGTGTTGTTGGAGCTGCCCCGGGCTCCGGGCTCTCCAGCGGCAGGAGCGGGATCCTGCCTGCGCCCCTGCCCGCCGCTCACCTGGCAGGCACCCGTTGCCATCTAGTGGCTCTTGTAGGACTCTCTGTGCCTGGAAAACAGTTTTTCCCCGACAGAATTGCAGCCCAGCAATTGCTTTTCCGGAGAAGATTTGCACAATTTGTCCGCACAATCTCCTGAGTGACTTGCTCAGGAGCACAGTGTCTGCTCCTGGGAGTGGAGACTCCCTTTCTGTAGCACCCAGAGTTTGGCCTTGCTTTGCAATAGGACAGGTTATTCACCTGCCTTTTAGGTGGGCATTTTACAGAAGGAGGAGTCTGGCAAAATCTCAAAAGCAGCCGAATGAGACCTCAGCCCTGCTGGACTGGCTCCCTTGCTGGCAAATGGGAGCTCAGCAGTGCCAGGATCTTCACCTCCCACTTTTGATGATACTGGCCAGATTATTGGAATAGACTGGAAGATTTTTGTCAGTATATTTTAGTATTTTCACCCTTGATAGATCCCAACTGGACCAAGACAAAATGCTCTAGCTGTTGGGCCAGCACAGAGGAAATATTGGTCCAATTGGTATGTTGCACTGGCTGCAAACCATTCCTCTCCCCTGGTCCCTGAGAGTTAAAGACATGGTGTAGAGGAACAGTTTAAGGCTGATGCCCTTGAGTGAAAAACAAAGTAACTGCACTCCTCCTTTTGGAGCTGCCAGTCACTTTCCATTTTTTTTTCCCTGAAGAAAAGAGATGATAAAAGCTGAGAAAATTTGAGAAAGGTGGGAAAAGAGGGAGAGGAGTGAAGGAATGAGATCTGTGAAGCATGCCCTCTATTCACTGGTGTCTTTGAACAATCCTGTTATCTCGAGAGATCAAGTGGAAAAGTCTTAAGAAAAGAATTAAGAGAACTTGGAAAAATGGAGTACCTCCCTTGCCCTTGAAAGGGAGACCACTATGAAGGAATGGAAGAATTTTCCTTCTCTGTCTCATAGAGTGCCTCAGTACAGAACATCCCCACATCCTGTACTGTGGTAGCATCTACTTGGCTTTGTGTTCACTTGTGATGGATTATTCAGTTTTGGGTTATTGCCACTGTGGTGTATAATCATCACAGCAAATAATAACCAATTGTACTTTAAGTACTTATCACTTACACACTGAGCCTATTGCTGTTTTCAGAAGAAAAACTCCCAATTCTGGAAATACAACAAAACTGTGTGAACATTCATCACGAGGTGATAACGGTAACTGGACGGTATTTTGTTCATGCAAGAAAAATGAAGCTCACACTATGTCTGTAACAGCAGAGCTTTGTGCATGTGTTGCACAGCACAGCTGCCTTTCTTCTCTCTTGGATGCACCTGAAGAGGATCCTTGAGTCTGCTAGCTCCAGGCTAAGGCAAACCAAGGTATTCCTGCAAAGCATGACTGCAGGGCAAAAATCTGAAGCTGTTGTATGAAAACCCCCCCACCATAGATGCTTTATAATGAAAAACCCTCCCAATCTTTTATTTATTTATTTTTTAAATGCAGAACTCTGTTCATATGTTTATTTCAAAACAGACTAAATCTTTGCTCTATGCTTCTGCCTAAATTGAGGGTTTCATGCTGTTGTGCCTTTTTTTTTTTTTTTTTTTTTTTTTTTTTTACAGTAGAAAAGTGGGAAGGAAAATACATGAGCCACTGGAAGCTGAGAACAAATACAGCTTTGATTTTTGAAAACAGAAAATTAACGAAACTAAGTCAAGTAAAATGCAGGTCTTAAGGGGGTGACCATATCTCTTTACATCTCCACTGTAAAGAGATATGGTCATACAGAGAATAAAAGGCAAAAATTGCAACAGACAATTTCAGGCTAGAAAAGAATTATTTAAATCTAATCATCAGCAAGGGTTGAGTGACATGGGGGTGGTGTGTGTTTTGCCATCACTGGGTAGTTGTGGGATCTGGTTAGACATCACATACCAGGAACAATCTGGAGAACCTGCCCAGCGACCAGCCAGTCTTTTCCTCCCCCCATGGGAGTGGCTGTCCTGTGGCTGACTTACAGAGGTGCTGGTGCCAAACCTTCACAAAGAAATGGACCAACTTCTCACAGCCTCCAGCCCCTCTCTGGTGGTCTGGCTCCCCCCAGCGCTGCTGGCAGCAGGGTGTGGAAAGGGCACCACCTCCAGCGCCTCCCTGGGCTCAGTGGCCCTTCGTGCTCATGTCTGGTGGCTCCTCTTCTCCACTTTCGTGCCAGTCTCTGTCCCCAGGCCCTCCTCTGATCCAGAAAAGGAAGTGGCATCTTGATGGGAATGGATGACGACCATTTTACTTTGATTAGGGTTCCCCAAAAGGATATTTCCTGTCACTGAGGGCCACACAGAGTTCTAAGTTCAAAATTAGTTGAAATAAGTTTTATCATAAGTTTTATTTTTCTTTTTAAAGTGGCCTTATATTGCCTATTTACTTAGCATGAAAAATCCTGAATAAATAGAGTTAAATAAGCACTATATTACTGAACAATCCTTAGCTCTTGTTTATATAAAAGGAGCAGAGTGAACCTATCATTGTCTGAAAGGAAAGTCACATTCCAAATCTCTGCTTGCTTTGGGCAGCAAAGCGGGAATGACTATTTAATTTTAACATTTTCAAGTTTATATACTGGAACTGATGCTGGAGTATCATGAATGTGATCGCAGAGCATTTTTCTTTCATGTACTCCTCTTTATTCATTCATTTTAATGTATGTTGACTTATATAAATCATGGCACAGCATGTGTGACATGTTACAATGAAATCTAGAAAAGAAAAAGACATCATTGGAGGGCTGAGTTCGCCAGCTGACAGTAGGACTGATAGCTTTGATACTGCTGTGTTATTCATTCTCAGTTACATCCTCAGTACACGTACAGAGGTACAGCCAGTGCCTCTGCTGTCCAGCTGTGTGATCAGCAAAGGAGCTCTGTTTAAAAATATGGCTCAGTTTTGGTCTATTCATGTGGTGTGCGGGGATCCAAATTATTCTGAAATATTTTATAGAGATTTTTCTACTTTAACTATATTCCCACCAGCTAGTTAAGCTGGATAAGAGCTGAACTTTGTGTATGGCTTAGCTGGAGGCACATGTAAGCACTATCCTTCCACAAGGAAAACCTGCAAATGGAGCTTACCAGGACTGCAGCAGGTACTTGATCTCCAAACTGAACTGACAGAAAGGTTTATGTTTCCCTGGTGGAAAGCGTAGATATTTTCAGTGTATTTGGTGACATCAGGAACCAGAGCTCTGGGACAGCTTTCCTACATTTCAAGGGACCTGAGCTTGCTGATGTGAGATGATGGTGAGGATAGAGATACACACCTTTCAATTAGTCAGTATAGTTTGGTGTCAACCCTAAACAAATACACAAAATAAAAAATCTTATCCTTGGTGATGCATAACCTATCCTTCTTTCAAGAAGACTCTTTGTTTTGTCACTAGAAAGGATAAAGTCCACAAATTACCTCACTGTTCATTTATACATGAATTATTGATAGAGAGGTACCATAAATGCCATAAATGGGAGAGCTAATGGTGCACCTGGATGATCAATGTAAGAGCACTCAAATCCATGGTACAATGGGAAGGTGATTTCACAGCCCCTCTCTGCCACATGACACCTTCTTTGTGCAGGCAGCAGTATTTGCCCTGTTCCATCAGCAGCTGGTTTAATAAAATGATAACACTAAAAACTAATCTGCAGTTTTGTTTTGCAGTGGTAATTTCAAGCTCCCTGATCCAGCAGTCTGTGACTGCACAACTCAGCACTGGCATGGAGAAAGGCACTGGCAAAGGGGCAGAAAAGGGAAGGTGAAAAGTGTCTTGCAGTCACAGCCTGACCATGCAACCCCACCCCTCTGACAGTCAGTGCCAAAAATCTATTCGTGCCCTACTAAATTACGGCCATTTCAAATCGTATTTTCATTCCCCGGTTGTTTGGCAAGAGTGTTATGTTCCTAGCTTTAAATACAGCTATCCAGGGACTCCCAGCAAGACATTTATTTTTATTATGTTTTCCTTTTGGACTTTATTCACAAAGCCAGCAAGGATAACTAAAAAGCTGAGATTTGAAAGAGGAAGCGGGTTTAAATGAGAAATACCCTTTCAAGGAATTTGGTGAAACATCTTGATACAGAGACTAGAATGGAAATAGAATTTCCCTGGTGTTTAAACATTCATGTTTTAGTAGAAAAAAAACCCCACCTTGTTTGAAACAGGCCCCAAATTTTTGAGGAGCTGATGGAAGTAATGGAGTGTGACGTACATAGCTGGGACAAGGAATATACTGGAAGAAGTGAGCACAGTGTCTTTAAGAAGTTGCCAAGACCTGCAGAAGGCTGACATGGGCAATTTCCTCCAAACTGAAGCTACAAGCAAATGAAATAGATGGAAGGCTGTTGAAATTGAAGGTGTGAGTCTTCTGAGCTCTATACAAAATGAATGAGCAGGCAATTATGAGGATACTGGAGTTATCAAGAGTCTGGAGTAGGAGTATGCCATATGAATGTGCAGTCACCTTTGTCAAGATGGTCCCATTAAACCTTAAGACTGAAAATTTTACTGGGAAGAGAATAAAAGTATTCCAGTTAATTTCACTCTTTACAATATGAACAGATACAGATTCAAGGAAATTAAATGCTACTTTGGAGGGATCTGTAAAGGCACTCAGTGCATCCCAGCTTCAGGGCAGCAACTCTCTCTCTTCAGACCAGAGTTGCAGAGCTGCCACTACCTCTTCCAAGAGCGAGGGAGTACTGAAAGTCTGTGGTGGCAAATCATGTTTTCCTAATGCTGAACCTGAACAGGTATCAGACTTAAGCCACTTCTAGGTGTAGACACCCAGCTGGTCTTGGACTTGCTTCACAGTGGACATCTGCTGATTGTCACTATGACCAGCAGCACCCGCTGCTCTTGGTTGCCAAGTGGTATGTGACAATTTTTTACTGAGTTTCTGGAGAGATTAAAGCAGTTCAGGACCTTATCCAGCCTCTGAGGGATCGGGGCCAGAGATTGTTCTGTATAGGATAGTTTTGGAACATTGGTTGGGAGAGAAGAAACAGTAGATGTGTATTTGGGATGGATGTCACAGATTAACCCCTGCCTCCCTTAAGAGAGAAGTAGATGTGTTACTAGAGAAGCTGTTGGAATAGAAAACCGAGGCACTCAGATCTGCCAACATCAGCAAAAACCTTGCCCCAACTGCTGAGTGCACCTACTGACTTTGGATTAGGCTCTAGAGGGAAATTTTACCAGTTGCAAGACTTAAAAGCTGGCCAGATCCCACCTAAAAGTGAAAACTGCAAACTTGTAACTGGTGAGCCTCTGATTTAAAAATCCACCACAAAGAAAAACAACCAAAAAAATTTCCATTAATGTGATTTAAAATCTATGCAGTACATAATACCATAGTATTTCAAGCTGAAGAGAGTTAAGAGGTGTAAATAGCCTTTAAGAAGAATGCATCAGAAATATGAAGAGATCCTGAGAACAAGCCAACAGCCAGCTGGTGACGCAGGCAGCTGAGGTATGGCAAACAGGACTCAAGGTCCTGTTCTGTAAAACTCTGGGAGGAGTTGAACTCAGTCTTCCACCAGCACATCTCTGCACACTCAGTACTTCAATATTCAGAGAAATGAAGTTGTCCCAAGAGAAGGAACTGGAAGAACAAACAGCCACTAAAACATAAAAACCAGCCAAGTGGTTTAGAAATTTACTGGGATTGAAGCCTAGCCATGTTATTGCACCAAATGGCCCTGAGCAAATATCTCCACAAAATGCTTTCAGGACATTCTGTTTCAGTGCAGGACAGAATTTTTCTCCTAAATTTGCATGGACTAGGAAAGTGTCACTGCTTTATACATATGTCAAGGTTCAAGCTGGAGTACAAACCTCACTTCTGAAGATGGATGTGTGTGACAGTGGCAAAACATAGTCTTCCTCACTTCCTCCCTCTCCCACTTTGCAGCTGTCTTTGATGGGCAATATGATTCGTCTCAAGATGAAAACCAGGTGAGAATTGCAGGAGGAACTGTCACATAAGGAGATAAAACTCTAAAGTAGCTCCAGAGGTGCTTGTATTATAATTGTGGATTCTGCAAAGTCAAAGAGACTAAACACTTCTAGCTCTTCCTGCTTATATATAAACCCTTTAGAACTGCTTGTCTTACATTGGCAATACTTAGATACTGTGTCAGCAATAAATCCAGTGATAATCATCGACATAACCAGCGTCAGACTTCTTGTGCTTGACTCATCTCTCTACTACTCTGCCTTCATGTGATTCCTGCTGCATGCACCCAAGGAAAAGGATTCTTCTTCCCCTCCCTGTCTTGTGCTCAGAAGGGCTCTGGGAGACAGAAGGTACAAAAGAGTTGGACGTTGTGAACATTCAATCATAGAACCGCAAGGCTGGAAAAGATCTCCAAGATCACCGAGTCCAACCCTTGATCAAATGTTGCCACGTGAACTCAACCATAGCACAGTGCCATGGAACAATTCCAGGGACAGTGACTCCACCACCTCCCTGAGCAGCCTGTTCCAAGGCTTAACTACCCTTTCAGTGAAGAAACCCTTCCTTATGGCAAACCTGAATCTCTCAAGTTTTGCTTAACTACAGCAGACTAGTACTGTTCCTGTGAAGTGCAATAGTAATTTAGACGACACTTTGCAACTACCAAGCAAAAAAAAATTCCCAATAGGGATTGAGAGTGATGTGGCCTAGCATAAATATCTATTTTGTTGACAAGAAAGAAGGTGGCAGCAAGTGAAATATGCATAAGCTGAAAGTCTGTGGAATTGGCTGTTTTTACCCTCTCTTTAAGTAAAAGTGGCTGTCCTGCAGAAAGGTAATTCCTTTAATGCTTTCATATTACCGAATAACTTAATGATCAAAGATACATTCCGTACATGAGATGTTCCTCCTAAATGTTATCCATCACTAGGGAAAAGGACCTCTTTCTTAAGAGCTTAGCTTTGAGAGACTGACACTGATCTTCAGAGCTCTGTTTATCTACTGAGATATCAGACAAGAGCCAGTCAAAAGGATCTGACACAAGTCAGAGCTTGTCAATCATTACAATCCATCAGAAGAGCTCTGCCTGTGAAAGAGGCAAATATGAACTGTCCTGGAGCAGGACAGGTACTACCAGCAGAAAGAATAAAAGATAAAAACGTACAGTGCAATGGCAAGGCTTCTTTAGGAATCCCCCTGAGCAACCTCACCACTGAATCCGGGTGTAAGGTAACAAATGGAACAGGTGCAGGGAAGGACTCCAAATCCCACCTAAAGTCTGGAAAGCACCCATGGAAAAACAAGCAGTTCAGCCTGTTTAGCCTTACAGAACAAAGGCTGAAACAAAATATACAACTTTGGTCCATGCATACTGCAGGGGGCAAAGGGAAAAAAAAATGGAAAAAAGGAAAAGATTCAACTTATCCTGCAGCTATGCATATACATCAGTATTCGTAACATACAGGAATATATCCTTCAGTATGCTAGCAAGGCATGTACTAATATGGCAGCAGAGTTAAGGCAGAAAATAAAAGGGCTAAGATATTTCAGGGCTAAGATATTTTCTTCTTTCAGACTAATTTACTTAGAAACGTATTATGTGAGCACTTTTATAGTGTTCTAAGGCAGGCAAACAGACTTCCCCTACTGTTTACATATCTAAAATATAAGCACCTGTGAACATTTTTTAAAGACACTAACCAGGTAAAGTTTACAGACATGACTCCAACCAGACACATTTGTAAAGACAAGTTCCCCAGTAAAAGAATTAAAGGAAAATAAAATATGGCAACTCAAGATTTTTGGCAAACATTTTATATTTTTATACAAAAATCTCAGTAAGAAACCTAGCAGAATATCTGACCGAAACATCTGCCTTACAACAAGTTCAACAAAAACAAAAAAACAAAAACCAAAACAAAACAAAAAAAACCAACCCCCCCCCCCAAAAAAAAAAAAAACTCACAAAAAAAAGAGAAATAAAGAAAAAAAAAGTAAAATCCAACCCCCAAAATATTTTTTAATTATAAACCAGAATATCAACAAAACACTTAAAATAATCTCAGATTGTTTGGCAATTCATCACATCATAACAAGAGACACATTTGATCATAAGAAAAGTTTAACTTTATATACAACTTCACTTGAACATTTGCTCTTACCAGAGTTAATATACATTAAAAAAAGATTCTGGCAATAATACCAGCTTCTGTTTTTAATACCTGTGTATAAAATGTAACATAAAATGCTGAAGCTCTATAGGTAGGAGAAGTGACATTTGATTTCAATGGGTCCCTCTTTGTTGAAAAAGATAAATACTGAAAGAACATGTGTTTAGTTGCAAAATAAAACTTTCAGGGTGGTATTGGTTGACTGTGAATAAATCTAACCTAGTACTATTTATTTCTTGAAGTTGGTAGTAAATTTCCAAGTGAAAATATAATCTAGTAAGATTACATTTTAAATGCCGTACTTTGCCACAAAAGTGAACAGAAAGGAGCCAAGTCCCTTTCACTATGCTAAACTACTTTAATGCATGCGAGAAAAATATTTCACCAACTGTCTGAGCATATTTTAGAGAACTTCAGATTTTAGACAGCCCTGGGGGAGCAGAGGGGAAGTTTCCTACTGACATCTGCATAGAATGTAAAATATATAATTAAAAAACCCTAAGATATATACTAAAGTTTACAGACCAATGCTTTCCATATAATAAATAAAATGTCCATCATTGATCAGATTCATACACAGAGTAAAATACAACCTATTTTTACAAGTTTATGTACAAAGTATTAGTAGGCACATGGGTGCCTTATGGGCTGGAAGCATCTGCATTAGCATGTCACATTGGGAAACTCCAACTTTCCAAGTCAGTGATAAAATATATAACTACTTTGTTTTTCATTCAGATACAAAGTAAACTTATTTTTCATCTGAAATAAATGTACATAATATTCTGTATAAACAATAGTTTATAAAGCTGTTTAAAATGTAACTTAAAAGTACTGCATTGTTTAACTTAGAGCTCTGAAACAAGCACGTGCAAATCCCTTTGCTTTAAAAAAAATAGAAGCACAGATGTTTGTTTTCCTTTTGACTCTTCCAAGAACAGTACTGGCTGGTAAAGATTATCGTTTTGCTTTCTTTAATGGCGTCTCCTCTGCTTTCTGCTGGCCTTTTCTCCGTACCACTGTTGGGCTGTCCTCCCTTTTACGCTTGGCAGACTGCACCTTTAACCTGAAAAGCGTATTAAAAGCATATTATTTCCACAATGAAGAGTGGTCAGGCACAATTCTATTCAGAGGGCTGAAGTAAACTGTTCATCTCTGATATATTATATAAAAGCTTACTACTAAAACCCACTTCTTAGTAAGATATAGGGTACTAATTCTGTATGTTGGAGAGTGCTCCCTTTGTAGAATTTGGTGCTAGAATTATTCTTCTTCCTTCTCTTTCTCTGGAAAGATTTGTGGATTTATAACAAAACATAATGAACTTCATTACCCTGTCCCCTGTCTCACAAAGACAGAACAGCAGCAACAGTGTCTCAAGCCCAGCATACACAAGAGGGAGTAAAGGGCACACACCAGGTACCCATACCCTGAGCATTCACACACCCATCCATGTGCTCACCATATTTCAGCTGCAAATAACTGTAAATGGCCTTAAACTCTTGGCCATTCACAACCACACAAAATAATGGAGCTGAGGCGTACTGTGACAGCCATCAGTGCACAATGCACATGCTCTCCAGGTTCAGCCTGAAGACACTGACATGTTTCAGAAAGGATGACAGCTACACGTGTTGGGCACACAACACATTTTACAGGTAAACTACAAGATGCAGAGCAACTGTGCATTTGTTACTTACTCCCTTGGGATTCTGCACTATGATCTCACCTTTACAAATTAAAAAGTATACCAGGAAAGGAGGGAAAGGGAAATATATTCACAACTTGGTAAAAGGTCTCTCAGAGTTTCTCCTCTTTTTATTAGCTGATCTTAGATCTTTGAAGCATTAGAATCATGCCAGTATATTTAGCTTTAACCTGAACTACCGATGCTCTTACTCCCCACCCAGGAAAGAATCACAGCTGAAGTTAAAATACTACATAAACAGCATCTTCAGAGGTTTCCAAGGATATAAGAAAAAAAAAAAACTAGTCTTCCAAATGTCAAATAAAGGAAGAAAAAGAAGAATGTAAACAGAAGAAAATCCTTTAAAAGCTTTTATAATTCACATGAGAACAGAACAAAACTAGTCTGCTGTTCAGATTTTGAAGCGGTATGTTGCATACAAGGAAAGGATCACTGTAGTGGCTTCCAGAACAAATCCTCAAAGTAGATTCAACTTTAATACTTACTGTGTCAATGGAGGAGATTTATTAATTTTTGTATCACTTGGAGATCTTTTCTTAGCTGCTAGTTTCTGTCGTTTTCTAGGAGAAACTGAACTTGGACTGCTGCCTTTAGAAGTTGCACGTGTGGTTGGCTTGCTGGTCTGTTTTCTGTAATACAAAAGAATGATGAATTTATGTATGACAAAATACTTTTACCAAGTCAATTTCTTCTTGCATTCCAAGTGCAGATAATCAACACTGAACAGTATTTGCAACAAGTAAATCAAAGTTGCCAAAAGAAACAGTGAAAAAAACATATTTGCCTGCTTCAAGACACTGCGAAGCCAAGCTGGGTATTTTTGTATCAAGTGTAAAATCAAAAGACTGCTTTACTGACAATATTTGGTATTTACAAAGAAAATCAACACCAAACCAATCCATTCCAAATCTTGCAATAATTTTTGTATAATTTTTGTATAATTTTTTTTTGTACTAATTTTTTAAACATATATAAACGTCTATGTTTAAAAGAATATCCTGTAGTCTGAATTCACTCAAGCTTTGGTATCCACAAGTTCAGAAACCTGAAAAACTGGTTATTGGTGATTAATTTTATAGCTTAGAAGACAAGTGACTTAAGTCAAAAAAAACCAGCAATGCTGAATATGAAGAAGCATTGTCTTTCACAGAATAATTCCCAAATGCTATTTATAAAATGCAGATTGGATGCAGCACCTTAAGGTAGAGATGCTTTGTTACAATCAGAGCCAGAAAGATAGCATTGGAAACCTGAGACACAACCCCAAATTTACAAAAAAGTAGATGTTTCCACATGCAAGTAGAATAAACCCACAAATACCTAAACCTTTATTACAATTTTAGAGTTAACCATTATGTGAGACTAAAGGAAGTCCCTTTGCCTTTACCAAAACAAAACTGTTGTTTACTAAGTGGTAGTGGTAAACCTTCACAGTTTTTATGTAAATGAACAATCATGTAACTACTTTTGGATTCAGTTCTGAAATTATCAGTTCAAGAGCACTGTGGCAACTGTGCTTCCAGTACTGCCCAAAGGCTAACATATAATATATACAATATACCATAATATCCTTAAGAGGGAAGCACATATGGTCAATTGAAAGTAATCCCACCAACAACATAAAAAAAATGCCTGGACTCCAATTCTCTTCTGAAAGACAGCAACACATCAAAACTTCCCAAAGCTGCTGTGTTTCACTGTTACTACAATAAGATCAAGAGGATGAGCTCTGCTGGAATTCAGTAAGCCTGCAAAAAGCAGACCAGTGCTAAGGCAGAGGAAGAATGGCTTCCTGAAAATAGAGCTTTTGCTACCCACACTTGTCTTTCACAGCAAGATTGCTTTCCAAGCTTGGAGATCACCATACTAGAAATAAAATCCTCTGCAGATTCATGTGTTTAACTTGGACAGTACTTCAACAAACAGACAGGGATAATTATATTTTCACCTTGTTCCAACACCAAATACCAAATGGTGGATTGTACAATCAACTCCTTTGTCCCATTTTACCCATCAGAACCAAGTGTCCTTAGACTTAAATTCTGCGGCATCACCAGGACAAAGAGTGCCAACAGGATCAATTCTTACCTTGCTACATATTCAAGTATGCCTTTTGAGACCCTAACAATTTCCCTTAACCTCACCTTTTGTCTCTTCATTCCTTGACGAGTGGTACTAGAATTAGAACCAAAATTATTTGGGAAGCTCTTATAATTTTTAAAACAAACAGAGAAAGGCAAAAAGAGGAAGTCACAAGCTCCTCCCTGCAACCACCTCCAAAACAACGAAAAACGAGGCAGAAAAAAGCTTGTTATTGGAGCGTCTACACAGTTACCTTTGAGCCTCTAATCTTGTGGCTGATCTAGTTGTGGCCCCAGAATGTGCGTCACCATCTTCCTCACCATCCTCTTCCTCACCTTCCTCTTGCTCTTTTAGCTCATCTTCAGAAGATGTTAATTTCCGACGTTTCTTCTCTGGCTCCAGTGTTTCTGTCCATTTAAAATTTTACACATATGCTATAATTTTCCAAAAGGCCTCCAAAAGGACATGAACACTTAATTTAGAAAAGGTATTCTAGTCACAAATACCATTTTCAGTAAGTAATTTTCCATTTCCTTCATATTTCAACATTTTTAATTCACACTTGTTTGACTTAATCTTGCTAACACATTCACCACAGTTTACTTACACAGCTCCTAGCCAGAATTCATAGAAAATTCATGAGGCTTTATAGAAGCATCTGGGATGTAGCAATTCTGACATGAGATTACAGCAATTTACACATATTTACATAATATTTACACTAGCTGTAACTCAATGATTTTTCCTCAAGAAAGGAAAATTGAATAAAGCTTATCTTGTTGCTATTAGTAAACAGAAGGCACAGCAGTATTTTCTTGTTCTGTTAGGAGTAGCACAGCTTCTCATGCTTTTACCCGTTTCCTCTGATTGAACTAGAGAACGCCTGGGCTTTCTTCCCCTTTTACGCACAACCATTTCTGCCTTCTCAGCTTCATCTTCCTGAAAAAACAAAATGGAACCATGTAAGTCAAAAACTATTTACTTTACACAGAAGACAGACATTTTTCATTACATGCTGCTTGTAAATTTAAAAATCACACTTACATTTGTTGTTTCTTTCTTATTAGATATGTCTGTACCTAAAAAAAAAAAGGAAAGAACAAAACTTGATCCTGAACTTCAAATCTTTCACCTATCAATTTAAAAGGGAATTCTTTCATACTCGTCTCAACTTTGTGTAAGCATCACAGGAGCTCTAAAAACATTTCAAGTCTCTTTCTAATTTACAAAATATCTTGTTGTAATTTGTTACATACAGAGACTGGGACAATGATTAAAGTTTTTTTTAAGTACTAAGGCTTTATATGACTGACAGTATTTACTGCTTTTATGCTGTTCTGTTTTAATGGAAAAGCAGAAGATACTTACCCCCTTTAATTACTGTCAACCAATTACACAATCACAGAAAAATTTGGCTTAGAAGGGGCCTGCAGAGGTCACCTAGTCCAATCTCCTGTTCAAAGCATGGCAAAATTAACTGATCTAATCTTGCACAAGATCTTGTTCAGTCCAATTTTGAAAGTCTCCAAGAACATGGCTCCTTTCAGGTGATCTGTTCTAGTGCTTAACTGTACTCATACCAAGATGACTAAAATGAAGCTCAAAAAGACACTATATAAAAACTTTCTAGTATGCAAATTACATGACTTCCTTTGCTGAAATACTTCTTACTTCCAACTCAGTAATTTTTACAGGTTAGCCTGTACATGTTAAAACAGATTTTTAACTCAACATCCCATGTCTCAACTTGGCTCCCATGGTTACCACTTCTACCCCAACTGTGATGAGAGAGATTATTTTACAAAGCTTTTGAACTCTGTCGAACAGAATGCTCTCTAACACCGCAAGGATATAAATCCTTTGTAATAGAAAAGACAAGCAACGTAAATAAAAGCAAGTTTTTATGTATTTTTCCCCATCATAAAATTCCTGTCTAATTTTTGAAAGCTAAATAATGGTGGACACAAACTCTAAAACCCTCACCAATTAGACTGAGAAAACAAAGCAAAGAATGCCAATGCAAAGGATCTAAAATAGATCTCAAAGAGCAGAAACATATTCTAAAACTCACACACAAGCTTCCTGGCACTCCTTTGTAAGGTTACAGGGAAAAACTTTTTTTCCAAAAGGAAATGAAGTAAAACAGAAATATATTTAAGTGTTAAAAAAATAAGTTAAATAAAACATAAGACTGTCCACTGTATTGAGCTCTACACGCAACATAAACACATACATAATAAAATCAGCATGTATTAGTTCTACTGTGTTCAAAAGAGGTACTTCATAATTCTGGTTCACTTTAGCAAATTTGTAGCAAAGGGGTTTTTGACTGAAGAAAAAATATAAGTTCATGACATGTCTTTAACAGATAACCCTCTGTAAGATATGAAAATGTAACACTTTTGCCTAAAAATACGTATAAAAATAGTAAGACACAGTATCTAAAAGTCACACTAATTTTAGAGCAGCAAGTGTTGATTAGTGCTAAGTAATTAGTTTCAAGTTCAGTGTTAGTGTTACAGGAAGATGATACCTTTGGAAAACATGTGTCTCTTAATTGCATGTGCTGTAGTGACCAAAAATAAAACTCCGCATCCCACTCCATATGTGGGTCTGTCCCTACTGCAAATCCTTATGCAGAACACCCAGAAAGTACCAGAGTAAGTGAACTGCACAGAGGGATTCAACTTGGCTTCCTTTTTGTCACCAGGGTTTCTCAATCCCTTTATGCCCATGAATACTAATACAGGATGAAAAATTTAACAGTTCGTTCCCCTTTATATATTCCTCTGAACATTGCTGTGATAGCAACAGCCTTTTATCTGGAAAACAGAAATGTTACGTAACACACAAACTTTAAGTACACAGCCAGGTATCTGTCCTTTTGAACAAAAAGCAAAGCAGAATTTCATTCTCACATTCTTGTCTGTTCTCTTTGCAGTTCACAGAAGTCAAGTACCACACAACGAGCTAACCCTCCAGAGACAATTCTGAAGCATACGGATTAAAGCTGACATTTTAACAAATGTAGAGAAAATAGGAAACAGCCCATATGTTCAGTGCAGCTGGATTAGTGTATCTGTAGAAACCTAAGGTTTTGGAAAGACCAGAAGACTTGTTTTGAAGGTTTGGTTTCTCAGATTTTTTGCATGTTTGTTTGCATTCATTTACAAACAATTTTTAACCCACTTTTCAGTCCACCTGCTTCCTAAAATGGCTTTAAAGGTTTTTTATGGAGGTGGCCATAATTAAAAAGACACCTTTAAACAAGCACTGCAGTTCAGACTCTATACACAAGAGAAACTAGGAAAGAGAAATAGAAAGGTATTTCACTTAATTCTATTTTAGTTTGAAGCATTTAAAGTACATTTTTGAGTCAAGCTAAGCAACCTTGTTCCAAAGATGTTACAGCAGTTGTGAAAAGGGAAAGAAATATCCCCTCAAGATACCCCAAAAATCTTCAGATACATATCCACAGATACAACAATTAACTGAATAAAACTTGAAATGTAATGTAGTAAGCGTGATTGATAGTAGCTGTATAAAAGAAACCATGCAGAAATGGAAAGCAATCACTAAGAGCCAGTCTGATGGGGCACCTACCTTCCTCTGAAGCTGTGTCAGGTGCTTAGCCTACTCAATCATTTGGTACATTCTGCAATGCATTACTCAGCACCAAGCAGTGCTGCTGCATCTTTGAACTAAGTTCTTAGCAAGCTGTCCTTTTTTGGAACTAAAAACTTGGTAGCAATCAGGGACAAGTCTTCACTTCATCTCTTTCCTCAGATGCTTTCATTCATGAATAACACTGACTGCCAGAGATGATGTTAGGATGAAGAAGGACCCATGTGGTTTTGGTGAAAACCCTCTTTTATTTCTTCCATCTTTCATTTTATATGTTGAGGCAGGTATAATTTCCTTACCTGTTTGAGGTGTTTTCCCTCTACTTGCAAAGGTAGAAGACTGCAGCTGAAATTAAAAAAAAAAAGTGGGATTTTTAATTTAAAGAAAATCAGGAAAATTCAGCATTGCATTACGTTATCACAGATATTTTTTCCACATTCAACTTAGAATGAATCTGTAAATCTAGAAAACAGGAACACTAACAAACACACAAAGTTTGTACTGTAGCTTTAGAGTAGGATGCATTTTTCCACTTTGATAAATAACTGAAACAAGTCAAATCAGCCCATAAACAAATCACAGCACCTTCAGTAACCTGACACTAAAGTCATTGCAATAAAAGACACACAAGATAAAAGCAGTTTCAGTCAAACACATTTCCAAGTATTTAATTATCAACAAAGAAGTTAGTACAGTCACTTTAGAACTACAAGTCACCAGAAACTGTTTATTTATTCAGAATGCAGAAAAAGCTATATGTAATTACACAATATATATATCCTATGATGACTGTCCAAAAACTTCAGTGTTTTCACCACACCAGGATGCCTATGGTTCCTCTAAAGTAGCAATGTGCTCCCAAAGCAGCCCTGGGAAAACTGTCATGCCCTCCTGTCTCAGGTGGAGGGGGTATCACCCCTCCCTGAGCCAGCTCACACCAACCCCTCACTCCTCACTAGGAAGTACAAGGCCTTTAAACACTTGAACCAGATCGAGATGATTCTGTTTCAGTACTGAGGGTGCCAAGGTATAGCTATTTCTGAGGGTGATTTAAAAATTAATTTTAATCCTTAATAGGAAAAAAAAATCCCAAAAAACCAACCAAACAAAAACCAACCCACAACACCAAAACAGAAAAACCAGATACCAAAATTCACACCAGTTCAAATTACATTTCATTAAATTAACATTGAAAAAAAACCTCAATCTGGAAAGACTAGGAATTCTGAAGCAGAGACAATAATTCCTTTTATCCATAAACTAGGTAAATTCCCTAGATTTCCAACAGCCATGCCAGCTAGTGCCTCACTAGGCAAGCAGGAAGAAAACCTGTGCTTCAACACTACTTTTAAAATCCACCCTTTTCTACGCAATAATGTTGATTCTGAAATAGAGGCATTCCCTAGACAGAAGCCTTTAACCAGAATAAATCCAACTGGCTGTACTCCACAAACATGCCTGACCCATCATTGCCCTGTGCTGTAATCCAACTGGATTGCAGAAACAATAGCAGCAGACATCTTCTTAGCTGTGAATAGCCTTCACAGGGGTTAGGAAATAAAACTACCACTGAGCTTTAGAAGACAGACATGTTTCATGAGCTCCTAGGTTACCCACCAGTATTGTCTCTATCTCTTGCATGAGATGTAAAACAACTGTTTTACATAATATTTTATTTTACAGCTATGAAAAGATTCTATGTGCTATTATTATGATATATTCACTAGAGAGAAAAAACCACCTCATTTTTGAAATAAAGTTACCCTTGCTCTTCAGGCCAAAATTATTCTCAGCACGAACTAGAAATCACATATGCACACCACCAAAAATTCACCCTGCACACAGGTATATATTGCTAGCTAGAATAACACTTAGATTTGTATTAAATGAACTAAGTGTGAAGCTGATAGGTAATTTTCTACTTTCTGAATTGACACTATATTTTGCTTAAAAAGTTCAGCTATATTAAGAGGTACTATGAATAAGTTTTGTTTGCTTAAACTGAACTCAAAAATCAAGTTTTCCATAAGATGTTTCTGAAATGTTGTTAACTGTTAGACAGATAAATGGCTCTTGAAATACCATGTTTAAATGCACCCAAACAAAATAAAGGCACTTACATTCCCAGTGCTCATATCAGCTTTTGACTCCCCACCTGAGGGAAGAAATATGAGTTCAGAACTTGAATGTCACTATTATCCTTCTTTTTCCACACAGGTATTATGAACTACTTACCACCAGGCTGTACTGCTTCAAGAGGGTATTTACGAGGCCGTCCCCTTTTGCGTTTCACTACTACAGGCTGATTTTCCTATTAAAAATAAAGGACAAAAATATTTTACCCACTGTAACTGACAATTAGTATTTGAGCAATACAATATAAAGACTGCTAACTGAATTAATAATGTGACAGTGGCAGAAGTAGTACTTTTCATTTAAAAAATAGATGAGGCAAGTTTAGTAGCAAGAGACACCGCCTGTTACAAAATCAACTAATATAGGTGAGAAGAAACAAGACAACTTCCAGTTATACAAAATTCTCAGTGGTTTGACTCAGGCACAAAGCATTTCTAAGAATGCAGTGCCTTCTGCTCCATTAGCCCCAAAATCTCTATCACTTGATCTCACAAATGCTGCTGGCTTACTCCAAACAAGAACTCCAGACTTTACATCCCATGAGCCCCTTTTCATAAAGCCATATAGCACAGGCTACATTCTGTACATTGAACAGGTGCTTCAAACAGTTAATATTTTCATTATCCCAATACACAGATTGCTGATATTCTCTATACAAACAGGATCTTTAGCAAAAAAGGGCCCTTTCCTTTGAAGTTTTAAGCTTTGAAAGAGAACTTTTAAGTAACAAAGTCAGATGCTCAGAATTGCGAAATCCTCAATAAGACTTTCTCTTATACACAAGGAAAGCTTAAATGCCTCATTCAGCATTTACTGAAGTTTAGCAGTATCTCCCCCAGAATGGTTCTTAGAGACTGAAGTCTTGAGTGAACAAATATAAAAACGTATTCCTTAAATTTCCTTCTACTTCCAAATTTGAGGCAAAAAACCCCAAATGACGAAATCCAACACCTTTCTAAGATCAGTGTCTACTTCTAGAGGCCAGCATCAATTTTAATCTCGAGGGATCAGACATTTGTTTATAACCCATATTGTAGAATATCTCAAGTACATGCCTAGGAGATAACAAAGACTTTAGAAACTGTTGACAGACAGTATTTCTTAAAGTATTTGTTAATCATTAAACTGTCCACAGCAATTACAAACTTTTCAGAAAGTACTATTTCTACACAATACAACTCTAACTGCTTTCTAGACATTTTGTAAGCACTATTAAGCCTAGGAAGGGAGTTAGTCCTACTTCATAATGAGACATTGATGTCTTATGGTCTGTGAGTTTGTACTTTTTGACAGAGCTACATAAGTCCTTGGTAATTTTTGAAGACAATTTTAATATGGCTGTCAACAAAATACAAAGTAGTTACGTACTGCAAAGTGCAGGTTCCCAGTACTCTGTCTATCTCAGTGAGTTAACATGAATAAGATCACTCACCTCTGGAGAATTTGCATTTGATTCTGGACTGTGTTTTTTCTTTTCAGACATTTCCTGTTCAGAGTTAAATTCATCTTCACACATACAAAAGAAAAAAAGAAATTGCATAGCTCTGTTTTATTAGGCAAAAGAAATAAAGCCACAACCTCCACACTGAAAATGTTATTTAATTCTTTAGCCCAAAATTCCCTAGAAACACCCATCAGAAATCAACACTGTTTGCCTTGTATCAACAGTGTATTGGTCTGCCATAATGCTTCCTGCTAATGCCACATGAGTTAGGGAAGTCTATTATTTTAAGGTAAGAACAAAAGCTCACACTTGTGACACACTATAAAATGATAGAACAAATACAAGCCCCTATTTCATTTTCTCACATGTTCCATGAAACAGGAAGCTGTGGATATAAGCACACTGCAGAACAGATTCAGACTTGTCAACTTGCTTGAATGAGAAACAAAACGATTAATAGGTCAAACTAACAACAGGGAACATTCTCAGACTGTTCCCACAAAGACAGACTGAAGTAACATCAAAGCCACACTAATTATGCGGACACACCATCTTTATTATTTATTTTAGTGCAATTAAGTCAACTACAACAGTGCAACTTGCACTCTTTTCTGTTTGTTTACAGAAACAAGCAAAAGTGATTTGATGGTTGTGTCATGGATTTTTATGTAGGACAGCCCTTGCTTGCAGTCAGAGGCAGATGTTCATATCACATAATGCTGATTTTTCTATTTTCCCCACCTACCTGTTTATTTCCCATTATCTTTCCTACCCAAGATACATACTGAAGCAATAATGGAGCCAGTGGCTGGTAACAGCAAAAACATCAAAACTTTTCTCACCGTTAAAGAAACTAAGATTAATGCATTATTTGCCAGCAGTAATAGAGCAGAAATCAACCAGAGAATATACGCAAGTATATTTCCTGGGATCAAGTTCCCACTTTCTCTCAAAAATCATTCAAATGAAAAGCAATGAACATTCAATATGAGTTCAGAAAATCTGCCATCATGGGCAGTTTAATTACCTTTTTCTTCCACAGTACTTCTAGAAGGTGTTTGTGTTACATCAATTTCTTTGGACACTTCTGCTGCATCACCTGAAATAACTTCCTACATTATTTTGAAACAAGAGAGGAAAGATGTTTTACTACACATAAAAAATCATTGCCAGTTACACTAAAAAAACCACCCCACCCCGATACACGAGTAGTTATTTTACTCATCAAGGTTTTGTACTGTCTCTTAAAAACTTTGATGCTGAGAAGCTTCAGCACAAATCAGTGGGTGACATAGCCCCAGAATACTGCATACACTCCGAAAAGTAACATCTATCTTGTCCTAATTCCTGTTTTGATTTAGCAGAACTCGGGTAAAGTGCAATATACCCTCTTGAAGAGCTCAGATCAGAATGCCCATGTGGACACTGAACTGACAGGAGAGCTGGCATCCAACAAGGTTCCGTGAGATCCCAAGCTCCCAACTGTTGCGCAATTCATTCCTCTCAGTCTTCCACACCACAAAGAGTCAACACAGACCCCTGCCTTTTTTTTTAATTGTCTCCCCCTCTGAAAAGTATAATTTGCTAGTCAGTTCTTTTGAACTCAAGACAATGCAAAAGTAGCTTAATTATGGAAACATCTCCCAAAATAAACTGCTAAAGAAATTATGATTATGGTTTTCATCTTATTTACAACTGCAGAACATTAAGAGTTCTTGAAAATACCTTGATGTTATCAGGTTCCATTTTGGAACACTGACTTTGTTCATCATCTTTTAGCACATCCTGAGCAATCTGCTGTTTGCCTGCAAAAGCAAGTGACAATTGAAGTGTTAAAAAAATGTCTTCTGCACTTGTCATATTTTTGTGTCACTTTTATACCATCTCACTATTACTGACATTCCAAAGTCTGGAAAGCAGCCTCTTACTACCAAAAATATGAACAGGAAGTTATTCTAACCACTCTTTGAAATGGGAAGACAACACAATAACAAAAGAGAATGACATGTTTCTTGTATGTTGCAGGTGTGGTTTGTTTTGTTTGCTTGTTTGTTTTTAAAGATAAGCTCAAAATTAAAATTTGGTGGGTAACACATCAAAAAATACACCAACCTCAACTTCAACTCACCCAGAGACAGGGAAAGCAGTAAATGCTGTGTGGGACACTAATGTATACATGACATTCAGTCACTCACTCCAAGAGATCACAATTCTTAGAAGAATAAAAGCTCTTATGAAGAAGTTGATTAACTTTTATTATTGATACTAACTTTTTTCTAAATTGTTCTGATACTGAAAAGACATAAGAAGTTGAATCCAGAGCTTGAAGAGATATAACACTGTCAGTCTTGTAATTACTATATCAACAAAATGGCCAACTTATTTTGATGCTAACTGCATCTAAATTTAATTTAGAAATGTTTATGCCATTCAATGGACTGAATTCCTTCTCAGTTTTTGCTTCCAGACAAACAGAAGCCTACACTAAAATTTATTTCTTTCCACCTAAGAAAAGGAAGCATCCATTCCCACAAAGTTTAGATTTTCCTGATGATCCACTTCCTTGTATTTTATTCTAAAAGGATAAAATTAGTAATTATTTTACAGACTAAACAAAAAATGTTTCTTCACCTATGATTGAAAAAAATTACTACAATGCTCTTCTGTGAGGTAATTAAATTGTTTTAATATTTTTATCAAATATATTAACTGAGATATTAGAAATTGTTTTGGGAATATAAATTGCTTTGGAGTTTGGAATTTCCCCTATTCTATACTTTTCTCAAAAATATCATTTTATGGCCTAGACACAGAACATGGTTTTGCCACAGAAAAGTTTTGCACAAATTCCTGTACTTCTGTATCACTTACATTTTTTTACATCCATTGCTTCTGAAGATTTACATTTAATTCCTCTAGATCTATGTTCTTCAGTTATCTGGGTAGCCAAGTTTTCCACCTACACACAAAACACAAAGAAAGATTCTATACTTTTTTCTATGAAGTTTATAAACACAGAAGGGAGAAACTTTTGCCTACTTGCTACGTCCAAGCACAACATACATTAAAATGGAAAGCAGCCATTACAAAGGAATCTATTCCTAGAACTCAAGTAACATTCCTACTACAGAACAGCACGATCAAAAAACTTCAAAGCAGTAGTATTTTCAGAATTTTTGACTGATATTGTTATTGAAAGAAGTCTCAGAATTAAGCACCCTACTACATGTTTTAAAAGTACTTCATCACAGTAAATCACACTGAATATTTCTGGATTTAAAGAACTTTCTCCTACACGCAGGAACAACAGAATTCTCATTAGCATCAGAAACGTGGCCGACCAGCATTTCAATACAGTAATAAATATATTTACTACCCAAGTTTAATTAACCACAAACACAATTTCAGCCAGCTACCTGTATTAAATGCCTTACTTCTGCTCCAAAAGATGCACTTCACATTTGCAAGTTTCCCATTTATGCCTCTTATAAAATCTTGTGAAAGACAGCAGACTGCATTAAAATAGGTTTCTAATTGTGATCAAAACCTCCAAGAATAATCCCTATTTTTTTTTTCTAGTCTCATGGAGATCAGTCAAGCTTCTCTTTTCTGCCAGTTAACAGTCTTGAAATACTCACAGACTATGGAATAACAATGCAAGATTTATTTACTGGCAGATTTGAAAGAAAAATTAGACATCAACCTACACAGCTGCAGAGTCTCAATAAACATCGTCTCTGCATATACAAAAATAATATTTTCCTTAGAGAATATTTAATGTAAATAGAAGTAAATTCAAGTATGAGAAAAGCAGCACAGATTCAGACAATAAATTTGAAAAACAAGTACTTACATGAGAAGTTTCTCTTTCTAAAGGAATATTCTTCTGCAGCACATCTATTAAAAATAATTTTAACACAATCAGAAAAGCTAAGCAAATGAAAAGTATCACAGTATCCTCTACTTCACCTCCCTGAAAGGATTCCAGAGAACCTGAAACTACATAAAACTTACTTTCAATGTCAGAAGTAAGAGACATCCAGACAGCCAATCTTCTCTTTAACAATATACCCACAAAATGAAACAAGAATATGAATTCCTCAGCACAGGATAACTGAGAATCACTTTATGCTTGAAATACAGGCAATGAAGGGGCTGTCATCTTTCAAATTTACAGTGACTTTGAAATCTCCAACGTACTTCTACCATCTGAATCAGAATTTCATCCATCACAATCTTAGATTCTGCATCATGGGATGAAGTAGAATGTGATCAAGCTACCTTATAATTCCAGAAAACTAAAGTTTGCTTAACTGTACTACTAAAACAGATAGCTGATAGAATGCACATAAGGAAACTGTCCAATTGCTAAACTCCACTATACTCTGATGAAGTAGAGCCTCAGCCTTCCACACCACAAAAATAGGGAAAATAGTAAGAGTTGATGAGTGGTCTGGAGTTTTGAAAGAATTCCATACCTTTAAATACACAAAGAGAATTATAAAGAAGCTGCTCTATCAAGTGTTATTAAAATCTGATTCACAAAAGCACCAAATTAATGCCTTGATTCAAAAAAAGCTGCTGAAACATTGCAAGCAACTCTCCCTTAAAAACATAAACCTAAAATCAAATAAACCCACTTTTTTTTTTTTTTTTCTTACATAGAGCTTTATGTATTTTGTAGTTGTTTCTTATATCTCCGTGTTTTAGCAATGATTCTTCCACGGCTATACTGTTGAGCTGCACATCTTTCAATTTTTAAAGCAGTGTCAAATTAAGAGCTAGTTCCTACCCACTCAAACAGCAATGGTTTGTTTACATTCCAGAGAATCTTGGACTACTAAACTACTGTGTCTGCTGTTCATACTCATGACAGGACACACATTTGTCTTTTAAACAACTTCCTTTTACGTATGTTGAGCTGTATGTATATATGCAGCCATATATACATATAAGAGAGATTATTGTGGGGGAGAAAAAAACCTCTCTACCAAGATCTACAAAGCATTAGTCTTCAGTATGTCACATCCAACATGATTTACACAACAAATGGACTTTTGTTAAACATTTTACAAGAAACAAGATTATCTCAGCTAGTTCAATCTGCACATTTAAAATTTTAAGTACTGTCTGTCTGGGTGACTGAGTGATGGGAAGTGGCAGAGTTTTAAAGGCACTTCAAAGAAACCCCACTATACAGAAAAACCTGTTCAAATTTTAGATCTGCTGTTCTGAAGTCTACATTCTTCTAACCAATTCTCAGGGTTTACATTTGCTTTCTTGTGAGCACAGCATGTCTCTTATCACTCAGCTAAATAAACACCACCCTATAACCAGGTATATGAATCTGACCGACCCTGAGAATAAAAAAAAGAATTCCAAAGTTTTATACCAATGCTTGTATTTCACCTTACTGCTGTTTTTGTTTTCTGTTTGGTATGTCTAAAAATTTAGAAATGAGCTTAACAGTGTGCCCCTTCATAGCATGTAGGCCTTCAGCTGCAACTTTCTGTTAGAGGAAATCTTTAACCTTCCTGGACAATATAAGCAGCAGTAACACTGGTACCTCTTGGGATTCATTTTAGTTCTGCTTGCTATTCCAATAACTGAGGATTAGCTCTCATCTGGTAGTGTTGTAAACATCATTGTAATGCATCTGGAGCACAAAATCCAACAAGATGGGCACAAAGCAGGCCTTTGTTTCTGCTTTAACAGGAAAGCCAAACAATTGCAATGCATAATCTGGGTTTTGGGAAGAATGGATTCTTTTTCAGTTTTGGTCCTACTGAAGATTAGTTTAAGTACATGGAAAAGGAATCACTGAGCACAGATCCAAGTAGACTAATTGAGGTTTCTAACTAGATGATTACCTACTTATAATTGCTCTTCAAATCTGACTGAATGGCCACCATTATGTTAACCTTTTGGAGAGTAAGAAGGAAAAAAACACAACAGAAATTTTCTGTAAAGTCTCTAACTTGTCCTATAGTACTTACTATTTTCATATCCTCACTAGGCCTGTCACAGCACCCTAAAACCAGGATGTTCTAAACCTATAAGGAAGAAAGCCATTCCTTGGGAAAGTTTATCTTTCCTGAAAAATGTTTTTTCTTTATTTATTGATTTTAAGTAGAATATTAGCAGTTGACTTTTTTTTTTTTTTTTAAATCTCAAATTATAAAATCCTTTCCTACTTTCAGCATATCATGTTGGAAGAAAAGTCTGACCATCCTTTCCCACAAACCAAATTCAAGGCCCCCTGAACTCCTAGACACAGTGGAAGATTTCTGAAGGCTTTCTTCAATTCCTTTATATGCCATATATAACAAATCTGCACCCCTCCCATCATAAATAATAGTCCCTTCAGTATGAAATTCAGTTGCTATCAAGCATAACAATCACCTTTTTGCAATTCTTTAGTCCGAAGATCCACACATCCTTCTTCACTTCTTGCACTTTCAGGCTGTTGTGACGAAGCACAAAATCAAAAGAAACAAATATTGCAGATATTCAGAACAAATATGTCTCACTCTACTCCTGCATGTCATAATGAACATTGTCTTATCATGAACTGTAAAAGTATTCAAAATCTTTCCTTTTAAGACACCAGTAGATATATTAAGAAGGACCAGTCAGAGCTAAGTTAACAGTACAGTATTTAGATTTGACCTTAGAGTTAACATTAGTACCAGAGATTAGCTTAAGAAAGAAGATTTCAGGAATTCAAGGTGCTACACCTACTTCGAGTTCCAAATAAAACAAACAGCCTAGAAACGTTCATCTATACAAGGAAAAAAAAGGATCTGCTATGTATAAAAAGGTACAATGATCTCCCTTCAGCTTGTGTTTTGGGTGGATTTTTTAGGTTTGCTTTCTTTTTTTAAAAAAAAAAAAAAAAAAAAAAAAAGTTGCAGATCAGCTCCAAGTTACCATTGCATAAATAACGCTATATGGAGCTAAGTGTAAGAAGTCTGATCTGAACATTGTAAACTCAGCTACAGTTGCACATATATACTGACTCCAGAACCATGTTATGCTGGTAAACAGTGCAGCTGTTTGCAGGTGGAATTATCAGTAATTCCCACCAGACTGAAGCTGACTTCCACTCTCCTGAAGTCCACCTGAATCTCTGAACCATGTTATCCCTCAAAAACTTATTCTCAGAGCTTGGCAAGATACAGGAATGCACTCCTGCATCTGAATGAAGAATTAAACCATGTGGAATCCTGCCTACTATGGAACACAGCCCAGACACACAGACTCAGCTTTGGTCTTACACAAGCCCATGAGCCCAAACTCCCTGGATTATGCAAGGTGCCCCACTCTTCTGTGACAGCAGATAAGGGGCTGCAGTTATCAGAACACAGCAGCAGCAAGTGCTGCTCACACACACGGATGCGCGACTCTGAAGACTGGCCAGGAAGTGATGCAACACAATGAACAGCAGCGTAGGTTTGTTTACTGGTTCAAAGGAATAAAGCAACATTTGCCAGATCTAAGAGCTGGGGTGTGGGCAACTATTTTGCAGGCACTGTCAAGTAACATGCACCCAGTATGACAGATTTTTTAAAAACAAACTTCAATGTCTCAGTCACAGGAGTATGGTTGAAGGAGGGAATTATCCCTAACACAGAATAACATGGACAGCCCACAATTTAAAAGCCAGCTGCTTAGAAAACTATGGTTGAAAAATCTGAAAAATTACTCTTTCGAAGTTCTCCAATTTAAATTTTTAAATCTCCATTTCTGCTGCACAAAAATCAAAAGGCACAGGAAGAAACCCTAGCAAGATATATGAATAAGCAAGAAAGTGCAGGAAAAGTTTTCAAAATAACAAATACCTTGTCAGTTCTCAAGGTACTTTCTAGTTCTTCTGTCAACTTTGGTAAGGCTGCATTATTGCCTAATGAAATACAAATATGTTAAAATTATCAGAATACATTATGCATTTATCTCATGCTACAGCAATGATATTTCTGAGTACTACCTCATGAATAGGGCACATAAATTTAAACCCTTCCTGCAGACAACAGAAACAATAGCCAGTCTGTTTACAGCAAACCAGCTGAAAAAACCCCAAACCTGGCATCTGCAAGAACACAAGTACTGCTATGTTCTCCTTAACTACAAAAGGCTTGGAAAGTAGGGGGTATCAGGATTTACCACAGCTTATTTATGAATTCTGACTTTGGCACTTTTTTTTCTTGCTTATTTAGGAATTCTAACTTTGGTTTTTACTTCTTGCTTTTCCTTCAAAAATAAACCATCAACAGATTTTTTAGATCAAATTCCAAACAGCAAACTACCTCTGTATTAATAAATGCAGAGCTAAGAGTTAATACTAAGGACATATTTTGCTTTAAGTGACAATTAGGTCTAAATCTGTCAGCTCTAGAACCATAACCAGTGAAAATGTTCAGTTCCTACAGAGAGTGAAAACTCAGTAGTTCCTGTCAGCATTAACACAGTTTCAGAAAATCATAAACCCCCTTCCCATTTCATTACCCAGGGGAACAAGTGTATACTTATAACATCTTAAAAACAGGCAACAGCATAGGCATAGAAGTTTTACAGCATTTTCGGAAACCTATTTCAGAACCCTGTTTAGACAGCTTTTCCTAAACAAAAAGAAATAGTTGCAACATGATAATTCACCAATGATGCATGCTAAGTGATTAAATTATGGTTGCAATCCACAGAATAAGTACCATTGCCATTTATAAAAGCTACATCAATGGACACCAAGGATTGAGGCAAGCACCAAGACAGGAATACTTTACTGTGTAGTATTTTACACTTTCATGGCTCATTTGCCTCTTGTATAAACAGAAAATAACATTTTTCAAGCTTACTAAACCAGCACCTTTCCTACAAAAATTCCAAAAATCCCAAAATCTGTAGAGACAGCTTTCTCAACCCAAATGTCATTAAAACTGGAGAATAAAGTCAGCCTTTAATAAACTGGACCTAAACACGCATTATACATTTTTAAAGAAAAATTATAGCAAGGACAGACATGAGAAGGAAAAAATGCAAAAAATAGTACTTGATCAGCATCACTCCACTTCCTGTGGCGTATTTTTCTACAGTTTAATTTCTCCAAAATTTATAATATTTGACTTCATTACAGCATCTCCAGAATTCATTAATGTTTAGAAAAATTGGTGCTTCAGCGACTTCAGAAGGTTAAAGAGATGCAAGGTCAAAAATAGTAGCATGTTCATTACACTGTATTTTAGGAACCAGCAACCATGCAGATTCACTTCAATTGTTAGTGTAGAAAAATAGATCTGGATACAGAGTATGAATATAGAAAATAATGCCATTTTCTATTTAAAATAGACATCTATTGCTCACTTAAGATACTTATTTAGGATAACTGTCTGATTCCTTTGTAACACAAAGCAGAACCATTTCAAGTGTATTTATAAGACAAAATTAAGTGTAATACAGTGAATCAGAACACGACCACTAAATAACAACCCAGAGAAAATCTGCAGTTATGACTAAGGACGGCCAATCTCAACCTTCAAAGTTATTATGAAGTTACCTTTCTAAAATGATGAACATATTTCAAAATGAAATGCATCCTCTTTCCTAAAAAACTTTTTGAATTTCATAACACATTAATAACAAAATCCATATGTACCTCCACAATAATTTCCCCTTACAAACAACTTCATATATTGGCTGACAATGTCTTTTAGTAATTTCTTGCACTGTAATATTTTTTTTCCAACACAGCTCGGGTAACTGCACTCAGTTGGTCTTGTTTGCCCAGAATCACATGCTTATTTATTTGTCACCAATTCTTCTTAAGTGTATTAACAGCCATTTTGCAACTATCAAAGAAGTGACGTATATATATTTCAACAGTACAAGTTATTTCTAACTATAACGGCAAAATGCATCTGTTTGACAACTTATAAAGAATTAAAAAAAAGAAATCCTCACCTGAATTAAAGGTTGCATTACTTTTCTGAAAAGTAATTTCAGTGCCAGTATCACCTGTTTTGACCAAGTTGGTTTTGTCATCACTGTCATATAGCTTTTCTACATGCAACGATGTGAGGTCCCTTTTCTTCCCTAGTTCTGCTTCTATTGTTACTTCACCATGGTTGGTGTTTACAGTCACTTCATCTGCAGAAACTAAGGGAAGAGCCTGTGTCTTAGGCAGGGGAGTCCTTATTTCAGGTAAGTCACTTTCCAGTAGTACGTTTGAATTTAATTTATAGTTCACATTCTTTACAGCTTCACTCTCTTTCGCTGCTTCTGAAACCGTACTGGAAAGTTCCGATGTAACATCCTCCTGCAAAACATCTGCTTGCTCATCATCCTCACCTGCCTCTGGGGAAGGACTCTCAGCAGTCTCCGTACTAATCTCCACACAAAGGCCCTCATCTACACTCATGAGGTTCACTGCATTTTCATCACTTTCTGTGATTTCACTGTCTACTGTGCCCTGAGATGCTGCTGATTCTGTCCTCACCCCACTCTCATGTGTCTTGCTCTCTCTACCAATAACAAGCAAAGAATTCGTGCTTTTTTCTGGGTCTGTAGTTGAAAGGATGCATTCAATCTGGTTAGCAGTATTAAAAATTTCTTCACTTTTGTCTTTTACTTCTGTACTCTCAGCAGCAAGTGGACTTTCTTCTATGACTGTGAAGGTGAAGAGACTATCACATTCTTCCATTGTGCTCAGAGTGATCACTGCTCCCTCCTCCTTATCTTCTATATTTGAAGCAGTGTGTTGATCTTCACTGTCAGTTGCAACTCCTAGCACAGGAGCTCCACATTCTCCCACAAAAATCACAGAACCTTTGCTTTTCCCATCTGCATTGAAAGCAGTTAGTCCAAATTGTTCATCTACAGTTGCAGTGGCCTCCACCACCCTGCATTCCTCTGATGCATTTGGAGAGAGAATAGCACCTTCATCTCCTGCTACAATGAGCTGACTTTCAGCTTGTGGTGCTGCACTGATCAGGACTATCTCACATTCTTCTGTCATGCTAGTAGTGATCATAGCAGCTTCGTATCTTCCCTCTGTTTCTGAAGCAGTGAGTTTGTTTTCATCTTGCACAGCTACACTAGACATAGGAGCTTCAAAACATTCTGCTGTACTTGTAGAGATCATTAGCGTTTCATTCTTTGACTCCGTGTCTGAGATGTGCTGAATCACCTCTTCTGTGACTTCACTTGACATTAGGATTACTTGTTCTTCCACAACACTTGTGGAAATCATAGCACACTCATCCTTTTCTTCCTTCCCACTAGCAGTTGGGTGACTTCCATCACCACCGTTTTCATCTCCACCCATGCTGGATTCACTAGGCATGGGAACCTCATATACCTCCATATCTACAGATACAATAGTATTCTCATTTATTTCTTCTGTTTTCACAGAGGGGAGCTGACCATCATATTCAACAGCTGCACTTGACATTGGAGTCTCAAATTCCTCCACAACACTGGTGGAAATCATAGTGCACTCGTCTTTCTCCTGCTTACTGCTGGAAGTATTCACACACTCTTTAAACTCTGTAGCTGTGCTTGGCATAGGCACTGTGTCTTCAGTGTCTGTTAAGATCATAGAGTTTTCCCCACTTTCATTTACTCTTGCAACAGCAAGTAGACCTTCTTCAGCATCTGTGGCTGAATGTAAAGGAGCATCTTCCACTGTGCTGGTAGAGATGGCATCACCTTTTACCTTTACTTCTCTGTCAGCAGGAGTAAGAGAAGTCTCATCCTTCTTCGGAACTGCACTGCTTATAGAGGCATCAAGTCTTCTGCTGTCAAAGAAAGTCATGGCATTCTCATGTTTGTCTTCAGCAGCAGACTGTGTCTTATCTTGCACTGCCATAGCACTAGTCATGGGACCCTCACATTCCCCAGCATCTGAGGGAAGCAAGGTACCTTCACGCTTTCCTGTCTGTGCAGCTAAGGCACCCTCGTCTGCAGCACTTGCACTGGTCACGCTGCTTTCAACAATGCCTTTATAATTTCTGCAGTCTGTGCCACAATAAGCTCCTTTCTCTGCACTTGTCATGCTGTCAACAGTAAGCTTATTTACATCTGTGCCAGCCACTCCTGACTCAGCTTCCATTTGCTCAGCAACTATACAGATAATGGAACTTTCACCTTCTTCTGCACCTATACAAATTAGTGCATTTTCACTTTCCACTCCTGTACAAGTAGAAGCATGCTCATTTTCTTCATTTCCTCTTCCTGTACTGGTCACAATGTCCTCACCTTCTTCATCCTCTTCTTTTGAGCCTGTACTAGTCACAAAACCTTCATCATCACACAGACCTACACTGACTGTAGTGATACTGGCTTCTTCCTTTGCCCTTGTACTGTCCATTAGACTTTCACATTTTTCAGTTTCTAAACAAACTACAAATCCCTCGTTGCTGTCTTCTAGCCCTGTACAGACTGCTGAAATTTCAGCATCATCTTCTGGGGTTATGCCTGTGCTGGTCACTGCACTTTCACCAGTTACAGTATCCTCAGATTTGTCACTACTAGTTCCAGCTGTGGCACCGTTCTCTGTGACCACTGCAACACATGCACCAGTTACAGTGTTTTCTCCTTGGGTATCCGTACCAGTCACCGAGCAGATGATGAAGTTATGACCTCTTTCTTCTGCACCTGTGCAAGTCACAGTACCTTCATGTTCTTTTACTTGGCCAGCTGTCACATTGCCCCTAAATTCACCTGAATTATCACCAGTTGTTGACCCTTCACCTGTTTCTGTCCCGGCACTAGTTACAGCTCCATCACTCTCCATTTCACCTAAGCAGGACACAGAACTTTCAAATTTGCCTATATCCACACAAGCTGAGGTCTTTTGCTTTTCTTCGGAGCCTGCGCTAGTCACAGCATCATCTTTTTCTTCTGTCCCAGCACTGTTTACACTGTCTTCAATTTCTACTCCACTTGGGTTCACTGAATCCTTACCCCCTTCTTCTGCATCAACCATGGTACAGTCACCATTTTCTTCTCCTTCTGTACTTGTTAGGAAGCTTTCACTTTCTGCTAATCCTTCAGTGACAACACTGCCACCACCTTCTTCCGCTGCTGCAACAGTACAGTCACCAATATCTGCTCCTGTGACAAAACTGCAGTCCTCACTAGGTTTTACCCATATGCCTGTTGTGAAACCTTCATCAGCTTCTATGCTTGTGCAGATTACTGTCACCTCACTTTCTTCTGAGCAAGTGGTTGTAGCATCACCATCCTTTCCAGAATGTGACGTACCCTCAGCTCCTTCTCCTCCTGTACTAGTTGCCATTGCAGTGCTCTCAATGATCTTTTCTGTGCTAGTTCCTATCACGCTGGCAGGAGTTTTTTGTAGGCTGCTATACAACAAACTAAGTTTACTACTTCCTGCACTGGTACCTACAGCACTGCTTTCATTTTTGTCTTCCATGCCAACCACATTAGTTCCTTCTTGCCCATTGGCTGTAACAGAGCCTTTGAAACTTTCCTCAGGACCTCCTTCAGGCACTAAAACAGAGGAAGACTGGATCATATCATCTGTGTTATGCACCTTGTTCTTTTCCACACTATCCATCATTGAGCTTCTTTCTCCCTTTGTGGAAGGATCTATATTCAAGCAGTCTCTTCCTTTTCTTCTTGGGGTAAGTTCTTTTGTTGTTACATTTCCATGATCTTCAGTTATGCCAGACATCAAGTTTTCCTCTTTTCTTCTCAACTTCCTATTTTGAGAGCTTTCTGACTTTGCTGCTTCATTGCAATCTTCTCGCCTATGTAACCCGGCTGTACTGTCTTCCACTGCCTGTTCATCAGGCCGGGACACCTCATTAACTTTTTCCATACTGTTTGCCATGATGGTGTCGTCACCATCAGCTTTCATGACAGAACTTGGCACTACATGGTCTTGCTCCACATATACAACCTGTGCTGTATCATTCTTCAAAGGCAAAGCATCTTCTAATAAGGAAGTCCCATCTGAATTGTGGCATTCTTTAGACACGGTACCTAAAGAATCTGAGATCTCCATATCCATGGACTTGGCATCAGCAGCATCTTCTCTTGAAGAATTAATTGCTAAAGGAACATCATCTGAATTAGAATTTATCACAGTTTTTAAATTCTTTGGTCTTCTGCTATCTTTTGAAGCCTGATCCCTAGTGGATGCATTCTTTAAGGTTCTACCACTTGTTTCACACACAATATTTGTTTTATAAGCCCCTTGTTTACTGGGACCTTGAGCCATGGAAGCTTTTTTGGACAGAGGGTCTAAGGCACCAACTTGTTTATTAGAAGTATCTTCTTGTTCAACAGTTTTTTCAGCTGCAGGCAGAAACTGTGATTCACAAGCTTCAGGACCTGCCAAACTGTGTTTTAACTCCTTATTTGAGATAGAACGAGATCCTTTTTGTTTTACTGCACACTTGGCATCTGTGGCTTGGAGAGAGTTTTGAATGTTTTTTCCATCAACGTTAGATGCTTCCTGTGCTTTTGTTTTTTTCAAATCGAGTTCAATCAGCTCTTCCTCATGACCAGCATGTAAGTCATCATTATTTATAGCTGCCTTTTGAGGGGCTGGAACCTGGCTGCTTTCAGTTGTGCCAGTTGATTGCTTTTCCTCCTTAAGTAAATCTTGGTTTGATATACTGCCTTTTCTATTTTCACAGGATACCTTCTTGCTTTGTTTTTTATCCACTGCCATTGTGACATTAGATAATCTTTCATGCCCACTATCCATTTCTTTAGTATCTTTATCTTCCAATTTGATGCTCTCTTCCTTCTTCTTTATTTCCTTGTTGCTGTGCTTTAAGTTTCTGCTTTTATGACTTTCAGCAGAGAACCTTCTTTCTAGTTTGGAATTACTTAAATCTTTATCACCTCTGTATTTCTCTTTTACTGTCCCTTTTTCTCCAGAATGTAACTTAACTCTGTGACTAAAGTCTTTTTGTGATCCCTGAGTTGATTGTGGGCCACTTGCAAGCTGAAACTCAGCACCACTCTCTTCCAAACTTTTATCTTCATTCCTGGACTTGTGCTGTTTATCTGAATCATTGTCATCCATGCTCTTATCTTTGTATAGTTTCTGTCCAGTGTCTTGTTTTGTTAATTCCTGTAATTCTGTTTCAGATGCTTTGAACTGTTTACTATGACTCTTTGACTTGGACTTCAATAAAATCTTGTCTTCTGCAAGGCTCTTAGATCTTCGTCTATCTTTATGAACACCATCTTCAAGTTTTACATTACTATCAGAGTTAGTTGATTCTATTTCATGTCTATCTTCTGAGTAGCTTTCACTCCTTCTGTGTGATGCTGAACCAGGTTGCTTTGAGGCACTTAGGGAATCCTTCTGTGGCTTAGAATCACTCAAAGACCTTTTGGTCTTGCATTCTGCTCTTGGTTTGTCTGTTGAGAGATGCCTGTCCTTTTTGTTTTCTTTCCGCAGCAATTCTTCAGCTTTTAAGGTTGATTCAGAAGGGTTTTTACCATCTTTCCCTGTTACTGATACTTTCCGTTCACTTCGGTGTTTACTTTTTCTTTCACATTTGTCATCAGAGGAAACCTTTATTTGTTGATTATGTTTCTGGCCACCATCCTCTCCTTTCAAACTTCGCTCAAATGAATGAAGTTCAACATCTTCACCTGACTTGTGAATACCATCTCCTTTATATTTGTGCTTTAAAGGAAATTTATCTTCTAAAGCAGTTCTTTCCTTTTCATTTTTATCTCTGTAAGACTTGGCTTCTTTTTTGGCAGAATTTCTCATATGTTGAATATCTGTGTCAGTATCTTTTCTGGGATGTTTTTCATTCTTAGATATGGATTTCTGCTTCTGTGGTTCTTCAGTATTGACTTCTGCTTTATCCAGTTGTTTTTTTGGATCCTTTGTTTCGCTGTCCTGCTGAGCTCCTTCAGCCTGAAGAGAAGTGGAAGTTTTTCTTTTATGTTCTTTTTCTGCCTTACAATCACTTTTGCTTTCCTCAGCTGAATGCCCCCATTCTGAAAGTCTTCTAAGTTGTTTACAGATTTCATTTTTTCCATGATTGTGCTTCAATTCTTTGGAAGAATTTTTTTCACAGGTCTACAAAAGAGATTTTTTTAATATATATAAGTACACATTACACAGTTCCCTCACTTATGTGCCTGAGCATAACTGGCAAGTACAAATTATTGAAAAAACCTGAATACACTAGGGAATACACTTAACATTGTAATAAAAATTCATTTTAGCCAGGAAATGAAAATTGCCATTTTCTTTTCAGCTATCTGCTATAGTAGAAAAATCAAAAGCAGAAGAAGTTATCCTTAAGCTGTCTGAACTTGATGATTTTTTCTTCATAAGGTAATTTTTCTAGAATGACTTTAAAAGGTTTTTGAATAGACAATCAATTTCAAATACTCTGTAAGCTACTTTAAATAGCTATTATGCTGTCTGGTAAAACAAAACTAACTAAAAATCTGAAACTAAACAACACACCACAACCTATAAAAGATACATCTAGACTTCTACTTGAACTTCTACTCCCACCTTTTTTAATTTAAACAATGTTATTCATAAAATGCTCACCACAAAAATTTTCTTTCCTTTTGTGTTTGGAGCACAGTCAGTTTCCCTTTAACTTTCCAGTGAGAAGTTAAAACAGATTAAGCTCAAGTCTTTGCACATAAAGGACACTGCTCTTTTTAAAAACCCAGCATGCTTCATAGATTAGGGCTCAAACTGCATCTCAGGTTCTATTACAACATGCACCAGCACTGAATACACAGACCACATTTCAGTGGCTACTGGAATTCAGAAAACATTACTACAGTGATGTCAGATCACTAACACAACCGAAGGAACAGGCAGGGAAAAACTTGTGAGTGAGAACGAATGCAATTATATGCAGTTTGGTGCGGACATATGAGAGAGTACTATCAGAATTAAAAGGAAGATTGTCAGATTTATACTTAAGAGACACCTACCTCATTTGTCTTTTGCATTTCTTTAGAATCTTCTTCAGATGGATCATTTTTCTTTCTGCAGCTCTCTTCAGCATGCCTGCAACAGGTATTTGGACAATTTAACAAAGAATTAATTGGTACCAGCCTAACACTACTTTCCAAACTTTCCACTTTCAAAGCTGAATGCAAGAGAGAAATGCTCACTAAAAATACAGAGCATGCTCAAGCAACTTCTAACTAACCTATGCACCCAGGTTTTTTTCTCTTCTAAAATTATATACATCAGCTTCAAAAATACCCTGAATACCAGTGCTTTTAAGGGGTATTAGTATGACATTACTATTGTTGTTGTCCCTGTAAAATGGGTAAAAGTTCTCCTTGCCCCATATTTACCTATATAGAGACACTTATGTACAAAGACACATATCTACATGAAACATCTATCGAAAGATGAAGCCAACCTGACTTGCCTATTTGGAGAGCTTTTACATGTTTGTGCACCTTTCTCATGCCTTTATTACCATTCCAAGAAAAACCACAAAGACTGCTACTGCAATCTGAGCCGAAACATTTCATGCTTATTAGTAACAATACTATGAAAATATTTTAAGAAAAAACTGTTTAAATGGATAAGGTTAAGCACAAAGTTGAAAAGAACCTTTCCAATCTGCAAAAATGAATATTCAAAACATTAAGTCCTTTTGAGCAAATACACAAATACCTTGAATCTCTTTTTCTTTTTCTGCTCAGGGCCACTTTTTTTTCCAAAAATTTCTGCTCTTTAAGCACATCCTTAATGCTGGTACCAGGTGTTTTTGACTCTAGACTTTTTGATGAAGGTTCTTCTGATTGCAAGCCACTTTTTCCTAAAATAATACACAAATGGTGAAATACATACACATCATTATATTAGTGTTTCAGCTATAAACGTGACAGAAAGCAGTACAGAGAGCACTAAGGCGTAGCAGAGAATAGCACTTAGGTGTTAATCCAACTTAAGCAGTAAAATGGATATATGAAAAAGTGAAGAAGAAATTCTGCATTAATTCTTTGCATTATTTTTTCTGTGACATCACTGCTGATATGTTGGTTATTAAGGGAAGGAAATGACTATAGCCCTATATGACCATTATTCAAAGCTGAATGTTTTTTTCCTACAGAGGGTAAGCAAGAGCAGGGTGGTGTGGGCTACTCACAACTTTTCTTCTCATACCTTTAGCATTCTGATTTCCAGTTTTTAGGGATTTTGTCTTTTCTGCAGCCTTCTGTTTACGTTTTTCTTCAAGTCTCTCTCTGTTAATTCGTCTTCTGAGGAGTCTCTCTTCTTTTTCTTTGGCCTAGAGATACAAAACCAAGGAAAACAATTTATTATTAGGTGAAAGACCATTCTTTGACTACAAATATAAGTCTAAACCCCACAGAAAACAGAACACTGTAGCTTAAGGAAAACTAAAACAAATACACCTTCAAAATCATATAAAAGTTAATGGAATCCTCTAATATTTTTGTGAAGTTAAATTAGCTGAGTTCCAGAATTTCCTTGCTGCTCAACACTGCAGACTGAAGCTATGCAACCTTCTCAAAGAACATATGTTTTATCAGTATGTACATACAATATATACATATTTATTATATGTATCTGGCTAACAAAAAATCTAATATAACTGCTGCTCCCTCTTCTCTGTGCTGGCCCTTCTGCCACAGAACAGAGTGCACATGCTTAAATCTCTGTTTTCATTCTCAGCAGCTGCAGACTTGCTACAAACTACTGATTTCATGGTCAGCAAGGACTACATTTGTAAAGAGCTGGGGTAATGAAGTAGCCTGCAGTACTCTACACAAGCCTGATCTACCAAAAAATCCTGCTGAAGGCAGGCTGCAGGTAGATATGGGCTACTTTTTTCATCCAAATTGTCACAGTATTTTGGGGGGAGGGGAAGGAGACGGAAAACTCTGTCATTGCTTTCACTGCCAGGAGCCTTCAAACTATAACCAGCAGAGCAAAGTCCTGCACTGGAAAGCAGATCATGCCATACTGATGGAAACCTGAAGAAAGGGCAGCTGTAGTACAAGATTTAAAAAAAACCCTGAAGGAAGAAGAAACTGAAGACTCTCCCTGCACAAACCACCACCAAAACAGCAGTGGAGTTTCTGCTCTAAAAAGTTTTGGGGCCAGAGTGTGAGCAGTAGCAAAACCCGAACTCACAATGGACTGCCGGCGCTGCTCTACAGTTCTCTCATCATCAGAGTCACTGAAGTACTTGGAGTACAGGAAAGGCTTGCGAACATAAGCGTGGCGAACGGGCTTGGCTTTCCCATCACTCAGCTCATTCGCATGGGGCTTCGTCTTACTTTGACTGTTCTTCTCCTCTTCATCTAAGGAAAGGTTGGTGAGTGTAGAGATATAATGATAAATTGGGGCAGTGCTTTCAACAAAGCTTTAGCGAGGGCAAAGCTACTCAAAGCGTATCCACCATTATTTACTCTAAAACCAGAAACAGTTAAATTAAATCCTTAGTATCAAAATATCACTGGATTATGAAAAAATCAAAAGTGCATTGATGTGTCTGTGTACATAATTCAGCCAAAAAACTGCATGACAAGACCAGTAATAAACCAGGATACGACAACTGGGCTTATTCCTCTTGCCTCTAATTCCACTGCCCCTTTACACATAGTATTTAGGAGTTAGCTATGCATGAGAAGTCAATATAATTTCTGCTATGTATTAAAATCTAATTCTTTCCACACCAAAGAAAACAGTACAGTATTTGAGTACATAAAAACTAGTTGGCTTACTGAAATACATACACAAAACACACTGTTGGTTGCACATACCTAAGTATTAATCGAGTAAAAATAAATTAATCCAGTTTTATCAGTATTACTAGAAATAGTGCAGTACTGTACAAATTATTCGTATTCATCAAACATACTTAAGGCTTGCCTTCATTTCATAAATATTTAGTCATAACTGAACACAATCTGCCATGTTTCAAAGTAAGACTAAAGCCAGAGAATACACAAATGATTCAGTGCTTCTAAATTATATTTTTAGACCAGAAAAGGTAGGTTGTGAGCATACCAGACAGAACTCATTCAGGTGCTAAGACATTCTGCACTATAAAGTGGAAAGTTTTATTAACTACAGAAATCAGAGTCTGAAGTCTGTACTACACAGGGAGAACACAAAAGGCAACACAGTCAGTGAAACAACTTGGCGTTTCTGAACTTTTAAAGCTAGATCCATTCCTGTTCTTTCTACTGTGGCCAAGCTCCTGAATCCTAAAGCTCTAAACCTAACCTGATCTACAAAGTCAGCTACAACCACTACGCTGGGATCACAAAGCACTCCAGTGTTATTCCAAGTTCATGGCAGCTGGAGGGAAAGAAATCCTGCAGAACAGTGACATTCACCATTAAGTGCTTTTCTCACCTATGTAATACTGTAGCATAAAAAAAGATTTACAATGTTTAGAATATACTATATTATATGAATAAAAATATTCAAAAAGTAAGTCCACTCCTCATCTTTTGCAACTGCACAAATATTAGCCAGTTCACATTCAAAGCCTCTCTTACAGGTAGGTACAATATTGCAAATCCTCAAATTTATGACATGGTACACTCAACAAAAGCATTACATACTCCTTATTGCTCATTAACAATGTAATTATTTTATACCTGATGTGATCTCCCCCTCTTCAGTACTGTCAGAAATTACAGGCTCCTCTTCGCTCTCCTCTTCAAAGGAAGAAAGGTCACTGGTATGGACAGAGCTGACCGTGATGTCACTGAGTACATCCATATCTGAGTCTATTAACATATTTTCTTGCAAAGGAAAAAGTAAAAACAAAGAGCTGTAAGGCAGCACACTGAGTCTCTTACACTTTTCCTACCAAAACATCAATTTTGTCACTGAAAACAAAACTATATTAAGAATTAGAAATAAGAAAACAAAATTGTAACACTGTAATGAAATAATCAGGCTAAGTCTGGTTTATTCAAAACAAAAATCACTCTGAGGTAGAAGTATAAACTTTAAACGAGGACTGAAATTGTTGAGAGAACTTGCCATATTAAGATGACCAATCACATACGTGAGAAATCAAAAGTAATCTGACTCCTAATTCAGGTACCTCAGCTAAGAGAGATGGATCAAATCCAATTGTCATTAGCAGACCAGTTTTCCAGAACTAGCAGAAAACTTACATTCCAAATATACTGATTCAACTCCTGAATGAACTTAAAAACCTCACTCCTTATCCATTTTTGAGGAAGGGCATTGCCCACACCATACCTTCTTTAGTGCTTTCAGTTGTTTTATGTTTATTGCTATTTTTTTCTGTAACTAAATGTTTCACTTGTTCTGACTCTTTTGCTTGCTTTTCTTCTTTTGACTTTGTAGTATCATCACTTTTCTTTGAATGATCAGATTTCTTATCAAGCTTTTCCTTCTTTTCTTTTCTTCTTTCACTGCTCTCTGGTTTCTTGTCAGATTTCTCCAATAATTTACTCTTTACATCTTCACTTTCCTGTTGAATATCTTTACATGTAAACGTATTAGTATCCTTTGCTGAATTTTTTATTTCTTCACTTTGGCAGGGAAGCTCATTTAAATCTTCACACTTTGCAAGTGCTTCAGCCCCTTCTCCAGAAGGGTCACAAATTGCTTTCTCTTTGTCTGACAAGTCCTCTGCATTTCTCTCTTTATCAGTGCTACCATCCACACTCTGCTGAGATGAGAGTTTTTTAGAAACTTTGTCATTGTTCTTGGGATTGGAGGTCTCTGTTGAAGCCCTGGCAGCACTTGCTTCTTGATTAAGAGAAGTTATTGTTTCCAAAATGGACATTGCATCACTAGCTACATTAGCACTTGGAGTTGTAGCAGAGACACCTTGAATAATAAGAAAGAACAGAGTTTTACTTCACCCTGGTTTCCATAATTCTGTTCTGACAGAAGGTTAAACATGTGAAAAGAAACAAAATAAGCACTCTCTACAAAATACATATACCTAACTAAAATATTTGACTAATTTTGGCCTTGAGAGATTTTGGCTAAAAAAAAAGAAGCAAACAAAAATCTCCAAGACATTCCTACACCAAGCACCATATGATTACTAGAGATCCATTCAGCTCTGTGACACACCACTGCTTCTGAGCTCTGCCTACAGAAAGTGAGGATTGTCAATGGAAGGGACATCTGAACACAGCCCTTGTTCAATTTTACCAACATCCTCAGTAGCATGATGACCCTGGCTAAAATTCTATACATATAATATACACTCTATGTATATATATGTATATACACCGCAAGAGGAAGTCAGTAGCTCACACCTCTAATATCTCCATAAATGTCATGAAAAATTGACTCAGCATACTGACTACATAACAACAGGACTATCAGAAATACCTTATCACTTTTCTATCATTTTAGAACCAGCTCTGAAGATGGACAACTAAGCATTAACTGCAGCTGAGAACTGCAGCTGGCTTGTTAACCCATTTTAAAGGAAGTGGGCCTCACAGGAAAAAGGCTTGGATTTAAATAAAGGCTACAAATAGATAGATGGCTGTGGAGTCTCTTAGAACAGGAAAGAAGGGACAATCACCTGCAGGAGTGTTTAGGAGTTAATACAGGTAATATTAGAACCTTAGCCATCCCAATTTTACGACACACAGCAATTGCACAGGTAACTGCCTCTTAAAGAAATCTTTAATCTCTACTGACAGACAATAAAATTGCATCATTCTTCTCTTACAGCTCTATGTCTTATCTGATCCTATAATACTGAGACCAACTTTTCTCCCCACCATAAACTGATCCCTCATAATCTCAAGCAGAAGTGAAAGAGTGACATGGTCATGACAGTGTGACATGTCTTGTGCTTTCCACCTTTACACACAGAGTAAGAGACAAGTGATCTGGCATGCTGTCTGCAGCTCAGCTTGCTAATCCTGATACTAACAACGTTATGGTAGCAGAAAACCTAGTCAATGATTCTGCTCTCTCAAAACCCATTCTTTTGTTAATAGACTGCTCAGAGAAATAGTGGAATACCTTGTACTGTAACAGAAACATCTGCTTTCTCCTCACTTGGAGATGTACTGGGGCCAGCCTCCTCTTTGTGATTCAATGTGGCTAAAAATTCATGGACAGCTTTTTCCACCTGAGGTCTGAACGTGTGGTTGATCTTTGGGTCCACAACCTGAGAAATAATTCTGTCAATTCCTGATTCCAACATTCCAGACCTGGAACAAAGTTACATAAATTAGTAGGAAAAATTAGTTTTTAAGAACATACTAATGAAATATGATAATTTAGATGTGCTCCAATGAAACACCGATGTTTTCTGAGCATTCCCATAGCTATGCACTTAGCCTGTGCCTTACCCATAAGAAAAAACGTGCTAGAGAAACAAAACAATCCAAGCACATGGAATTAATACAACAAGCAGCCTGTTGTTACATCGTTAGTGTTAAACTTACAAGTGCTATCAAACCGCAAAAACCATATTTTGGAAAAAAAAATTAGAGGAAACCTTGTATTAGCAATTACCACAGCAAAATAAAAGATGAATTATAGATAGCACGAGGCATAAAAAACTAGTAAACCACTCATCACTACCCTAAGTTTCTGCCCAGTGTTAGATGGCAAGTTCTGCAGCTTTAGAGAACACATTTAATCTTCAGTAAAATAAAACAGAAAAAAACCCCACAGCTATGAAGCTTATCTCTTTAGACCCCTGTAGTCTTCTGTGCAACATACGCCACGTCTTGTCATCATTGCCTCTTTAACAAGAAAGAACGGCTGCTCCCCTCCCTACAAACCAAACAGTCCTCCACCACAGCACAAGTGATTAAGTTTGTTCCCAAATCCGTGGTTTGACCCAATTTAATGGCCAAACTCATGGCACTTTGAAGACATTTCCTAATGTTTCTTGTGAGTCTAAAATTTGAGAAGAAAGACTGGAGGAACCTTCATGAAATAATGTAATACATGTTAAAGTGTCTGACATAATTTTAACACAACACCAGTTCTTAAAACCTCTTCTCTGTCCAGCTAAATTTAAATCCGTTTTTCTATTTTGTGACTTTAGCTTTATACTTTGCAGAGTTTAGTCGGTGAAATGTTTCTCCTCAGATCTACAAATGATAATTGCAATTTCATTAACAACTCCCTTAAAAGAAAAAGTAAAGGTAGCCTTTAGCTAGGGGGTTACATCTCAAGTCAAAATCGAGGTTTCCCCCCCACCCCCGCCATGAACTTGGATCAAAGAACATCTTTAGTCTAATTCTGACTAATACTGATGCTGAATTACTACCTCCAGTAGTATTACATTTAAAACACTGTGAGGGAAAAACAACCCAACTTCTTCAGAGCTTTCTCTGAAGAAAGCAACTTACTTTACATTGACCCAGATCCTTTGTCACCTATCACAGTACACGGCCATGTTCAGAGAAATCCCAGAGCTGTCACTTACTTGAGCACCTGCTGCCTAATGTTATTTCTCAGCTGGTTCTTATTGAGATGAGGACTCCAGGTATGAGTTGCCAAATGGTTGGAAACAAAGTTGTCAACGCGCTGTCTCAAATTCTGGTAGGCAGGCTAGAAAGCAACAGCAGAGACGTTGGTCTGGAAGGATCATGTAAGCGGCTGGTTATCCTCCCGGCGGCCAGGCTGGTACAGCAGGGAGCCCCGTCGGACCCCCCGGTGCAGTGCAGGCGCAGCCGGTGCCCCGCGGCACGGGCAGCGCGTTAAACGCTGCCCCGCCGGACCCTGCGCGAACCAGGTGCGTATGCCCGTGCCCGCACGGCCGGCCAGCCCGCGCTCCCCGCCGCACGCGGGGCTCCGGCTTCGCTCCGCACCGCCGAGCGCGCTGCCCCGGGCCAGGCCCGTCCCCGACCTGCCAGAGCCCGGGGCGCTGGGAGCCCGCCGTGTCTCCGGTCCCGCCCGCCCGCACCTTGGTGTCCACGTCGGCCAAGCAGTCGCGGCGGAACTGGTCGAAGAGCCCCTGGCTCTTGAGGTGGTTAACGATCATGGAGACCAGCTCGGGTTCGGCCGCGCCGCCCCCCGCGCCGGCCCCGGCCCCCGGCAGCGGCGGCGGCTGCTGAGGGGGCGGCGGCGGGGGCGGCG
>NW_024499239.1:16238344-16246323 GCF_017590055.1 Onychostruthus taczanowskii | reverse complement strand
GGCTGGGGGTTGGTGGCCATGGGGGCGGCGGGGCGGCAGCTGCTGCCGGCGGTGCCGGCCGGGCCCCGGGACGGGGCTGCTCAGCGAGCAGCGGCGGCGCTGACCCCGGAAGCGGAAGGGGACGGCGGGAGGAAGCGGCGCGGGGGGAGGCGGAGGCGCCGCCGCCGAGAGCGGCGCCATCGGCGCGGGACGAGCACTGGCGGGGCCGCGCGCAGCCGCCGCGGGCCCTGCACAGGGGCGGAGGGGGCGGAGCCGCTCGCGGCTCGCGGGCCGGTGCGACCGTGATCCGCCGGGCTGAGGGAAGGGAGGGGAGGAGAGGAGCGGCCGCGGCGTCGCTCGGCCGCCCGCCGCCATCACGGTGCGGGCGGCGCCGCGCGCTTCCTCCCTCAGGGGCGGGGCGGGGCCGGCGCGGGGCGGGGTCGCGCGGAGTCACCGGCGGCGGGCGGGGATCGGGATCGGGATCGGGATCGGGATCGGGATCGGGATCGGGATCGGGATCGGGATCGGGATCGGGATCGGGATCGGCCGCTCGGGATCGGCCGCTCGGGACGGCTGGGGGCTATTCCTCACTGACAACAGGCACTGCCTCCCTTCGCGCCCCGTCTGGCCTTAGGGGCGGCTGCCGCCGCATCCCTGGGGGAAACAGCTGGAAGATGATACTTAACTTGAATTTGAGCTTGCCACCTTTACATATCAGTGTATTCTCATGTGCTCTTGTAAAAGAAATGTTTTCAAACAATTTCTTGTTTCCTGATTACCTCCTTAGCCATTGTTTTCCATGTGTCAGTGTTACGGTCACAACTGTCCAATGTGCTGAGGCAAGGAAGATGCAGATTACATATTAGAAAACATTTTTCACTGTTCGGTTGGTCAGGCATTGCAATGGTTTTCCCAGCAAAGTGGTGGAACCACCCTCCCTGGAATTGTTTGAGGCATCTGGACCTGGTGCTGTGTGATACAATTTAACCTGTAGCCCCTGCTATATGTGTTTACCAACTGGTTATGACTAAAGTTGCTTTTGCATTGTTTTAGGACAGTCTAACTTTTAAATATTTTTGACATATATTTAATACAAGAAGTCTCAGTAAGTTTCCTAATGTCGTCTAAGTAAAGTAGCAGATGTAGTTCCAGATGCAGTTCCTAAACTTCAAGCAATATTTAAATTGCTGAAGAAATACTAAGAAATGGGACAGAAATTACATGTATATGATATTGTGGGAACAAATTGTTACATGGCTGCAGGCTGGACAAGTACATGAAAGTACAAGTCACAAAATTCAGGGAAGGTGCTTGTGGCTCACAGTGTGCCTGCTCTCTGGGCTACTAGGACTGGGAAGGTGTTTTTTTATCTTTCTAGCTCTAGGCTTGCTTTTTGTCCCTGAATATGAGAATGACTCTAGGGCTGGGCAGACCCATTTCGGCCATTGCTGTCACGTCAGCAAGCCATGCAACTTGTGATTTCAGATTAACATATTTTTGTCTCATGTTTTGTCTCATTTTTGTCTAACTGGGGGCACAAATAGTTTTCACCTGAAGCAGAAATAGGAATAAAATGATGAATAACTATGATGAATTTGGAAATACTTGTTACTTGTAGTAGCATAATTAAAGCACTGGCAATAGCTCACTTTCTTTTTTAGACAATGTTGCAGAAATCTTATTCTCTGGATGCCTACCACAAGCATCAAATTCAGAGTGGCCAACATGCCCAACTGCTTCTATGAGTGTTCATAGACTTAAACTCTCTTGAGTTCAGTTCATGCCATAATTGATAAAAGTGGTAACTGAACTTGGCACGTTAGTTGATGTTTTCTGGTTTCCTTTTTTCAGTGAAACACTTCTCTCAAAAACTTTTTTCATGCTGTGTATGCTGATAATGAATCTAAATTTATGAAGTATCTGAAATCCAGATGACAGCTGGATTAAGAAAGTAAAAAAAGAAGGTAAAAGTCCTTCACTTTGCATGGGAGTCGAGGATTAATCTAACAAATTTGGTAGTGATAGGAGATGCCCTTCCTCCATGATGAACTCTGTTGCAAAATTCTGTGCTCTGCAGAGTTAAAAGTACTGCAGTCAGTACTGAGCATACAAAGGTGATGTTCCTCTGTAACCACTGTAGTCTTTTACAGACAAGGGTACACAGAAAGGGGAGCTCTTTAGTAACATTTTGAGTTCTGTAGTAAAAATCAAGGCTTTTCAACAGGAATAACTGAAATGCCTGAGCAGATTCTTGGATAGTAAAAGCTCTAAAGCTGCCCAACACTAACAAGAGATCTGTCCTGGATGAATTGCTCACTTCTTCCTCTACGTATGTGGTAATATGTCTGTGCCTTGCACCATCTGTGTTACCATCCATTCTCTGAGGTTTATTATCTTTTAGTGTGTAGCTTATTGGTATGTTTGTTATGGCACGATAAACCCCAGAACTGTGGATGCTGAATTGATTTGTTGTATGAATGTGCATTGCCTGATGCATATTTCATCTTTGTTTCTTCCTGTGCATAAACAGTATACTTTTATGAATGTCTCTAGTCAGAGAAAGCCTCAGACTTTCTGGTGCTTACTGTTGTGGGATTTTTCTAAAAAAAGGCAAAATTATGCCTAGGAGCAGCACTAGTAATCACAGTCGTCCACTGTGTTTTGGAGCAGCAGAGAAATGGTGCCAGCATTGCTGAGGTTTTATGCTTCATCAATAACAGCATATGTGGCTTCAGCTAAACTGCAGCATGAAATGCTGTAGTTGCAGACTGAAATGTAGCCAAGGCACGGACTGTACCTTCAGCTGTGATGTGACTGGAGTGATGTCCATATCCTTACGTGGGAATAGTTGCAGTAGATAAAATGTTATTGGACTGCCATAAACGGAGGATATGATTCTGTCATCCTTTTTTTTTTGGTATGTAAATAAGAACATTTGGATAAACTGTTATTTAATAGTGCATGCGTGAAGTGCTCTTTCTGGCTTTGTAACCATGTTTCCTTCCAGGTGTCAGTCATGTTTTTGTTTGAACAGGTATATATATTTTTTATTTGGCTGGCAATTAGGTCCTGTGTAAAATGAGAAGCTTGTGGCTTAAGTGAATTATCTGTAGAACAATGAATGTATTTTGCTTCAATGGGAGCCTGCCTGTCCTAAGTGTTTTCCACAGGCAAGCCTTTGGCAAGGACAGAAATGAAAACAGTGACTAGACAACGCATTTTAAAGTGATGAAAGGAAATATTTTTTTTTTGAGAAGGCTGTCATGATCTTGTACTGACATCTCTAGAACTTTATGGTCACTTCTAAACAGATTCCTTGAGCAAAACTAGAACTACCATGAGACCCTGGTTCTCCCAGCAGGGAGAGCAGGATAATTGTTGTCAGTAATGCTTAAGTTCGGCAGAGATGGTCATTTGATGGCTCCTCAAATTGGCAAGTTAAATAGATAGACTGAAATGCTTTGTAAAAAACTAAAGTTTTCATGTTCAGTAAGTAATATAACTGGTTGTATTTGCTGTGAAGATCGTCTGATTAAAGTTTGAGAAAAAGTTGAGAAGTCTTCTAAGTCACATTTCATCAACCTGCATTTTTTAATGCTTTTTATTGATATGCAGAGACATTAACTCATTTTATTTTATATATCTTAACATGGTAGAAACATTTAAAGTTACAGATCTGAGTAGAACTTTATCTGAAAAGTTAGGATTATTTTTTCCAATTTCATAACTTCAGTGTGACACCAAACTCACACATAATGCTTTTTAAAGTACATTATTTTGAAGGTACAGGTATGCCTCTTCTCCATTTTTCTTATTTTATGTCTCTATCAAAGCCAAGAAATTGAGTTTCTGCATGCCCAAGTTTTGTGAGATGAATAGAGCCTGTTTGGAGGGTGACATTTGAGACCAAAAAAAGATCACTGTCACAAATAACTTTAATACACAGTGTTACTTGATTTTTTGTTGTTGTTGTAACCAAGAAAGTAATCTTCAAGGGCAGGTGGAGCCTTGACCTGCCTGTGAGAGGAAAGCCCGTCTGTGTGGCCATGCCTGTGGCTGGTGATGCAACGTTTGTGCTGTTCGCTTCCATGGCAATGAGGGAAGGGACAGGCACACTACAGCTTTCTTACCTCTTCACAAGCAAACAATGACTAATGGATGTAATATTGTTTGGATTGTTATTGGTGTCTAGGGAGTCGGACATATTCCTGCTAATGTGATTGATGATCTCAGCATATCTTTTTTTCTTTTTTTTTTTCCCTTGCCTTTTTTCTTTTCTTTTTTGAAATGTAGGTTCTTGCATGCTGGAGAAATACCACTTTTTTTCTCCATTCTGGTGAAAAATGTTAGAAGGAGTTACTGTGCTCTTTTTAATAGAGTTTTTACTTTGGTGCTTGTTTTTGACTGGAAAATACATGTTTTTGCTATTTGTGTACAGGGAGACAGAGAAAACTTAATGGAAACTTGTTCTCCAGAGAGAGCACAAGAGATTACACATTCTTTCTACACTCTTTCACTTTTGCCTAAATGTAATTTTAATGGTAAGGTAAAATGGTACAGCTTAAACATGAAAGCAGAGTGAATGGATACACAACAGCATGACACATTTTATATCAGCATTCTTTGCTGACTACAGCAAGGTGAAATCAAGGTGGAGGCATTGCTTAAATGGAATGCATGAAGCTTAAAGTAGAGCTGATGGACTGAATTTTGCTTTAATTTATACCTGGTGTAGTTCCATTGAAGTCAGCAGGGAGATGGATCAAAGCAGGACTTTGCTACTAAATAATAGGGTGCTCAAAATTGCTCATGCCATCATTTCTGCAACCTTGGTTGTAATCCTCAAGTAAAAATAAGAGTTATTGTGTGTAGTTAAAAAATAGTATTTTCTGTGGAAATTTTTTAAAGTGTTATTTAGGAAAATAACAAAAATAAAAACCAATAATTTGGGCTTTTGTCTTGTTCTCTTGTGTTGGGAGTGCCAAAGATCTGGAGGAACAGGAATGGTGAGTCACATATCAACAGGGTTCTTCTAGGAGAGGTGGGGTGGAGGCAGGGAAGGAGGTGGGTCATTTTGTTGCTGTTGCTCCCATGCTTGGTTCCTGGTGCTGCTGAGCGCTCAGGGAACGCTGTCTGAAGTCACTGGTAGTGTGGGGTGTGTAAAGGGGCCGGTGTGAAGGGCCGTAGGTGAAACCCCACCCTGCTGCAAACTGGGGCAGTGGCTCAGGTGCAGTAAAGGTATTGCCAGTCTGCTGCAGGTCCCACTGGATCCCCCAGCACATGCCTGGCATCCTTGCTTGTCTCTCTGTCACAGGGGCAGAGAGAAAGGAGTGTGTTGCCCATCTGAGGCTGATACCACTGTAAATCCAGATGGAGTGTCTGAATGGGAGTTGAGATTTACTGCCTACCCACAGGAGTACCCCCAAGCTATTGCACTTCAAGGACAGCCCTTGGGACTTGTTCTGAAGAATGTGGAAAACAAGAGGAAAAAAAAAACCTTCAGTGAAACAGCAGAAATAATAATGCTTGCTCAAAATCTTTCCTCCTCACCTATTGATTTGCACAAAGATGATATGAATTTAATGCCTTAAGATTTGTGCTTTTTTTGCCAGGTTTCATTAAAATTGGCCAACCGTTTCAAAAGTTATGGGGCAGGGGTTGGAGAAAGACTGACAAATAGTAAAATAATTGTTTCCTGGGGAAAAAAAATAATTGAAGCCTGGATCGACTATGATATATTGTGTGTGGAGATAACCAGCTCAGAATCTATTCAGAGACCAGCTGCTTTCTGAATAGGAACTGATACAGGAGTCAGACAAGGGGAAACAATTCCAGACTCACGCTGGGGAGTGTGAGAAATGCAATGTTTCCTATTTAATTTGTTTAACCAGAGGAGAATAGAAAGTCAAGAAAAAGTATTAACAGTATTACCAATGCTAAGCCCCAACATTCACACATCCCAATTTTGATTGTACAGTAGGAAGAGAGCGTTTTTAAAATTTATTCTCTTGAATGTCTTGGGATTTTAGCTTTCATTTGCTCTTAGCAAGATTTTAAACCTTCCTGAAATGGAGAAGTGTCATGTTCACTTCAGCAATGGGATTAGTAAAAATACATTTTTGCTCAGTAAAAAGGAGCTAGCGAGGCTGTAAAGGAAGAAGACAACTTTGCAAGATCCTTTTTCCCCTGTTTTATAGATATGCTGGCTGGAAGAGAGATGGGTGGCTGAAACAGCTCTGCTGTCACAGAGCTGCTGGATCTGGCCAGCTTGGCTGTAGCCCCTTCTGAGAGGAGAGGGCAGGACTGCTCTGTGTGCAGCCTTTTCTGTGCCTTGGGTATCACAAACAGGACAGATTTTGTCCTGTTGTCTTTATTGCTGTGTGTTAGTGATCATCACATGACTGGTTTTGTTAATGTCATAGAGCTTGTTCAGTAAAAGGAATTCTTAAGAGAGCAGCGTTGCACTTCAGTAGATTGAGTTTGGAGTTAGAAATGTAGATGCTTTGGTAGAGGGAAGGGAATGCTTCTGCATGCTGCAGGGGGACAAGGTGGTTTTTGGCTTGCTGAAAACATGTATGTCAGGTTCAGAGGCTGGTAGCTGAGGTGTCTAACCTGAGAAACGAGGACAGCTCTTAGTGGACCTCAGACTGCTCTGCTCCCCTCAGGTGATACATGCAGTGGGATGTTTTGCAGTGTTTATCACTGATAACAAAATGTTCTAGTCCTGTCAGGGCAGCTGGCATCAAAGGAAATGATCAGTGGTGACAGTTTTCTCATTCTGGGTGTTGAAAATAGAGGAAAACTTGTTTCTTTGACTCTCCATAAGTCTGAATTCCTTTCCCAGGACTGTTTGATTTCTCTTGTGAGAAAACAGTCTGAAATTTTCCAGAATTTTGATTGTATTTACTTCTGTCCATTAATGAAAAAAAGCAGTAGCTTTTTTAGAATACTTTAGTTTTCCTTGATTTCTAAAGTAAAAAGGAGCAAGAACATGAAGCTGTGTAGCCATTGAGAAAGCTAAAGAGGAAAGGATCTTCTTAGGACTGCTGTCTCCAAATCAGTCTGTTAGATTGTCCCAAAATTTGTCTATTCATATGAATAGAACGACTATCTATATCATGATTTTGTGCTTCTCCTGGTATGAGCTTGGAAGGTATTTTTTTTTCAACTTTGATTACTGAGTGATTGTTAATATCAGTTTTATTTAAGAACTGATACAAAGATCTCCCTAGCAAAATTTGTATTTTATTTTATTTTATTTTATTTTATTTTATTTTATTTCTAATTAAAATGTCCTTCTGTACATGCTTGTTTTAGCCAAAGTTGTGATTTATCTCTTGTTGAAGTCTGAAGAGACAAGATTATAAAAAATATGATCACTCCCCATAAACTAAAATCCTATGCAGCATAACAGAACTTGCTTTACAAGCCTGCAATAAAGTATCTCAAAAGAGAAAGGGAGTCAGAAGAAAGATACATGAACTTTCAGAACCCAATAAAAGCTAGTAATAGTGAAAGTTTGTGAAATCTACCATTCCGGAAAAACATCTGTAGCACTAGATTATGCCTTGACTTTTTCTGACACGATTTCATTAGTTGTGGTGGTAGAGCACTTCATGTAAATCAGAGTGGGATTCTACCTTTATGTGGCAGAGGAGGGAAGGACAGATTTGCCATATGCCAAATTTCTCACTTTGCCTGAGGGAAGGATTAAAATAATTTATTAGACAAGTAATCCAAAACTCTGGCACAGGTGGAAGTATTTCTAGATTCTCCTGGGATTGTATATTATAGATTACTCCTCTGCTATTAAACCAGGCAGAGTGAATAGGGAAGGGAGGGCCTCCAATATCTGTTTCCTCTAAAAAACTAATATCGAGATTCTCATCCTGTCACAAAATAGCAAAGAGAGCCTGCTGTCTAAGAATTTCATTTAAGCTTCTTCCCTTCCCTTCCCTTCCCTTCCCTTCCCTTCCCTTCCCTTCCCTTCCCTTCCCTTC